>NC_061116.1:40586090-40715791 GCF_002878395.1 Capsicum annuum
TTATGATAAATCATCCTAAATCATCATAAATTATCATATCGTCAAAAATCATCATAGGTAATTATAAATCATCATAAATGATCATAAAACGTCATAAACATCTCAACTCTTTGACTCAAATCTCAGAGTGACTCGGTAATTCAAGAAACTTAATCTTATGGACACGGGAGTTTCCTATAACCGACAACCCCACGTGAGCTACGTAGAATACCAATGTTTGAAACCCCCATTGGCGGGAGCGTCATACTCTTTTCCAGGGAGTACAACCTTAAAACTGCAATAATCACTCTCTGGCTAATAATATCATCATCAAACAACCCTACGGTGGCACATAGGTTTGGAGAAATACCAAATTTCCCTCTCGGTGCTAAGTACTACTCCCCGACAAGCTCAGAACGCGTTAGGAAATCCACCACAACATCACAAGGGTCTATCATAAAGAACAAATTAAATCTCTTTCTCATTTATCAAATCATATCAATTTGTGGATTCCTAACTCAACACATTTTAGCTCAAAACATTTTAATCTTCCTCAATATCAACAAGGTATCAATACATTGAACCATAACCGACTCAACATTTAGACAAGGATATGAAGACTCAATACGTAATATTTTCAATAATTTAACTCATCAAAACCATCCGGAAAATATCAAGACTCATTGCAACTTTGATATCAATATACCCAATAACTCAAATCATCATAAGGAAGTTCAAAATTTATCACATGGCTCGAAAACACTTGGAAATACCAATAATTCATTCTTGAACTTACAACGTGGATACATGTTCAAAATATATCAATTCTTGATAGAAACACCAAGAATCCCAATATTAAATCTCAATTCATAGAACGAAAACAGTCAAATACTCATGTGATTCAAAACTTACAATTCAAATCTTTACTCATGTGAATCCATTAAATAATCATAATTGGCAAGCTTGAGCAATTTACATATATACATAATCAAAATCTCATGGTAGGATATCTTGGAAATAAATTCATTTGCCAAACTCATAATAATCCATAATAAAAATTAAAGATACGGGCACGAGAACGGAAGAATTATTCTTGCTCAAAGCCCCACATACCTAAAAATGGAAGATGAATATGAACTTCCGACTCCGGAACTTTATTCACAAAAATAAAGGGTGCTTCTCGAAGCCCTTAACATGATCAACTCGAATCCCAAATCAATTTGAAATTTCTACGGTTCAATCAAGAGACATAGAAAGATGAAATTTGGAGTAGTAGGGTTGGGGTTTGATCCTTAGGAAATTTTAGAGAAAAATGAGCCATTGAATGCTCTTAATGGACTTAAATCCATGGTTTACCAGGATGGATTGGAGTAGGAATGACCAAAATACCCTTAAAAATCAAATAATGTCAAATCTGTCCTTTGGTGGACTATTCTGATAGGCTGAAGTAGATCGACCATAACTTTTTGCTACAATGGAAAAATTGGATGAAACCAATTTCATTGAAAAGAGGACTCTCAGAGCTTTCTGTTGATATATAGTATCTCACCCAGATCATTATGTACAAGGAGTTATAATCATTTGAAGTTGACCCTAAAATTTGCCTGGCCTCAGTATTTTTTTCCTGCACATTTATTGTTATCACTATTCACGGTTAGATCAGAATGATCATAACTCATCGCTCGAGTGTCCGTTTTAGATGATCCATATATCATTGTAAAGTTTATTCGATGCTTCATTCGATGAAGGGTCGCATATCTAGAAATTCTACACAGAAAAATTATTAATCATGATAAAGAACAGAATTCAACACATTTTCGTCCGAGATCTTAATGGACTCTTGGAAAGATAAAAAGGCTTTAACGAATCGACACATTTGGGAGAAAAATATTTAATGGGAAAACTCGGGGTATCACAATACTTATTTAGATTTCATTATCATTATGTTTTCGTACAACAAATCTAGTTATTTAATATATTTTAAATCAGTTGCTCAACAGTATGCCAGTTAATGGGTTAGCTTGGATGGTTCCAAGAATCTTGTAATTAATAGGGGTAGTACCAAGTCACGACAAACTTGGTATTAGAGCCTAAAGTTCAAGTGTCCTAGGGTGTCTACAAAGCCGTGTCTAGTAGAGTCTTGCGGAACGGTACGGAGACGTCTATACTTTTCTTTGAGAGGCTATAAGGTATTTAAGAAATGTTTCCTTTCTTTCATGTCTCATATTATGCAATAGAAGTGTTCTCTAAGGAACTTATGCAGACTATTACGTTAATCCATTCATACCAACTTTGCCTTATTCTTGAGGCAACAAAAGTAGTTAAGCTCAAATCCTTACCGATAGGGCTTACTCAGGTAGTCCCCACAGACAATTATGGATTGCACGAAGGCTCAAAAGTACCCCACCAGTGCCTTTATGTTCCAAATTATGAAATATTTTATTCAGGTTCATAAAAAATTATATACTAAGTCAAAGTCATATATGCTTTCAGATCCTTTCTCAGAATCATATGATAGAATATGACCTAGAGTTAGAAGCATAAACCTAAAATTTTAGCAGAAGTAAAGTAGGGATAGTGTTATTTGAATTTTATAGATTATGTATCCATGGGGCTAGTTGTATGAAAGGCAAACCAGTAGGCTTAGAATAGTATATGCAAGAATTTATGTTTGTTGATTTGAAATTATATGTTCTTGACGTTGGGTATGTTGGTGTAATGGTAACTCTCATGGTTTAGATATGATATTAGTAGGCTATGAAGTATATTAGTATAGTTCATTGAAGGTTTGGGGATATCCATGTTAAGTGTTAGAATCAAAGTTTGAATCTTTGAGGATTGAGCTAATAGAAGGAAAAGTTGAAGATCTAGATGGTGTGAACTCATGGAAAGGTGATACACCTAAAAATTATAAGTTAATTGGTGTTTAATTTATTGTATGATGACTATTGGTGTTATAGAAAGTTAAGAGTTCAATCTCAGAATGAAGTACTAGCAACGGGTTTTACACTTTTAGGTGTAGTCTTTCAGGTTGAGTTTATTATTTATGTGTATAGTTATATCTCGAACTCTAGAGTAAAGTGATTGCAGTTCAGATTAGGGATTTTCAAGGGATCCATAGACTTAGAATGATGGCTTACAACTAAGGGGGAGATGATAGAACAAGTAACCAAGTCAAGCTCTCAGATTCTAATAGTGATGTCAGTATGTTGTAGAACATCAGCAGGGGAGGAAGATGTCCAACCTATTCTTATCTCAGTGTAAATTTTTGTATTTCAGTTCTCAAGATATATACTTATGCCTTTCATGTCAGCTCCGTGATCATAACTCATATTCATGCACTTTCTATAGAATCATGTACGCTTCCAGATCATTGTATGAGAAGTTCTAGTTCACTCAGCAGTACAAATCATATTCTAGAAATTTATGAACTCCAAATTAGGTCATGCATAGCATGACTCATGTACTCATGCTTTATAGTATGCTCAGTTCTTAGAACTCATGGTATGCCATAATGATCAATGAAATTCAGATAATGTCATGTATAGCCTCAATTTTTATCTTTGTAATGAATCTATGTCATGGATAATCTATTCCTCGGGACTCAATTAAATGTCCAAGTTATGCATAGTATTCATTCATGCTTTAGGTCCTCATGCTCTAACCTTTCAGTAATATCTCCTTATGTCAATATATTGATGATGAACAATTTTTTAGATGGGAGAGAGCAAACATTTCTTGTTTATATAGAACAGACTAGTGTTGTGGTGTTATGTGAAGTACCTTGCAATTTTGAATTAGTCTTGAACATGGTGGGAGTATATATCTCAACCCAGACCTTGGTTGGAGTAGTTATGTGTACCCATGGGAGTATTTAAATTTAAGGAGCGAGGATAAGTTTGAATTAGGTAGTCGTATTACCTAAGGTCTAGTAATTCTATTTCATCTTATATTTTATAGGCCTATTTTCTATGTTATAGAGTTTTAGCCATATTAAGATTCCTTACTCAGATATCCTACTCAGATTTGCCCAAGATCCTTTGCTCCCTAATGTTATTATAACTTCTCAGAAAGAGTGTTGAAGAAATACTCAAGTTGAGCATAAGATTTCAGTATAATTTAGTCCGGATAACCAACAATTTAGTTTAGCGGTCATATAGACAAGTTCCTATGATTTCCCATTTTTCCATCTAGTCTTACTATCTGGAGTTTCATGAATATGTCCATTCCATGAGGTAAAATATTCACATCCATGCAAATTATGAATTTATCTCAGTTCATGCATCATGCATCCGTTTCAGATTTCTGATATTTAGTTATGACTCAGTTTGTAAGTGTCCTGTGCATCATCTTAGTCTTTTCTTATTATTTCAACCAAGTCAGTATTATTCAGGGGACGAATGATCCCAATGGGGAGATATTATAATACCCAAAATTTTCATGTCCTAAACCTCTCAACCTTTCTTTACAAAACTAAATCCACCATGAGGTAATGGTTACTCATAAGTTGACTCTCTCATTTCTATCTCAGCCTTATAACCATTCTCATGTCATTGAATGTATTCACAAAATCAGTTCAGCACATGTATCATGCTTAGACTCAGTTATGCACTCAAGTTCCAAGTCATGTACTTAGTAATTTGACTCAATTCATGTCCTAGTATGATCCCATGAAAAGATTGGTTATCTCATGTCTCAAGTTTTGATTTCCCATGTCGTATTTAATTGAATTTCATGTCATAATATTGAATTGTAAATTTAGCCATGTAATCATGTTGTTTTCGTATGTTTTAAGACATACCTATGTTCAAGTTCATGATTCCTAAGTGTTTGCTGAAATGCCTATGCTTTTGGGTCTTTGAACCATAACCACTTATTATAATATTTTAAGTTTAATATCGTATCTTATACTCATCTAGTGCTGGTGGGTTATGAACACCCGATACCTATGTGTTTTTACATATTTGTATTTTCAAGTAACAAGTCAGTCAAAATCATGATTTTATTCCCTTCTTTAGATTATCATTTTTATAATGAACTCTCCAATTTTACTTCATCTTCAAGACATCAATTTATATGTTCATGGTTACTTCAGATCATGCATGCACTGTCAGTTTTCAGAATATCATGTTTGAACATATCCTGTGTTAGTACCCGTGGCATGGTACTAATACCCTTCAAACTAGGGTTACAGGTTGGACCCCAACTAGCTTAGATTGGGACATGTCAGTTAGATTATACCTCCCACACTCTCATTAGTTTAGTTTCAGTTCAAATTTGCTTAATCAAAGCATACACATTCTGAGTTATTCAGTTATTAGATTTCAGTCTTTCAATTTGCAGATTATTTTAGAAATATGCTAATACTTAGTCTTGCATTCTTAGATATTATAGATTTCATACATTCATGCTCATTTATCTTATGTTGTTCAGTTATTCCTTATCTCATATGGACAGTTCCCCACAAGTACAGTCCAGCTATTCAGGCTAAGTACTGTTTAGTTTACATGATCATATTCAGTTATCAGCTAATTAGTATCTAAATACTAGTTATTCAGTATTCAGCTATCATTCATTCAATTAATCAAATCAACTTAGTATATGTTATGTTTGGTTTTATATGTTCATGCTTTTGTGCTCAGTATATTTATATATTCAAATCCTCTAGTTATATCAATTTCCATCACATAGTTTCAGACCCAGTAATCATACAATATCTATGTTTTACTATTTTCTAGTTTCAGTTCTACTTATATTACAAAAGTAAAGTTTTTAAGAAACTAAGTGTAGTGATTCACCAGTTTATCAGATTATGTTGTTACTTATTCTTTGAGATACTTCAATTCTCAGTCTATTTCAGTCTCTTGGTAAATCTATTTGCACTTAGCATGCATTTTTTAAGATTTCATATATGATTAGTTTTACTTATTGCATTCACCCCCACTTACTCAGTACATTCAGAAGTACTGATCCACATATACATCTGTGTGGCTACATTGTTTCATAATGTAGGTACCAGTTGTAGCCCACACCTCATAATCAGACAGTTGTAGTTTTCAGCTCCTATTTCAGGGACTCCGGTCAAATGTTGTTCATGTACTTTACTTTTATTATTCACATGTATTGATTAGTTGTAGCTGGAGGCATGTCCCAACTATCTATAGTCAGTATAGTAGATGCTTCATAGATAGTAAGTCAGAGTCATGAAATATAAATTTCAGTTTTATCAGATTGTAAATTTTATCTGTTACATACTTATTTAGATTTCATTATCATTATGTTTCCGCACAACAAATCTAGTTATTTAATATATTCTAAATCAGTTGCTCAACAGTATGCCAGTTCATGGGTTAGTTTGGGATCATTTGTGGTTACAAGAACTATGCTACGACTAGGAGTAGTCTTGACATGACAAATATGCAAGCAAGATAAGACATGATTATGCACAAACCCAAATCTCTTAAAGAAACTCAATGATACTAAGACTCTCCTTTGCTTAACAATTCATTATCTCCCCCTTGGACTCAAGTCAATAACTTAGGACTGCAACTATTCCCAATTACTATACCATCCTTACTAAAATCTACATAACAACATCATAACAAATGCATATAAATCAGATCTCCAACATCAACATTAGCACTCTCATGCTACTAACTCACTTTGGTTCTAATCTATGAAAAATCACGCTAAGAAATAGAGGTTTGGGGGATAATAACTTTCTACACATGAGGAAAGTTAAATAACATACCAATCACAATATCAAGAGATTTTTTTGGATTCTACTGGCTAGTCAAAAAATACAATTGAATTTGACCCTCATTAGTTCCTAAAGTAGTTCCCTTCTAGGAAACCTGGCGTGCTATAGCAGATGATGCTAGAATAGGGGCTCTACCCCCACTACCTTATTATATTAACGGATAATTCTTTAGGAAGTTACCTAACTGGCTGCATCTAAAACATCCATCTATACCCACCCTATATTCTCTTAGTGAGATACCAGACTTTGCACAAGAAGGGTACTTAGAGGGCCTCTAAGAAACACTACCATAGGAATGAGAATCAGACATAGGTATGCTAGCCGAAGATGGGGATGGACAAGATGATCTCTTGGGAAAGAAGGACCTATTACCATTTTTATTATGGTTCACCTCATAATCTGCTAATTTTGCCTTTTTTCTTTGACGATACATAAACTCTGCTATCTTTTTCTTTTCCTCCTCTACCTGTTGAGCATACACCACCAACCTAAAATTATCCATGTCACTATTCAACATTGCCCCTTTACACTTTAGTTTCTCATCATCGGACACCTAGACATAAATTTCCTCACTTTGGCTCTCATTTTAGACTCCAACTCTGGAGCATAGCGAGACAACTAAGTAAACTTCAGAGCATACTCCTTAATACTCATAGTTTCTTGCTTCAAATTCATAAATTCTTCAGCCTTAGCCTCCCTTAACCCTTGAGAAAAAAAGTAATTAAGAAAGGCCACATAAAAATCTTCCTAAACTAAAGGTTCAACATCTTCACCCTCGATCTCTTCCTACTTATGATGCCACTAATAAGCCACACCTTTCTACTGATAAGCCACAAAATCAACTCCCTCGATGTCACTAACATGCATAACCCTAAAAAAAATTTTATTTCATCAAAAAAATCTTGGGGGTCCTCCTTAACTTTGTACCCAATAAAAATTAGAGAGTTCAATTGAATGAATTGACCGACTCTATCAGTGTATGCAAAATCATTAGCAGAACCAATACTATTTAATCGGTGAAACTGAGATAACCCAATCTGAGCAAGCATCTGAATGGTTTTTCTGAACTCAACATTGAAAACTTCACCCTGAGGGGATTGAATACGAGTAAAGCCAGTCCTAAGATCCCTTAGAAGACTAGATGGGGCAGATTTGAACCTAGTAGGTGTAGTCGGGCTAGAAGTGCTTACTAGTCTACATCCCATAAGCAGGATGTACAAATGTGGCATTGGCCCCAGTTGGGATGTTAGAAGTTATTGTGGCTTGCTGACCGGAAGTTTCCTTTAGAGGCATGATTTGAAATACGGAAGAGTAGGGGTTAGAATATCTCTCTTAGGGTAACTACATCACACGAACTAGAAAATGAAAAAAAAAAAACTTTCCTAAATGTCCCATAGCTTCCTGATTATAAGTGCGACACACTTCAGATCCATAATTAGTATTCTTCTAGACACGACTTTATAGACACCCTAGAACACTTGAACTTTATGCTATAATATAAAGTTTGTCACACCTCGAGTCTATATCATGGACGTGACATGACACCTGAAACTATGAGTGATCCCAAGTGAACCCTTGGCTTGACAAACTGTTTGTAAACTAAACTTTGAAATTATTTGGAAGCTGGAAATACATTTAGGTGATAAATATCAAGAAATAAGAAAAGAAATTTAACTTGAAACACTGCATATGAACTTTAAAAGACAACAAAACATCCAACTGTTTAATGTTTGATGAAGTCTCTATAACTCATTAATTGAAAGAGTTGCTAGGACATGGCTTGGAGCTACCTTTACTGGAACTAACAACTGAAACTATCTAATAAGTTGAAAAATTCTAAAAAATCATCATCAAGTCCTCTAGATACAAAGAGGACTCACCACAAGCTGATACGGGAAGGTCTAATGAAAGGTCTGACTATGGTCTTGAATCTATATGTCGGAATATACATCATAAAATGATATAGCGCAAAAAGAGCGTCAATATTTTGAATATTTTGGCACATAAAAGTGGAAAGAAAACTAAAACCGACATAGTCTTAAAATTTCAAACATAACATATGACATAACTATGGAGATGTGAAACAAAAACTTATTGGTTCTTCCCTTGTTAATTCGCCGGGACTAAAGTAGTGTGATAAATAAATGGATAAAAACATATAGAAACTTAAATAGTAAACGTCATGAAAAATAAGCCTGAAAATAATCAACTAGAATTTCATAGAAAACTCCTTTCATACAATCATCAGAAATTCCTTTCATACAATCATCATAAATAATAAGTAGCTTGAACACATATCGAGTCTTTCTAAATCAGAGGAGTTTCTCTTAACCGACATAAACCATGTGAATAACATGGAGTCCAATATCTTTCCTATATTGAGAAGAGTTGTCCCACATCTTGTCAAGGTGTAAGATGAAATGTAACTTATGGATCCATCTCTTAGCCCGAAGGCAAACCTATGGTGACAACGTAGTTCTGAAGAATGTAACCTCGGACTTGTACCTAATTCGATGCTAAATAATCCTTTCAAAACATGATAGCTACTCATATTATAAGTCATAAAATACTTTCTAAAAAATCATATTAATATCTACAACCGTACCAAGAGATTATCTTTCTATGCAAACCTTAGGTCTAAATCATTATAACTTGCTTTCTCTTTTCAAGATACGATAATTTCTCGTCACTTTTAAAGTCATGATATTATATATATATATATATATATATATAGAGAGAGAGAGAGAGAGAGAGAGAGGGATTTTCACAAATTGTTCAAAAATTGCTTACCTTTGAATGTACTTAATAACAATACTATAGTTAAACCATTTGAAACATGAATATAAATTTTTCAATACAAACTTCCAAGTCATAAACTTTAAGTGCAACTAACCTTTGGATATGGAAATAGACTATACATTCAAGAACCATTTTATTTTGGGAAATAATTTACAATACTTAAAGCATATAGAAGAAAATTATGTCAAAACTCAAGAATGACACATAGAATTATTAATTCTTCAAAATCCTAACTTGAAATCATGACTTAAAATGGAATTATGACTCACTTGTGGGGATGAACAGGTTTTTCCATGAAAGGTATTGCTCTTACGTACCTTAAAGATGATTGATGGGAAGAATCCTTTAGATTTTGGGCCCTAACTTGATTTCTCTTGCAACTTGAAGGTTGGGAGCTTGAAAGAATGGAATAGTTTTTCTTTTTTAATTTTAAAGTGTGAGGATTTTCTGAAGTTTAAGGAATTTTTAAGTAGGAGGAATGGTTTCTAAAATTGAAAAGATAATAGTACCCCTAAAATAAAACTTCTAGTCTTGATTTTTTTGAAGCGCACGCTCGTCCATCAGATACTAGGATCATGGAAAAATTAGGGGCGTTACATCATGTCACTTATTACATCCTGCAACACCCTCATTTGATCAGGGTATGTAGCTGGTTATGACGTGTCGATCATCGACACGGTGTCACCTAACAACTTCTTTGTTATTAATAAAGCTTAAGCCTAATTTTCCCTAATTTTAGAAAGGGTCATTAACTTATGGAATAATACTTGCGACTCATTTATTCAATTGAAGACTTAGAACCGGTTATAAGCTGTCCCCCCATCCAACTAACATATGCCTGGGGAAAGGATATTTCTGTGATCAAGCAGATAGATGCAAGCAAAACACCGTAAAAATAAAGAGGTTCAACAACATTGAAGACCTAAGTTACAATAACTGAATTTTTTTTTTGAAACAAACAAATAGTGCAGTCCAAGAAAGAAGAAAAAAGAGAACCAAACACAACATTTCACAAAATATGTGACAAGTAGATCTACTCATGATAATAGATTTAGATAAAGTAAGAGCTGCAAGAGAATATCATTGTTGAATTTTGTATTTAGTTACTTGCAATAATTTTTAGTCCAATAAATTATTTAGATTAGGATAAATTAAATTTTAAATTTTACCTAAGCTGTTTGAGTAGTTGAGATATCCTAGCTCTTTAAATTTTGAATTTATTCTGATTTTATTTGAAAGTTGGCTATTTAATTATCATCTATGCTTACGGAAAAATATTGAAATCTCATTAAAAGTCATTTCAATCAGTTGACAATTAGTTTAAGCGTTTTTCGTTGCCCATCTTTTTTAAAGACCAACAATCATGCACATGTATAACATCTAAAATTACAAACAACAAAAGCTTCAAGAGAAAGGAGGCTACAATAATTTCGGGTATATCATAAGGATAAGTTCAAACAATTAATACTTAGCAATTAGTCACAAAGAGAAGTTACTGATTTGAGCTTACATGAGCATTTTATCAAAAAGGGAAAAAAACTCAAATATTTCATTGAATTATCAGAAATGACTCATTTATGTGACAACCAGCACATCCTGGCCATTACTTTTTAATAGTGGATTTTCAAAAACAGTTTTTCCAAGTGGCCTCTTATTAGAGGTCCACGTCATTAATTAAAATAAATTAGTATTAATTTCAAAATATCTAAAACCCATTAAAAGAATCAACCCATTTAACATAACCCGACTCACACTCATCTAATATCCCCACATTGTCCAATCAAATAGCATAAAAAGTAAAAAAAGAAAAGAAAAGAAAGGAATTAGAGGACTTAGAGAAGACCGACACACGCAGACATTATATATGTGTATATATGAAATTCTTTTCACAAATATGTGAACTTAGATCTATTTGAAGAGTAATATTATACAGTTGGTATTCTTGCACAAAATCAGAAGTTGCTCACTCCCCAATTTTATTTGATCGTGTTACAATTTCAAAATTCAAACAGATGAAGTATAATTTAAAATTGCTTAAAAAAATCAGTAGTTATCAGTAGCCATTGTCTAGCTTTTAAATGTATATCTTTTATTTCTGAAAAAATGGTAATCAATACTCCCTTCGTTTCGGAATAAGTGAATTGTTAGGGTATTTATTGATGCTTTAAAATAAGCGAATTATTGAATTTTTTTTTAAATTTGCCCTTATGATTTGACAACCAATTAACTTTTAAAAAGGTATTATAAGGTCAATTTTTTTCTTTTGGGTAAAAATAAAAAGTTATGTTAAATTTATATTTTTAATGCTTTTTTCTTAATAATATGTGTGCCAAAATCTAACAATTTATTTATTATGAAACAAAGGGAGGAAGTATTTTCTAGTAACAAAAGTTGATCAATCCCCGTAAAGGCCTAAACTGATCTGTCAATTGTACTTAAAGAGGAATGTGGCTTAAAATCTGTAGCATGCCACCCGCTTCTCCAACAAACAGTCTTTTGTATTACTTCTCCTATTTCATTTTATGTGTTATTATTTTTTTTTAAATTGTTCCAAAAAGAATGTCATATTTTCTTATTTGATACTCCCTTTGTTTCATAATAAATAAATTATTGGGTTTTGACACACATATTAAGTAAAAAACATTAAAGACATAAATTAACATAACTTTTCATTTTTATCCAAAAAAGAAAAAGTTGACCTTGTAATATATTTTCAAAATTTAATTAGTTGTCAAATCATAAGGGCAAATTTGAAAAAAATTCAATGATTTACTTATTTTGAAACATCAATAAATACCCCAACAATTCACTTATTTCGAAGCGGAGGAAGTAAATATTTAAAAACATAATTACACTTTTACTATTGGACCCACTTAATTAAAAAAAAGATAGCAACACATTTTTTTGATAAAGGATAATTTGATAAATATTATCAAGTTTTTCCTTATTTTTTAAACTCCGTGATCGATTAAATGACGATACATAAAATGAAACGGAGGGAATATATAGTTAATTATTACTCTGAATGACGTCTTTTTATGTGCTGCACAGAATTTTGGTTATGTTTAGGCTGTTTGATCAACAATGTGGAGATATTAAATGAGTGTGGATCGAGTTATGTTAAATGGGCCAATTTTTTTAATGTGCCTCAGATATTTACTGATTTATTTTAATTAATGATGTGGACCTCGAATAAGAGATCATATGGTAAAACTGTTTTTGCAACCCATTGTTAAAAAGTAATGATATAGATGAGCTAATTTTATAACAACGATGATATGAATGAGTAAAATTTTTAACTGATGGCATGAGCCATTTATGGCATACTTGAGTTTTTTCCTTTTATCAAAATTATAAGCCAACATTTCCCATACCGTGAGAGGGAAAACTTGTTATCTAGTCATAGAAAGCTCGCTCCTGAAAGATAACCACACAATCGGCAGAGGATCTTGGGCAACCTGATAGTTGCTCAGACAATCTTGATAAATATAGGAAAGCACAGTTTGTTGAACATGTCTCGCACTTTACTCCCTCTGATACAATAGTGAGCTTTTCCAAAACAGTTGCAGCCTTTAGCAAAAACTGAAAAATTGATAAGCTTTTCAAAACCCCACTTTAAATAATCCTTCAAACAAAAGTCCAGGTTGAGAGAAGGAAACTTCAAAAACTCCTCAAAGGAGATGGCAATATTAGTTTCTTGAGGTTGGGAAGGACAAAGTTGGAAATCAAACTCAGCAAATCAATAAAATCTCCTTTGGTCAAACATCTTAACTCAAAGCAGCAGAGGGAATTATCTGACAGGAGAGGCAGAAGAACTGATAAAGTTTCTTCCATGTGCCCAGAAGGTTACGAGTTCAAGCCTTAGAAACAGTCTCTAGCAAAAATGTAAGGTGAGACTGCGTACAATACACCTTTGTGGTGGCACCTTTCCCCGGAATCTGCGCATAGCGGGAGCTTTATTTCATTGGGCTGCCCTTTCTTTATAGAGACAGAAGACATAGAATATAATTTGTAGCAAATGCAGTTCAACTTAATGATATTGCATAAATGTGACAAGAAATGATTTCACACTAGAAGTGTCTACTATGGAAAGATTTAAGAACCAACAAATCTTTATGGTACATGGAAAAGTGATTATGATGGTTCTACTACAATAAAGTTTCATGGCGTAGGAGACCCGAGCAAAGAGTGATAGCGCAACAATCAGTTTTTTCAAAGATCTTTTTCCACAAGAAAGCAACATCACCAACAATAAATCCATAATAGCATGAACTTTATAGTGACAAAAGAAAAACTTCTTGCAGAAAATTAAGGATATAGTTGCATTGTCCTTCAGCAATTTTGTTAAAACTTCGCCAAATGAAAAGATATAAGAAGGAGATAAAATGTTCCATTAAGGTACCAGTGCAGCTTTCATGTCTATGTTTAGTGTTTCCACGAGAGGTGCGGCTCGCAAAAGGCTAGCTACAACATACAAATCAAACTTTTTAATATCCAACTCTAGTGTTAGATATTTGCATTTCAGTTCTGGATTCGGCACCCCTTTGAACTGCCATATGCATAGGAACCAAATTATTAAGAATGCGAAAAGGCAATAATAACAAAATCATTGTAAGAGTCATGATTCCTAGATATATCTTTTGCCTATATGATAAAAGAAATACTAGACATCTAAATTGGGCAAAATGATTTCCAAGAAAGGCACAAAAGGCTACAAGTTTGGGCAGAATACTAGACATCAAAATTTAACAAATTGATTTTCAAGGAACAGACAAAAGGCAACGAGTTTCTGTGATTAATCCACTTGCATTTGTGCAATTGTGCGAGGGTTCTCAATCAATCAATCAAAAATTGAATAACATTTATAGTTTGTAACTGTCACTAAAAACTAAGCAAAGAAAGTAGGGATTTTTGAGGTTAAAATAAACCTGTATGAACCAAGTTTTAAATATTAGTGTAGTTGCATAAATCAAATTTTAAAGATAATCGAATAAATCAACTTTTAAAGATAATCTTGGATGAGGCCCTAAATACTTGATGATAGTCACAACAACTGTCTTCCTCATCATCAACTTGTACAATGGGATGGATGTTTTGATACACAAAATGTTGAAAGTAAGCTTAGAATTAATCACAGAGGACACATCTACGAGTCTACACTTGAGATAAAAAAGACCTCCTGAAATCTTAAATGGGAAAAAGTTCAAATATGTCATTGAACTATCAGAATCATTTATTCCATCAGTTAAAAGTTTGGCTCATTCATGTCATCGCCGTTACAAAATCGGCTCATCCATTCCATTAATTTTTAACGGTGGTTTTCAAAAATAGCTTTGCCACGTGACCTTTTATTAAAGGTCCATGTCATTAATTAAAGACAAAATGACCTCCTGGACCCCTATACTATGTCGGTTTTGTAAGTTGGACACTTCTACTTACATGTTTGTCATCTGGACCCCTGAATCTACTAAAAAGCAATATTTTAAATCCTTTTTTTGGTGAGTGTAACACACTCTCTCCCACGTCAGCTGTTACATCAGCTGCCATGTCAGCCATGCCTACCACGTCATCTGCCACATCATTTAAAAAAAATAGAAAAATCATTACATTAAATTCCAAGTCATTTTTAAAAAGCTACATTACAAATTAAATACTAAAATTAATTTAATTAAATAAGAAAAATTTATAAATTGTAGAAAATTTGAATAATCACGTTTTTAAAATTTGAAAAATTTGAATAATCATTTTTAAAATAAAAAATAAAAAATAATAAAAAAAGTATTACATTAAAATTAATTAAATATTAAAATTAATTTAATTAATTAATTTAAATTAGTAAAAAATTAATTAATTAAAATTCTTAACTAATTAATTTATTTAAATTAATTAAGTTTTAAATTAATTAATTTATCAAATTTAAAATTCTAACATAATTTAAATAAATTTTACTTAAATAATTAATTAATTTAAATATGATTTACATATTTAAAATATTTAATTTAAATTAATTATGGTGGGAGGGCTGGGTGAGGCTAGGGTGGGGTGGGGGGCTGGGGGCTTAGGGAGGGGTTGAGTGGGGTGGGGGCTGAGGGAAGGGGTTGCGTGGGGCTAGGTAGGGTGAGGTGGGGTGGGGGTTGGGGGAGGGGTTGGGTGGGGTGAGGGGGCTGGAGGAAGGGGGTTGGGTGAGGTGGGAGGCTGGGGAAGGGGTTGCGTGGGATTGGGTGGGATGGGGATGGGCTGGGTGGGGTGGGGGGTTGGGGAAAAGGAAGGGGTTACGTCAGGCTGGGTGGGCTGGGGACGGGCTGAGGTGGGGTGGGAGGCTGGGGGAGAGGGGTGGGTGGAGCTGGGTGAGGTGGGGATGGGCTGGGGTGGGGTTAAGGAGGCTGGGTGGGGTGGGGAGGGGCTGGAGAGAGGGGTGGAAAAAAATTTTAAATTTATTATTTTTAAATTTTTAAAAACATTTTTAAATTAAAAAGGATGGAGGAAAAAAATGAGGGGCTAGGGGGTATGGGGGTGGGGACGGGCTGGGTGGGGTGGGGACGGAAGTTTTTTTTTAAATTTTAAAAATATTTTTAAAATGATTTTTAAATTTTTAAAAATATTTTTAATTTATTTTAAAAATATTTTTGAATTAAAAAAGATGGAGGGAAAAATAGGATCCTTTTTTAAATTTAAAAATATTTTTAAATTTTTCAAAATATTTTTAAATTTAAAAAGATGGAGGAAAAAAAAGGACCCTTTTTATTTTTTTTTTAATTTTAATATTTTTTTAATTATTATTTTAATGTAAAATTGGTCAGAAATTGACCCCCACTCGCACCCCTAGGCGAGTGGTTACACTCTCTTTGTCTTAGTCACCATGACCTTGCCACATAGGCAAGGTCAACTGTCAAAGGGTGCGAAATATTATTTTTTGATGGGTTCAAGGGTCCAGATGACAAACATGTAAGTAGAAGTATCTAACTTACAAAACTGACACAGTAGAGGGGTCCAGAAGGTCATTTTGCCTTAATTAAAATAAGAGAAAAGGCTCAAATATGCTACTGAACTATTAGAAATGGCTCACTTATGCCATCAGTTAAAAATTCAGTTCATTTATGTAATCGTCGTTATAAAATCAGCTCGCCCATGTTATTACTTTTTAATGGTGGGTTTTCAAAAATAGTTTTGTCATGTGGCATTTTATTAGAGGTTCGCAACATTAATTAAAATAAACTAATATTAATTTTAAAATATCTTAGACCCATTAAAAACAATCGATTCATTTAACATAACCCGACCCACACTCATTAAAGTATTTTTTTCCTACAACAACAACAACTATTTTTTCAATCAGAAAAAAATAGAGATTAATGTATATCCTTTGGCTATTTATAGTTCATTCTAAATCATTATAAATGTTACGCTTAACAGAAACCTCAAAAATTCTATCCTACAGTAACTGATTAGTTTTAATTTCAGTGACTCCAATATATACTCCGAAGTTGCAAGAAAATAAGCCAATGAACAATTAGGACAAGTAAAAAAAAAAAAAGAGGCGTACCAATACAACTTCTCCATTCTCCCATCACGAATTAGGGGAGTATACATTAGTGAAAAATTATTTCAGATAAATAATCCCGATACTAATTAATTTCAGATATTTTAAAATTAATATTGATTTTTTTTAATTAATGGCGTGAACTTCTAATAAAAGACTACGTGGCAAAGCTATTTTTAAAAACTCATCATTAAAAAGTAATGATATGAGTGGGTTGATTTTATAGCGGTGATAAAATAAATGAGCCGAACTTTTAACTGATGGCATAAATAAGCCATTTATGATAGTTCAATGACATATTTGAGCCTTTTTGCTTCTCTAATAAAAGGCCACGTGGCAAAGTTATTTTTGAAAATCACCATTAAAAAGTAATGGCATGGATGGGCTGGTTTTGTAACGGCGATGACATGAATGAACTCAACTTTTAACTGATGGCATAAATGGGTCATTTCTGATAGTTTAGTGACATATTTGAGTTTTTTCCCATCCTAAAATGCTGAAGATTTGGGGAAAAAATTCCAAGGACTTATCATTTTCATCATCAGACAACCTGTTATAGCCTCTTAAATCCAGAGATTTCAAATTTAAAGAACTGATTTCAAGGAAACCAAAGCCATGAAAGGAAGATAATACCATAGTCTCTAAAGCAGGATAACCTGATAGTAAGTTGACAAGTTTAGCTCAGATATGGCAAAGGAGAACAAACCTATTCTCTTTAAGGATTTCCACTGAATGACGTCGTTAACACTAATATAAAGGATGAAAAATGGAAGAAATATCGAGGCAGTGTGATACGCTCCAACAAGTTCGGCAGAGTAAAAATTTTTCCATATTTTTCTTAGTAGCAAAACTAAGACATTGAATTATTTGAGACATGTATTGTGACATGTCAAAGTTTATGAGGTTCAGTTTTTGTATTTTTGGAGAAACAAAATGAGCTAAACATGCTTAATAAATGATGGAGAGTCATTTTCTATTTTGATAAAATCTTTATCAATGAAACTCATGTTATCAACATCCAAAGATAGCGCCACCTTATAGAAAAGATGGGTTGCAAATGCATCCTTTGTGGTTGAAATAAGAGAGAGAATGTGGATAAGGAGGAGCTCCGGCTACACACTGATTCTATCCATTTCTTCAGCACTCTGTTTCTTTGGATTTATCATATTACTACTATTATTTCCACCATCATTTTTATGTGAAAAAGCCATGATTTTAGGTCTAAATTGATATGAAGCCCTTTCTGCACTATGGACCAATTTGATACACAAATGTTAAAAGTAAGCTTAGCATTAACCACGGAGGACACATCTACAAGTCTACACTTGAGATAAAAAAGACCTCCCAAAATCGTAAAGTGCTGAAGATTTGGGGCAAAACTTTCCAAGGACTTATCATTTTCATCATCAAAAAACCTGTTATAGCCTCTTAAATCCAGAGCTTTCAAATTTAAAGAATTGATTTCAAGGCAACAAAATCCATGAAAGGAAGATAATACCATAGTCTCCAAAGCAGGATAACCTAATAGTAAGCTGACAAGGTCATCTCAGATATGCTCGAGGAGAACAAACGTATTCTCTTTAAGGATTTTCACTGAATGATGCCGTCAACACTAAAAGAACAGAGTAGATGATCTAAAGTTATCAAGGACAAGCAATGAAAGAAAGATTGAGGCAGTGTGAATACGCTCCAACCAGTACAACAGAGCAAACCTTTTTCCATATTTTTCTTAGCAGCAAAACTAAGACATTAATTATTTGAGACATGTATTGTGACATGTCAAAGTATATGAGGTTCGGTTTTTATATTTTGGGAGAAACAAAATGAACTAAACATTCTTAATAAATGATGGGGAGTCATTTTCTGTTTTGATAAAATCTTTATCAATGAAACTCATGTTATCAAGCTAAGTCCAAAGATAGTGCCACCTTATAAAGAAGGCAGGTTGTTAATGTATCCTTTGTGGTTGGTAGAAGAGAGAGAATGTAAACAAGGAGGAATATTGGCTACTTTCTGATTCTATTCGTTTCTTCAGTACTCTATTTCTTTGGATTTATCTTATTACTACTACTATTTCCACCATCATTTTTATGTGATGAATCCATGATTTTGGGTCCAAATTGATATAAAACCCTCTCTGCACAATGGACCAATTTGATACGAAAAAGGTTGAAAGTAAGCTTAGCATTAACCACGGAGGACACATCTACAAGTCTACACTTGAGATAAAAAAGACCTCCCAAAATCGTAAAATGCTGAAGATTTGGGGCAAAACTTTCAAAGGACTTATCACTTTCATCATCAAAAAACCTGTTATAGCCTCTTAAATCCAGAGCTTTCAAATTTAAAGAATTGATTTCAAGAAAACCAAAGCCATGAAAGAAAGATAATACCATAGTCTCCAAAGCAGGATAACCTGATAGTAAGTTGACAAGATCAGCTCAGATATGGCCGAGGAGAACCAACCTGTTCTCCTTAGGGATTTCCATTAAATGAAGCTATCAACACTAAAAGAATAGAGTAAATGATCTAAAGTTATCGAGCACGATCAATGGAAAAAAGATTGAGGCAATGTGAATACGCTCCAACTAGTTTGGCAAAGTAATACTTTTTCCACATTTTTCTTAGCAGCAAAGCTAAGATATTGAATTATTTGAGACATGTATTGTGACATGTCAAAGTATATGAGGTTCAGTTTTCTTATTTTGGGAGAAACAAAATGAGCTAAACATGCTCAATAAATTATGAGGAGTCATTTTCTATTTTGATAAAATCTTTATTAATGAAACTCATGTTATCAAGTGAAGTCCAAAGATAGCGCCACCTTATAGAGAAGACGGGTTGCAAATACATCATTTGTGGTTGGCAGAAGAGAGAGAATGTCAAGGAGGAACTCCAGCTACTCATTAATTTTATTTGTTTTTTAAGTACTCTGTTTCTTTGGATTTATCATATTACTACTATTATTTCCGCTATCATTTTTCTGTGAAGAAGCCATGATTTTGGGTCCAAATTGATATGAAACCCTCTCTGCACTATGGACCAATTTGGTTTCTATTTTTTCTCTTTCTAACTAGTAGAGAAATGCCCATGCAAGGCATGAGCCTTGAACTTAATCAAAGTTTGTTATGTATAAACTCTATAATTGTTATGAGGAGAAAGAAGAAAAAAGAAACTATAATGAGGAAGAAGAGAAGTAACTTGTTTCATTGATTAAATCTTATTGTTCTCCTTTTACATTCACTAAGTGGACTATATATAGAGTTACATGGAAGGATCTAAAAGCTAAGAAATTAACTAACTCATAACAACTCCACTTCATAGAGTTAGTTAGTCAACTAACTTCTTGAAATAGTTATTACTATTTCATTGGTTTAATTTATTTGTGATGAGCTCGATTTCCTTCTTTCAACACTCCTACTCAAGCTAGGTAATCTCAAATATATTTATGATGCCTGGCTTGGACATTAAGTATTCATGTTGATCTAGGTTGAGACCTTTAGTTAGTACATCAGTTGGTTGATCTCTTGTAGGAATGTAGTTGACTGTTACTAGTCCTTGACTGATCTTCTGCCTTATAAAATGACAGTTTATTTCAATGTGCTTGGTCCTCTCATGATATACAGGGTTAGATGCAATCTGCATAGCAGATTTGCTATCAGAGTAGATATTCACAGGTTGTTTGACACTGATTCCAATCTTCTTAAGTAGTCCTAGTGACCATACAAGTTCAGCCATATTTGTAGCAATACTTCTATTTTTAGCCTCAACTGAACTCCTAGAAATGATGTTATGCTTCTTAGACTTCTAGGAAATAGTAACTGCTCCTATCTTCACTAAATAGCCAATAATGGATCTTCTCGAGAATGGATATGATGCCCAATATGCATCATAGCATGCTAAAATATCTGTATTTACATGACTGGACATCAACATTCCTTGTCTAGGTTTCTTCTTAATGTACTTGACCAGTCTAATGGCTGCATCTATTTGGGATTTCTTTGGTTGTTGTAGGAACTGGCTGAGAGTTTGGACATTGTAAAAATGTTTGGCCTGGTCATTGTGAGACACAATAGCTTCCCTATAAGCCTTTGATAAGCATGCACGTTTGTTAGTAGATCACTGGTTCCTTGTTCATTTTTTTAGACATGATCATCATACTTCTTACTAGTCAACTTGTATTTGTATCTATAGGTGTGTCAGTTGGTTTAGATGCACTAAGTCCCAACTCAGACACAAGTTCTAACACATACTTCCTTTGGTGCATCAGTATACCTTCTTTTGATCTTGCAAATTCAATACTCAAGAAAAATCTGAGTTCACCTAGATCATTCATCTTGAAGGCTTGTTGCATCTTGTATTTTTTATCTTTAATTAATCTTAGAGTGTCTCCTACGATTAACATATCATCTATAAATACTAGGATAATGGTAATACCTTCAATATTGTGCTTTATGTACAGATAATAGTCTAGTTGACTTTGCTTGAATCCCATTTTCATCAAACCTTCAGATAACTTGGAATTTCACTGCCTGGGAGCCTATTTGAGCCCATATAGGGATTTTAATAGTCTGCACACAGGTTTCTTCTCCCCTAGCTTTTGAATCCTGTGAAAGTTCCATGTAAATCTCCTTATGAAAAACACCTTGTAGAAAAGCATTGTCTACATCCATTTGATGTATGTACCACTATTTTTGAGCTGCAATACCAAGAACTATTCTCACTATTTTCATCATAACAACAGGTGAGAATGTCTCCTGGAAGCCTATTCCCTCTTGTTGACTATAACCTTTGGTAACCAACCTATCTTTGAATCTTTTTACCTCACTAGTAGCTTTGTATTTTACTTTGAAGATCCATTTGCATCCTATAGGTTTCTTCCCTTGAGGTAGACTAGTGATCTCCCAAGTTTGATTCTCTTTAAGTGCATCAATCTCATTATTTATTACTTTTATCCATCTAGGATCTTTAACAACTTCACTTTAGTTGGTAGGTTTAGTAGTAATAGATACATTTTTTATGCATGCCTAGTACTTAGGAGAAAGTTTCTCATAAGTCGGGTATTTACCCAAAGCATAAGGTGTTTCCTGATGAATAGGTACTGGTACTTGTTCCTCAGCTAAGGGAGTCTTTCTTATTCTGGTAGTCCTTTTTATAGGTACTGGTACTTGTTCCTCAGCTAGAGGAATCTCTGCAGTCTGATCTTGATCAACCTATACCTCTACAAGTTGTTCTTATAGTATGTGATCAACAGGTTAATTTGATGTTAGTTGAGCAGTTGATGCATCTTGTGAGTGCCTCATATATTGTGTATCCATGTCTGACCAATGCAATAAGGTTTCGTTTAGTTTAGCAGGTATAATCTATTGATATTTAGCGACTCTTTATTTAAAAGGGAACACATCTTCTCTGAAGCTGACATCTTTGTTGACAAAGAACACCTTATTAGTATGATCATCTAGTAGATAGCCTTTTTGAGTTTCAGAGTAGCCCATTAAAATACATTCTCTAGTTCTAGGTTGAATTTTGTCTGTTTGTTGAACTATTTTTGCATAACATAAACAACCTAAAGTTCTCATATGACTGATGTTAGGTTCTTGCAATATAGTTTCTCATATAGAGATATGTGATCTAATATAGTAGTAGGCAGCCTATTAATGATATAGTCAGCTGCTTTGGCACACAGTCCCTAGAATTTATAGGTACGCACCTTGAAATCTTAGGGCCCTAGTCACTTCTAAAATGTGTCCGTGCTTTCTTTCAGCCACTCCATTCTGTTGAGGGCTATAAGCACATTATGTTTAATGGATAATGCCTAACTTTGTGAAAAAATTATGACATACTGGGTTTACAAACTCAGTTCCATTATCAGACCTAATGATTTTAATGTTTTTATCAAATTGAGTCTTAACGAACTGAATGAATTGAAAAATTAAAACACACACATCAGACTTAAGCTTAAGTAAGTAGATCTAAGTCATTTTAGAGTAGTCATCAACTATTGTTAAGAAATCTATATTTTCTTCAAATATAGGAATTTCATAGGGACTCCATATATCCTTGTGAAGCAACTCAAAGATGCTAGAAGTCTTAATATATGTAGCAGGAAAAGGAATTCGAACTTGCTTAGCACATGGACAAACTAAACACTCAGAGACTTACTGGTTGATATACTCTTATCTATGGATAGGATTCTTTTGGTACATTAGTTTAAGCATGACCTAGTCTTTTATGCTATAACATTATATCTAGCTTATCAATATCACTAATAGAATCACAAACAAAACTAGAGACAAAATTAGTAAGTGTAGGAGGTCTTTGAGTAATCATCTCCGCATCATTCTTAGTAGTGGTATTGGAAAAGACGTATAATCCATCAGCTTCTCTACCAATCCCCTTCACCTTCCCATTGTAAAGATCCTGAAACACACATAGATCATGATAAAAATCAACAAGGCAGTGTAGCTATTTAGTAAATTTAGATACTGAAAGTAAGTTGAATTTAAACTGAGGTAAGTGAAATACATTAGTAATAGTGTCCTATTTAAACACATTACATGCCCCAACATAAGTGACTAGAGATATATCTCCATTTGGTAGGTTTACTTTTTTTGGCACATCAGTGATGGTTATAGATGTATGAATTAGAGCACTGAGATCTGAAACCATGTAATTCGTTGCACTAGTGTCTATAATCCATGGACCCTTATAGGTGGAGTCTATTGACTCTACCATTTTACCTGCAACATAAGATGGATACTTAGTCTTGTCTTCTTTGTTTAGTAAGTGCAAGATCCAAGCATATTGGCTGGTGTGCAGATCCTTCCATCATGGATTTGATATTAGTTGTAGTGCTAGGATCTTGAGTCCTTGTAGATAAAATGGCTTGTATCATTGTCCTGCATTCTTACTTTCAGTACTGCATGTTGTATTTGCACTTGCACTAGATCCAATTCTTTTCTTAAACTTGAAATCAGTAGGGTAACCTAATACTTTCCAGCAATTTTCTCTTATGTGACCCCTGATTTTGCATATTTCACAGTACAATTTTTTATTCCTTTTTTATTGTTTGTGTTGTTTACCTCCTCTCATGAATGTTGGTTTATTTCCTCTAGAATAAGGATCATTTCCTCTTGAGAACTAGCTGACTCATATCCAGTTGATGTAGGATTAGCCCCAATAATACCAGCAATAGTTTCTACAACCTTTTGACTCTCATCACTGATCACCATAACATATGCTTGGTTAATGTTTGGGAGAGGATTTATTAACAAGACTTGACTTCTTGCCTATCCATATGATTAATTTAACCACATCAAGAAATGAAACAACTTAGGTTTTTGAAGATGAGCCACACAGTCTTTTGAAGTCTCACAACTGCATCATGGGTTAGGTAATGCCTCAAACTCTACCCACAAATCTTTCAATCTAGAATAATAGAGAGACATTGAAGTTATTCCTTTAGATAAGGTAGCAATTTCTTTATGAAGATTGAAGGTTCTTGATCCATCCACCTTGTTGAACCTATCACAAATATCACTCAACACAACCTGTGCACTGGTAGCTTACATGATTCCTCTAAATTGACTTTTAGCTACAACAGTCAAGATCTAGGACAGAACAATTGCATTCACTCTTTTCCCAGTGGTTCCCCATTTTAGGAGAAAATTTATATTTAGAACAAGAACCATCTACCATTCCTAACTTATTCCCTCCTAACAATGATGATCTCATAGATCTAAACCACATTGAAAAGTTTTCAATTCTAGTGGATTGAAAGGAAATAATCTGCAAGCCACTTACATCTGAGGGATGCAAAAATAATGAATGATTGTGGTCAATCCAAACAAAATTTTGAGCTCCAGTTACTCCATTGGCAGAGCTTTCAGACTCTTTAGCATGTAAACCATTATTAGAGGGAATCACCATTGTTGATAACTGTTTGCTTAAGGTTCTTGAATACTACTCCTGTGCAAGATTTCTATGGTGTTGAAGTTAGTAGATTGCAAAAGAAAATACTAAACAACAGCACAATCAGAACCTGGCTCTGATACCATAAAATTAATCAGTGTTCATTATGTATGAATTTTATAGTCTATTATAAGGAGGAAGAAGAAAGAAAAAACTGTAAAGAGGAAGAAGAGAAGTAACTCGTTTCATTGATTGAATCTTATTATTCTCCTTTAACATTCACTAAGCAAACTATATATATAGAGTTACACGGAAGGATCTAGAAGCTAACAAATGAACTAACTCATAACAACTCCACTTCATAGAGTTAGTTAGTCAACTAACTTCCTGAAATAGTTATTACTGTTTTCATTGGTTTCATTCATTTGTGATGAGCTCGATTTCCTTCTTTCAGCAAGCCCAACGATAAGAATTCATTAATATCAAATCAAAAAGAGCTTGCAAGACTTTTGAAGGGACATTCACACTCTTTAGGTTTACAAGTCATAAAGTAGTTTCTCTGTTTGAAGAAACAATATCAACATTAGAGAAAAATAGAGCAAAGTCTTATTTGTAGATTCCTAATAAACCCAATGATTTACAGACGGAGAAGTCCGACCGAGATGTGTTGTTCATGAGGATTATAATGAATGTTGCCAACTCCTCATGCTACAGGAATAAGCTTTCAGAACCTGGTATTTTCTGCCACAAAACAAAACCACAAAAAAGAGAAAAGAGAAAGAAATATCAAGTTTTAGCAATTAAATTAGCCACTCTAGTAACAGATTGATCATACAGTATATCCGTGAAACGTAACAAGTTAAAGAAAAAGCTACATAAACATTGCACTTGAGGAAAAAACAATAAAGGAAGGAAAAGGAAATTAAAACTGAATAGAGAATACAATATATTTGGTGTTCTCTGTTCAAAATAAAGCAATAACTTGCATTAGTCAAGTTTCTAAGAAAGATTTACATATAATGATCCAAGATTTTTAAGATAGTTTGCAATACATGAATGAGACATTTATAGTTCCCCACCATCACTTGGCTGAACTTCTAATCCAAAAAAAAATTATTAGAACATGGATTTCTTTTATTAAAAGAGAATCATTTTCTTCATTCCTTCAAGTTATGCTACTTTAGAATAGGTCAACAAAAATAAGAGCATGCCTCAATTCGTTTAAAGCATAATGGCTAGGAATCATATATTTTCCTAGTTACGGTCAGTAATAATATGGATACATGAACAAGGATGACAATGTCAGCAGTGAGTATGACACAATATCCAACAAAAGTTTTAACTGTATTATTTGTTATTTTGATACATATAGATCTAATGCAAGATAGTTAATGCACATATTGATTCTCCTCGCTAGATTTAGTAGCTCCGTAGGTTCTCCTGACATTCACTTGGAACAAGCATTTTCAGGATATTGTTGTTGGTAGTTCCTTCATAATCCTGAAAATAGATGAAATGTGCCTTCTAACTGGGAAAAAAGCGTAATACAAATAGATTCTTATAGTACTACATTGGGAATGGATAATAGTTCAAATTTGTCAAGACTTTGTGATGGAGTAGGACAGAATTCAAGACGCTTTAAAATCATTACAAAGAGACTTTGTGATGTAGTCACTCCTGAGGACTACAAATTTAAATAGACAACCCAAAATTTTTAAAAAATTAAAGTAGAGCAACAAAGAAGAGAAGATAGTGGGAATTCACAACCAAACATTGGCATTATGGCGAACAAGAATATTTTGACTAATGTATTTGCTAATATTAGAGAGAAATTAGTGCATGGGCAATTTTGGGAGAACAAAAAAGCTTCAGAAAAATTGATAGGTCAATTGGGCAGGTTGGGTTAAATTTGGGTAGGTCAAGATGGGGCAAGATCTAACCCGATCCAAAATTGTTTGGATCAAAATAAATTAGGAAACAAGGTGGTTTGAAATGGTTTAAACTAATAAATAAGTGGGTCAACAACCAATTCAAACTTGAACGGATTAGGTGAATTGAGTTTGATTTTACCGCCCCAAGTTAGAGATAGGCTTAACTTATCAACATGCTCTTAAAGTTGTCCGAAAAATTTACTTAGATACCTTAACACACCTTTTGTTCCTATCAGACACTCCAATCTTAACAAATTGATCAAACACATCGTAAAACATCTAAATTTGGCACGAATTTTCATTTTGAAACCTAAAGTCGATGTTGTTCATTTTTGGAACCTTAACTAACGTCTCAGTGGGTCATTTTGATACTTTTCACTGACTCATGTAGTGCGTATGCTACATGCATTTTAAGCGTGTGTGAGGAGTATTTTTTTAATTTTTTCCTTGCTCTTCTCCTTCCTCCTCACTCTTTCTCCCTTTAATTTTTCACCTTTTTTTTTCTTCGGTTAAAGTAATTCCCCAGCTTCCATTTTTGCTTCTTTCATTTTCTTCATCATTATACTTCTCTCCATCATTTCTCAAACTTTTGATAAATTTTAATTTTTTTTATTGCGTTATACCATTAATTTTATTTTTTCTCAATTCAGTGTCTGTCAATTTGATCCAATACCACTTTTCAACTGAATTTTGCAAAATTTAATTGAAGAATTCATTTTTCTAATTGGGTTTTCTCTATTTCAATTGGTGTTTCTCAATTTAATTGAAAACTTTATTTTCCCCACATATATATACATTGAGAGGAAGAGAGAATAGAAAAAATACACACTGCACAATGCAAATATATACATAGAGTAGCCTAAAAAAACAAAATGACCCGACCTCTGTTTTGCCCCAATTTGATTAAAGAACCCATTTTTCTATATATGAATCATCACAAAGAGGAGCAAAGAATTTTTTTTTATGTTTGTTTAGTAAAGGTCCATCGTTGGCGTTGAATGGAGTGAAATTGCATGTGTGTGTTCAGTGAAGATCCTTTGAGGAGTTGAATTTGGGGTTTTAGAAATTTAGGGGGATAGGGTGGGTTATAGAAGACAATGTTGAGAGTGGGGTATTGAAGAAGATGATTTTGGATTGAATTCTGTGTGTGTGTGGAGGGGGGAGGGGGCGGCATTGCAGGTGTATTTGGGAGAAGATGATTTTTGGAGGAGGGATAATTTATTAATTTTTTTAATTTAAAGTTAAGAAAATTTGAAGAAAAATGACAAATGTCGTTGTCATATTATTCGTTACTTTACATGTCAGCAACACGTGTAATGCCTAAACATCATATATTTTTGCTAATTGTATAAACAATGTCAAAATAATACATCAGAATACTCATTATGGTAATGAACAACGTCGACTTTAGATGTCAAAGTGAAAGTTCATGCCAAATATAGGTGTCTAGTGATGTGTTTGGCCTAACAAATTTATACATAACAAACACAAAATAAAAATTTGTCTTAAAGTTGTGCATGTATCTTACACGCTGATGACACAGAAAAACAACAAACAAAGTAATGGCACGTGTCAGCTGGCCCCAAAATCATAGTAAAAATATAAACTTCTAACTAAAATAATAAAATAATTTTTAGCCATATCTATAATAAGGTATCCCAACCCCACTCCCACCCCCTCAAGCCAGTTAACTCGTTCTTTTTTCTTCTTTCCCTCATCAGTCGTTCTAACTCCGGCGACGAACTCATCTCTTTTCTTTTAAACTAGATTATAATTATATTTCTTTTATATCCAAGTACAAAATAGAAATCATGAATAAAGAATATTATTTTTCTTAATTTCAAATCACATGAATGGATGTAATGGTGATGAAATAATTTGGTAGTAGCAGAACAATGACAAAATTTGAAAGAAGAGAGGGATGAAAAAATAGTTGATTCAATGATCTCTTTCTTTGATAAGAAGGAACATAATAGAAGTGAAAAAAAAATGCAAAGAAGTTGATTTGAATTGAAAATGGAGTAAAAATGAGTTGAAGAAGACAACAATGTATCGAGGAGGGTGGGAGTTACCTTTTCTGATTAAAAGAATTGTTATTTTTTTAAAAATGAATAAGTTATCTACTTGTGTATAAGTGTCGTGGTCATTAAAAGAGAAAAGGATGTAAGCCTTTTTTAGAAAAAGAAAAAATGTATCTTAGCTTTATTCACACGCTAAGGGATTGTGAGAAACACTTTTTTTGTCACATGAATATTTTCAGCTTAATAGGTATAGGCTATGAATAATTTAGGTGTTCAATAGGTACTAATGTAAGTTTAGATTTCCAAGTGATTTTTTCAA
This sequence comes from Capsicum annuum, assembly GCF_002878395.1. Taxonomy (NCBI): domain Eukaryota; kingdom Viridiplantae; phylum Streptophyta; class Magnoliopsida; order Solanales; family Solanaceae; genus Capsicum; species Capsicum annuum. The sequence goes on from NC_061116.1 coordinate 40,615,351, forward strand.
CAACTTTAAGGATCCATTGATGACTTAAGTCTTAAAGATATTCAATTAATAAGATACAAAGGATATCTCTTTCTTAGTTGACATTAAATTTTATCCTCTAGGAATCATGAGATTATTCAACAGAATAATATTGGTTTCCAAAATTAGAATGCCTAACTGAACGAGAATTCATCAGAGTAGATTTTAAAATTTCAAACACACATGATAGTTGGTCCTCTGTAGCGACAAATTGATAATGAAATTTTCACTTCCTATCAAATTTGAAAAATTAATGTTGCGCGACTTTCCTCTTATATCAGATTCATTATCAACAGTATAGAAACCGCCCAACCTTGGAAAGCTAACTATTGATAGGACAATCATCCAAGGGGATGGACATTTTAACCCATCGATGTGGGACTCCAACAAGCATATTGAAGAATCTAATTAAATATATAGTTTGCAGGGTCATTAAATTCATTTCACCAGTCTATAATGTAATTACATTCATGTAATGACCCTTGAGATCATTTTTTATATTTATGCTTATCTTTACCGTTTGAGCTTCTTCATAGCTGCCCCAAGTCATTTATGACTTGTTGGGATCGATGGTTCGATTATCGGATAGTTTGTTTGGTTTTTAGAGTTAATTCCCTATTTTGAAGTCTTCGCTAGTTCCAAATATCCTCCGAGTGAAAACTTCAGTGAAACGATCTCGGAGCGAATTTTGGTTGTGCCAGCAGATTCAAAATATTAAATTCAATCTAGATAGCCCCTTGGTTCAGGTCCCAAGACTTTCGAACTTATTTTGGCCAATTGAGCGGATTTTATGAAAAATGAAACTAGCGGTGTGTGTCCCAATTGTTGCCGAAACAATCTTGGATGAAAGTTTTGGTGATTCCAATGAATTTGAAATATGTTTTACACTCAAATTTCACTATTGGATCATATATTTTTTATTCCGAATGAGTTCTAAGGGTCAAAAATAAGTTTTTGACTTTGCTGGTGGCCCAGATAGCGACTGCGGCATCTCCAAAGCTGGTAGGGGTATTTAAGCACCCTATAGGCCGCATTTTCCACCATTTTTGACTCATTTTTGAAAGGCTAAAACCCTAAATGGGTATGATAACTCAAAATTGAGTCTTGCGGGTGTCTAGGGAGCTTGATAAACATCTTTTATCATGATTATCATCCGAATTAAGGTAAGATTTTATCACTTTATTGGTGAATTTCTTAGTTCTTGACCCAAAACTCAATTTAGCTTAGGGCTTGATTTAGCCCTAAATTTGGTCTGTTTCAACCCATTAATTGAGGGTTATGATTCCTTGGTGATATATGAGCATTGGATTGACCTCAAAAATGTAATTTTCGTATGTGGGATCCACTTGGGATTTTTGGTGTTATTTTTTGACCCGAAGTACAATAGTGCAATATGGGTATCGTTAGACACATATTGATGAGCAGATTATATTTTTGATAGTTTGATGGCATTTTGGAGATTGTGAAGTGAAGACGAGCATGTGGTGCTTGAAGTGTGATTTTGCGGTTTAACCTTGAGGAAGGTTCCTGTCCACTTTCCTTCATAGATGATGTATGCTATGTATTACGTGTGGATATGAATGTTAGGATTGATTATGAATAAGATAGCTTAGCCTTAATTATTGATGTTTTGGAAAATTAAATGATAGTCTTGGACCCATAAGATAGTATGTTTATAACCCTTTTGAATCCTATTGCTTTCCCTCTCTAGTTTAGATTTATTGTAGAATAGTTATGATGTAAACCTATATTTGGGATATGGTTTAGCATTTGAAGCATGATTTGTATATTTGACCTATTTGGACTAGTGTGGTAACCTTGAAATCGTAATTTGGGTAGAGTTGACTTGAGTACCTTTATTTTTAGTCAAAGTTATTATCATAGGCTTGAATATGACTTACTTGACATTTAGAAGATAAACTAGATACCTTACCTTATTTTGGGGCATAGTGTGCCTAATTATGAAAATTAGGAATTAGGAGTGGAATCATCCGACCCACTTAGGCCTAAACTTGTGTTAAGTCTTATGGACTTAGTTGGGGATATTAGACATAAATGAGGCTAGTAAACCTTAGAATATGATTAATTTGTAACTTGGTAACTTGTACTGATGTACCCGGAATATGGCTTTTGAGTTGTGGATATAATATTTCTTGTAGAAGTGATATCAGGCATTTAGAGATGATATTCCTCCTAGATACGTTACGTGGCCTATAGGGATGCTATTTTCTCCTAGACTTGATAATTGGCCTATAGATTTGCTATTTTCTTTAGTCATGATTATTGGACCTATAAAGACGATGTTCCTCTTAGATATGCAAATTGGCCTAGAGAGGTGATATTTCTCATAGTCATGATGTATGACCTATCGATATAAGATATCCTATAGACAATTACATGTCTATCTACATTATATCTCCAATATGTGAGATACCTCCTATATGTAAAATCATTAGAGATATGCTACGACTTATAAATATGATTATTGATATGAGTTTCGAATATTTATATGGGCATAAGGCAGTGATTATGATGTTGTGACTATTCCGGATAAATTAAAGGGCCAAGGGCCATGTTATGATAATGATTGAATATCGGAGGAGTGCTTATCAGTGTAAAGGATACGATTACAGTTTAAGAATGCATATATGTTTGTATACAAATCTCTTCGGTATGGGATAGAGGAAGATGCAGTATGCCGCTTATGACTTTATTGATTGGATACTGGTGATGGCATGCATAGATTTGGTATATTCATGAGTATTATATCGGTAATTTATATGATTGTAGCTGAAATATGATCTTATGACTGTTCTTCCTAATTATGGTATAAGCTACGTGGTAACTATTTGTCTATTAGGTGACTATAGTACTTGATGCTTATAATTCTAAATACATTAGTTAATGAGTATTGCTTAGTAATATGGTAGCTAACGACTAGGGTTGATATGTGGCTATGAAGTTGGGTTTATCGATGGTAGTGATATGTGGCTATTGATAACAAGTTATAATGTCAATTAGTTATTAAGTGAGGATAATGTGGTCAACATTGCTAGGTGTTAAAGGATGCTAGTTATAATGATGCCTAGTTAATAATAAAGCATAGTTATTGATGCTGATTAGCTAATAATAAGGACTAGTTAATAATGAGGATAGTTGGTAAATAGTATTAGATATTGATTGGTGTTAGTTAATAAAAGATGTTTAGTTGATAAATGATGAATAGTGAATAGATGGAGATCATGGTTTAATGGTGAACCTTGACTAGACGTTAGGTTTGGCTAATTATTGATTAATAGTTAGTTGTTATTCGATGATTAATAATTATGTAAAGAATCAGTTAGATTGATAACTAGAGATCATGTGATGACTATTAACTAGTGGTATAATAATGAGTCTTGGCTAGTTAATAATCAGCAGATAGAATATAATAATAAGATAGTTATCTTTATGATATTATGATTATGGTTGCAAGTATATTGACTTGAGTCTGTGCACCTATTATATACCTATATTTATGCATTGATTACTAGGATGATATATTGATGTCCGGCCGGATACTTTTATGATATATTGATACCCAGCAAGGTCGGAGGATACCATAATGATATATTGATACCCAATAAGGCTGGAGGATTCTATTGTTATGATATTGATACCCGAAAAGGCCGGAGAATACTGTTGTGATTATGTTGGTACCCGACAAGACTGGAGGATACTATTATAATGACATTGATACCTGACAAGGCTGGAGGTACTATTGATGATGTGTTGGTACCCGATAAGGTTGGAGGTTGATTATGATTATGATGGTCCTAATGAGGAAAGTTATAATGAGTTGTGCTATTGATTGTGTACTTTGCATTCATTCTTGCATGCGCATTGCCTAACACCAGCATGAACCTATATTTATCAGCTGGTATGGGATGCTTGTATACATATGGGTGAAGAATATGCCTTATGTTGTTGTATGTTGATTGAACCTTCTGAGTTTGGTGCGGTAGGGGTACGCATAGGCTCGGTTAGGTATTTGATTATCCAGAGTAGCTGCTATTTATGATGTTATTAATATTGGTATTATCATTGTTATGATCATTATTATGGCTAGCTTATGACAGATTGGTCATTGATCCAGTATTGGGATTGAGGTATGTCTTCGGCCTTTGCTATCTTATGATTGCGTTACTATGAACGATTATTCTATGTCTAGCCATATGGATTAGAAATCCTGAGTATGTTAGTATTGAATCCTGATAGTATTATAATGAGGTCTTAAAATGAGAACATAATGATCTAGGTTATGTTTGAGATGACCTCCTGTTTATATGTATTATATATATGTGTATATATATATATATATATGAAGCCATGGTACTTTTGAATATCCCTTCCTTCGTTGTTCATATTGTATACTTGTTCCTTTGCCTTGTATATTACAATATATCTTTCTTTCGCTCTTTATTTGTATATTGACCTGGGATATAGGGTAAAACATTGGAATATATTGAATGTAGCTGGAATAGGATAGTTCACCTTGATACTTCCTTAGTCTTATTATATTAGACTCTTGGACATGAATAGGATATTTGTCCCTTGTTATTCTCATTGACTTATTACATGATTTATGGACTCTTGGTTGTAGTTTCCGTTTTGTTTATATGTTGTATTTATCTACTTTATTTTTGGAGCTCAGTTGGCAGTTGCCTACTGAGTACCATTCATTTGGTACTCATAGTACACCTCTGCAGCCTACAGATCATAGTACGGGTTATCACCATTGATGTGTGTATCGTGTGGAGTAGTCCTGATTCAGAGACTTATAGTGAGCTCCTGACGTTCGGAGTATTACTTATCTCTCTTTCATGTATTAGACTAGCCTCTAAGTTGTATTCAGAGGTAAGTTGAATCAGTGTATTTATCCTTGATATATCACTTTTGTACTCTTATTATGTTTAGAAGCTATTGTATTGATACCACCAGATTTTGGGATTTGTCTATGTATTGATCTTTATTTCATATATTCCGTATTCTTTTCATTATGTTATTGAGTAGTCCGTTACTAGCCGTTCCAGACTATAGGTTGGTTTGCCTATTGGTGGGTTATGGTAGGCGCCATTATGACCTGAAAAGTTGGGTTGTGTAATGTATAAAGTACAAACTACACTAAAAGTTCACAGTCTATGAATCTTACCTTGTTATAGAATTATTTTAATACTTTTCAAAGAAAAAATCTTCAAAGAATCTTCCATAGAAACTTGACAGAGAAGAAGGGGAGAGTTTTGTTTTTGTTTTGTTTTTCTAGAGAGAGAAGTAAAGTGTCGTTGTTTCTCTTTAGAAGAAACTCTTTTATAAATCCAAAGGGATACAATTTTTTAAATATTTTTTATCTCTTCCTTTTTTATTAATAATTAATCTAAATATTTATAATACTTCATTATATATATAATTCTCTAGTATGATTCGGGTTTACCCACATGAGTGACCTGATCTAATTTTCTTCATATTTCACTCGCACATAGTGAGTAAACTCTCATTTCTATTCTGTAACATTCATACTTAATGACTAGACCGTATGATTAGTGCATACTTTGAGAGCTTCATAGCTATACATCAGTTAGGAATATACAATATCTCGATCAATGAAACTTAGAGTAGATTATTATATATAGTACCCTAACTCATATATTACGTTCATATTTCTCATCATCTTGTTTTCTTAATTCTGAGTTTATCATTATGTTTCTCAAAGACAAACATAAAGGACGTAAATAACATCAATCAATGGGATAATATCCAATGATCTTTCTCATCTCACGAATCTCTTAATCTCAATGTGATATGATTTTCTAGAAATGTACGCCAGGTCGAATCAACCATGATCTCTTGGCAACATACTAAGATATCAAACATCAAATTAAATCTCAATAAAATAATTAAAGTCACGAGGGTATAATGTGAAAAATTACTTATAATTTTCAGGGTTTCACACGATAAAAAGTAAAGACTAAACTTGTAATTCCCTTATGGGTCACTTTTATGCATACATGGTATGAAACATATATCACAATATTGACTTCTTTTCCATGGAGGGTATGCCTTTTATATAGTAAATACTATGTAGATGATAGTTCAGACAACTCATGTCTAACTTTGAGTTCACAAATATATTCAATCATTTTTTTCTTCAGAACTTGCATCTAGCATTAGAAATAGACTAACTCATTTTAATAACATATGATTAAACACAATTTAACAAATGATACTCTGATTATAAACTTTCAGCTCTCTTTTATCATCACTTCTTACAATAATAAGCTTATAACTGTCTCATCTCTACTACTTGTCATTTAAACATTAGAGCATTTTTCTGTGTAAATACGTCAATCTTTTTGTCTGTTTGACATACTTTTTAACCTTAAAAATTTATGTACACCACATAAAAAATAATACATGTATATGAACCAACAAGATGAAAAATTAGGCATTAACCTCAATAATGTAAATTTACATGAACTTGATTGAAAAAAATAAAAAATAAATATATTAGCATCTACATAGACCCAATGAATTTACATGTTTCATAAACATCACATGCTATGAGTTTTCTTAAGGGATCTACTATCACTTGCTGTGTAGATCTGTGTTTCATATTCAATTCCTCTTGTACAATCATGTCTCTTACAAAATTATACTTTATGTAAATATGGTTCATCTTTCTATGGTACTTTGGATCCTTTGTGTAGGCTATTGCAGCCTGACTATCATAATTGATTATGACATATTCAACAACATTATTATACACACCCAAGTAGACCTAGAAATATTTTAGCCAAATAGCTTCTTGCACAACAGATGGAAGTACCACGAATTTAGATTTCATCATAGATAAGGCTATATATGTTTGATTCTTGCTACTCGATAATACGACATCATTGTTAAGTAAAAATGCATATTTAGAGGTAGAATTTCTCTCATTTAATTCTCCTCTTCAATCAACATCAGTGTAGCCTTTGAGTACCCGTTGTTCTCACAGTTGTAGCACTTGAGCTTAGCTATGTTCTTTTTTGTCTTTTTCATTGGAGCAGAAATATTTTTTTCTCCTTGTTGATTATTATTAGACTTCTTTGATACATGTTCTTTCCCCTTCTTTTGAAAAAATTCACCACACTTGTATTTATTATCATGTCCACATTTTGGATCTGAACTAGTCATATACGCATTTGTAGCGACATTGTCTACTCAAAGGCGTTCTTCCTCGAGTTTCAAATAACGCTTAGCATCTTTCATAGTTTTGATGCTAACATTGTGGGTTTAGTGCATCTTCATATTTTCCCAGCTTTGGGGTAGGGAGTGAATCACAACTTGAAATTGTTGCTCTTCGATCAACACATGACCGACATCTTTTTTGTTCATCGTCATATGGCACAAATACTTATGCATAGTATGATCAGAACATTTTTTATAAGTATCAAACTTAATAGTAAGAGCCCTTAATTTAGCAACTGGTGTATGAGTAAATTCTATTTTAATGCAGACACATGTACTTAGAATTATCTTACTTTCAAAATTCTCTCATGATATCATTATCCATGTTGCTCAGCAACGTTATGCGAGCAAGATAATTTATTTTTAAGCTTGATATGGCTCAAGGCTTTTCACATGTTGAAGGGCATCACCATTTTTAGAAAGTGACGTAGACACGTTAAGAGATTCAAGAGATTCTTACTCTTTTAGGTCATATTGGATTTTCATACTCCATATTTCATAATTATCACCATTAAGCTTGCCACCTTTATTAAGTTCAGGGACATTGCTCTTTGCAACAACTGACATACTGATTTAAACAAGTATAAAGTATAGTGAGAAAATTACGCACATTATTTCATCTTAAATTCATATACATAATAATTTTTAAAATAATCAACTATGTCAATATTTATTTTACATCATTTTCATATTTGGAAGTTCACTAAGTTCCCAATCATCATTCAAATTCTGATATGTCATAAATCTAACACAATCAATCATCTAAGAACCACTTATCTTAAATCACATAAATTTAAAATTAAACAAGCATAAACTCTACAGTAAATAAGAAACACCTAACCATGAATATAATTGCATAAAATAATAAATTTAAATTCATACAAGTCATGTAACATATAAATAATCACTATACAAAACAAATGCATATTATCATCATAATATTTTAATGTGAATAGGAAAAGATAGAATAATATTTATTCTCAAGTCTATAGACAAGTAATTCCTCTTAGGCAACCAGTGAGTTGTGCAACAGCTACAAATAGGAGTTAGATAGAATATAGAATAAGGATGTACAAAAAAGAACCAACACAGTCTTATGAAAATTCAAGTCAGTATACTTTTTTTTTACGGAAAAGGGCCTAAAATGCCCTTCAACTATCTGAAATGGTGCAAAAATGACCTCCATCTATCTATTGGGCCTGAAATGCCCTCCCCGTCTACCTATAGGGCCTAATTTGCCCTTTTATTTAACAGATTATTTTATCCCCAATACATTAATGATGTGGCTTCTTTTAATTGACCAAGTAATAATTAATTAAACTAATTAATAATCGACCCACTAAATCTAACCCACCCAAACCTAATAACCCGACCCGCTAATAATACAAACCCAATAACTTGATTTGCACCATCTAAACATAATAACGTTAAAACAAAAAACCCAAAATCAATCAGCTCCTTCTCCAATTTTTCTATTTTTTGCCTCACCTATTAACACTAATTGATGAAAGGGCACCGATCATAAGCAACATTAGCAATGTCAAAATACTTCCGAGCTTCCTGAATGAAAGTAAAATTCACATAAAGATTTAGCGTTTCTTATGTCTAAGATTTTCCAGCAAGCATAATTGTTATGGAAATGGGTTCACTTTCTACATTTAAATCTATGCTAGAAGGTATAGATGTAGAGTGGTACATGAGCAATAACAACAATTCCAACAACATGCAAAACCAAAATGAAAATGTAACTAGTATATGTTTCACTCAGAATTCACTGAATTAGCTGAAACTGAAAACAACTTATTTCTACAGTTGTCATTGCCAGTTGATTCAACATCTTCTTGTTCTCAAGCTTCAGTTTCTGTTTTCAACAATTTTGACCCATCTCAGTTACATTAATTTTTAGCTCAAAAATCCATAAACAACAACCCTTTGGACTATGGTTTTCTTCAAGTTCAAGGTTTGAGTGAAGGGGGATTTCTTGCAAGTGGGTTTTAATGATTTGAGTTCACAGAACCAAATGGGTAACCCCAATTTGAGTTCTTTTACTCAATGCCATTATCCCATTTGCCCCAAAATAGTGGTAGTAGTACTGGGTTTAGTCCATTAGGATTCCTTCTGGAAAACCATGGACATAAGAAACGCCAAATCTTTATGTGAATTAGCGTTAATTAGGCGAGGCAGAAAAACAAAAAAAATGGAGAAGGAGTCGATTGAATTTGGGTTTTTGTTTTAACATTATTATGTTTGGATGGGGCAAATCGGGTTATTGGGTTTGTATTATTAGTGGGTCGGGTTATTAGATTTGGGTGGTTAGATTTAGCAGGTCGGATTATTAATTAGTTTAATTAATTATTACTTGACCAATTAAAAGAAGTCACGTCATTAATGTATTGGGGATAAAATAATCTGTAAATAAAAAGGCAAATTAGGCCCTATAGGTAGATGGGGAGGGCATTTCAGGTTCAATAGGTAGACGGAGGGCATTTTTACACCATTTCAGATAGTTGAAGGGCATTTTAGGCTCTTTTCTATTTTTTTATAAAATCTTCTCGTAAGATCTTGATATTTTAATACCTAACTTATGCCAGTATTTGTCGAGTAATTCATTTTGAAATCATTAGGAAATGCAGACAATAAAACCATATATTTCTTCTTTATACTTAATAGACTCCCAACCCACACAATTTCTCTTCTCTTATGTGTTCCACAAAGATTGTAAGATTATTATCATGAATATTGGATTCTAGCGGGAGATTAACCAAATTCTCAATCAAAGTTTCACCCTATCATTTTGTTGCTTTGTGAAAACTCATCTAGGCATCCTTATCATCACCATGATTTTCTGTAATACCTACATAAAATAACTAGAACTAACCAAATATACACATTGAAACATGTATAATAAAAATTGGTGAAAATAAAATTTTACAAAAAAATTTTATATCGTTGTCTTAAAATTATAAGAACATATGCAACCATAAGAACTTCAAAACTGATATCCAATGATATGATTTATAATGCAAAACTGCATAGGTACTGGAAATCTCTATTATAGTAGAAAAATATTTTCTTAAGAAAATAGACTAAAATATTTGACCAAATTTACGGGAGAAAATTGAAGGAAAGGTGTCATTTAAGTCTTGAACGAAGGATTGGTGACATTGACCAACTTAAAGAGTCAAATATAATTGGAAAACTTGATTAAGTTAATTGTGGACTTGATTAATATTTTCAAACTTTCTAATCTTTTCAAAAATATAAATCAACCCATACCACTCTTCTTTCTAAATCAATCATCTCTCTCCTCTCTCTCTCTCGATAGTCTTTCTTAACTCTCTTCCAACCAACAGTTCTGCAAAATTTCTCCATTCAATCTCCAGCGACTTCAAGTTTCGATGATAAATAACTGGGCGAGTTCCTTTTTGACTTTCAACCATCAATCAACGTGACAAGCAGTGTTCTCCGGTGACAACAATTCGAGTTCTTCGTCGTCCCGTTTCTTCTTTCACAGATAAAAAATTATGTCCTTTTAGTTATGAAGAAACAGAGGAACTTGAGTCAACTTCTCTTCTAGTATTGATTAACAATTTCAATATTTCTTTCTTAAATTTGAAATGTGGACTGAATAAAATCCTAAGTTCTGGCATTTCTTCTCTACTCTTTCTAGTATGAAATATAATTTTTTGTTGTTATTGCAGTTCTTATTTTCAAACAGTTAATTTAATTTATTGGTAATTTTTGGTCATCGTTGATGTTCTTAGTGTATGTGTGTTTTGTTGGTGTTGCCGGGTTGATTTGTTATTTTTCTTGGTAAAAATAGTGTTGTAACAGATGAACCATCTGGCGTAACAGATAAGCTGTCTGACGTAACAGATGAACCATCTAACGTAATAGATGAATGATCTGATACAACATATCACCCATCTGATGCATCAAATAAACCATCTGATGCAATAGATGAACCATCTGATGCAAGAGGTGAAACATCTGATGCAACAAATTAGACATCTGATGCAACAAATTAAATATTAGATGCAACAGATAAATAATCTAACAGATCATTCATCTAAACAATACTTGTAACACCCCACATTTTACATGTACTAGTAATGTTCACATGAAATGACATACGACTTGATTTAATTACTACCAAAATTTTTCAAGTGTTCAAGTGTTAGATTGGGGCACTATATGGAAGTCTATTTAGAGACTGTGGCCTTAAACGGAAAAAAAAAAAACATTGACATGCTTATGGAACTTAGGGAGCTAGCAGGTGAGTCACCTGTGTGCTTAGCTTAAAAATTATATATACATGAGGGAGAGGAATTCATTCATAAGTGAACTCACTTGAAGTCTAGACGTTAGTAAAAAGAAAGGGGAACGAAGACAAGGCTTAACGCCGAAACTTTCCAAGTCTTGTGACAAACGAAGCCCAAGTTAGGAAGGCTATTAAAGACAATGGTTTAACATTATATTGGGCCAAGATGTTCAGCCCAAGATTTTTATATAATAGGCCCAACTACATTCATTCACTACTAACAAAATTGAGCCCAAACAAAGTGCAAGAAAGAGTAAGGAAATGGGCCACTAAAGCCCATTGATTTAGAGATCCAAAAGGCCCAAGTGAAAGGGGAAAATTAGTCATTGACCAACTTGAGTTAATCAGCTACAAATATTAGGAGAAAGTCGGTCTAAAGTCTCCTTAAAAAGGGACCAAAACCGAGCTCTAGGTTAACCAAAGAAAAGACCAAAAAATTTCAGAATTTCTCTCTAAGTTTCTCTTGGTATTTCTTCACCTTGGAAGGCAACCAAAGGCTACTTTTTGAGTTCTTGAATTAGACCTACACCTTGGGAGTTAAGGTATGTAAAAATAACCATATACTTGATATGAATTTTCCATGGAAAACAAGATAAGTTGGCTGGTTCACTGTGCAGGAATTTCTGGACAGCTTGTGTCCTGAAAGTTGTTGTTTGGTTTTCTTGGCTTTGGAATAATTTTTACCCTGATTTTTCACTTTAATATGATATAAAGTTGAGGTTATTAACATGTTATAGTGTGTATATGGTTGCCAAGGTTGCTGGACTGTTTTGCTAGTTCTTTGGAAACAAGTATCCTTATATGATCTTATGTGCTTCCAAACTGATATTGGACTGTTTTGTTGAGGGGGATGTTGTTTCACGTTTCCCCTACGTTTTGAGCTATTTTGTGAATATGTTAAGGTTTATTTGATGTATATATATGTTGGGAGCATCTGGTTCAAAGTTGGGATAAGTATGAATTGTTAACGACGAAATGTAGGGAGACGACGAGATGTTGTGCTTCTTAGTTGAGCGTTTTGCAAAATGGTTATGTGTTGTAGTTATGGACTGTTGCCAGCATGTTATAGAACTAATATAGGCTGTATACATCATGTATATGATAATCTATGCTGGTTGAATACAGTTAGAATTGAGAAAGTCGGAATAACACCATTGAGTTGATGGTTATACGTTTGTTGCCAAAGTGTTGTGTCTTGTGAGATTGGGCTGTCCAGGTGCATTGATTAGCTGCTAATACTAGCTTTAAAACATGATATTGTAGATAAATAGTTGGAAGAAAAGAAGTCATTTCGACGTAAAAACAAGTTGATATGTCGAGGTATGTAAGGCTATTCGATCTCTTATTATTTGGCATGGAATCCAAAGTCTTCATTGACACATAGAGATCTTTACAAACTTTGACATAACCACTCCACTCTTTAACATGTACTTGTGTGTCCAGATTCGAGCATTGTCACTGCTGCATACATACATTGGGTACCATGACATATGAGTCTTCTTTTTAGCTAAATAAAGTTCATACGTTGTTTATGTCCTACATGTTTCACTAATTGTACAACCCACTCTTTTTATTATGATATGATGTTACATGGACACATACTTGTCATTTGTCATGCTTATAGTCTTATAGCTCAAATGTTACGACCACCAAAGATTCATCTCAAAAGTAATAAGAAGATATATGTATACAGTTGCTTCTGTTGGGTGGTATCCCAGGGGTGAAAGAATCGCCTAGCATGGGTCAATCCCAGTATTACAGGGGGTATCCCAGGGGTGAAAGGAAAGCCTAGCATGGGTCGATCCTGATATAGAATTACCACTGATCAGCTGGTCATTTGTATTACATGTTGTGCACAGATTATTCAAGTAATAAGAGTAAAGTAACATAATTGTTATAAGATACATGACTCCACAATATTCATAAAGGTGGTCTTTTACCCTACAGCAGTACATGGTTTCATTTGAGTTTTTATCTCATATCTAGTACATGTTGCCTTACATATTCAGTACATTATTTCGTACTGACGTCCCTCTTGGGGGACCTGCATTCCATGCTGCAGGTACAGAAGCTAATAAACCTCCCTAGTAAGAGTACAGGATATCAACCGCAGTCACTGAGCTCCAGGTTGCTTCGGGGCTTTGAGTCTTATCATATCTTTTTGCATTGTATAGTATCTTATCATGAGGCGGGGCCTGTCCCGACCCTTATAAGATAACGTTTCTTGTCTAGAGGCTTTGTAGACTACGTAAAGTATAGTATGGTCATGTATCGTACCGTAGACATTGTGGCTCCAACGGCCTAGTCATATAATATCTTTTGGCTTGCTAGTCCTATTTATCTTTTGAGGGCATGTTTAGTATGAAAGTAACTTATAATGTTCATAGGTAATGTATCGCTACAGGTTGGTTCTCCCGAGCCTTACCGGCAACGGGTGCCAGTCCGCCTTAATAGGATTTGGGGCGTGACAATACTGATCCAACAGATAACTCATTTTGCAAAAGATGAGTGATCTATTTTAGTAGATAAGTGATATGTTTTTATTATTTCTAATGGATTACTTATTTTCTGCAACAGGTTGGTTATAGGTTGCAACAGATAAACTACATGGTGCAACAGATGAGTGATCTATTTTTATTATTTTCAAAGGATTGCTCATCTGCTGTAACAGGTAGGTTATAAGTTGCAACAGAAAACCTACTTGGTACAACCGATGAGTGATCTATTTTTATTATTTTCAACGAATTACTCATCTGCTGCAACAGGTTGGTTATAAGTTGCAACAGATAACCTACCTGGTGCAACAGATGTATGATATATTTTTATTGTTTCTAATGAATTACTCATCCATTGTAACAGGTTGGTTATAAGTTGCAATAGATAACCTACCTAGTGCAACAGATGAGTGATCTATTTTTATTATTTCCAATGGATTACTCATCCACTACAACAGGTTGGTTATAATTTACAATAGATAACCTACCTGGTGCAATAGATGAGTAATCTATTTTTTATTATTTCCAACGGATTACTCATCCATTGCAATAGGTTGGTTATAAGTTGCAACAAATAATCTACCGGATGCAACAGATATGAGAACTACTGAAACTGTTATTTTACTGTTGTACATGTTAGATATACTATTATCCTTTTTTAATGATACATTATTCAATTATAATCTATTTTATGTTCTTGTTGTTTTTAGATTATAGCTCCAAAAAGTCCAAGTAAAGGAACAAGTGAAGTAGCTAGGCTACATCCACCACTCTAAAAGCTTGCTTTATAAGAGTTATCTTAATTAGGAGAACAATATGATGAACATGGGGAGGAGAAATATTTTAAAAGAGATGATCTGAATACTAATATCCCCTCCATCGAAGAGTTGGTCAAAATCTTCAGCATTGATCGTCATCATATTAAAATGAAGTGCGATGGTGCACAAATTTAACGAGTGATTTCGTGGTTAAGTTAGCCATGGGAAAATCTTTCGACACTTTCACAAAAATACTTTGAGAATAAAAATTAGATGATTATTTTAAGAATAGTTGCTTTGAGAAATATCTTAATTTGTCGGAGGATAACAATGCTCTTTTGCAAATGAAAATGGTATATGATCTTCTCAAGTGTAGGTTTATATATGAAAACAAAGATAAAATGGATGAGGTATGGATAAATTACTGTGGCATACCTGTTTATTTTGGTTGGAAGAAGTTTTCCATAGTTATTGAACTAAAATATTATCATCTATCTCCTTCTTAAGTTATACCTATTCTAACCCAAAAAAAGCTTCCCGTACACCAAAAAAGGCAAAGGTAAGTCGAGTGATCGTGAAGACCTGGTGTCCATTGTTGGTCTAAGCTTCAAAAATAAAAATTTGATAGAACCATTGAAAGTTAAAGAATTTCAAAGAATCACAAGCAATCATTATGCTTGATTTGGTTTGTACATAATATTCTTTGGGCGAGAGATGTTAAAAACAACGTACCACTTGGATTGATAAAGCTCTCCGAGGATCTTGAGGCATTGAACAGCTATACTTGGGGAAATATTTGTTGACTCCATTAACGCCAAAGACAGTCAACTTATATGGCTTTCCATAGGCTTTCATGGTAATTGCTTCTTTTATTATGATATAATTCATCTTTTTATTCAATAATGATTTTGATTTATTGACATTATTTTATAGGCTTGGGCATTTGACATCTTTCCTTATTTGAGACAACAAGTGAACTTTCAGGAAGAAGTTCTGTCCAAGAATCTTGAGATGGTTGTTGGCTAAAACTGATAAAAATGCAAAATTTCTTGATCTCTTCAACCCCCCGAAGGATACAATAAGTATAATTATAATTAAGTTTATATTTTAACTAATGATTTTTTGAATGATCTAATCATCATTCTAATATATGTAATGATTTATGTTAGATTGTGCATCCGTCTCTTATTCTGACTAATCGAGAGCTGAAGATGTCATTTTTCTTACTTTACGGTCTATTCAAACTTTATCGGACCCTAAGGTCATTGATAGAATAAAAATAAAATTTTTTAGAGCAACAACCATCACAAAAAAAATAATTTTAGAGGGTGAGCTTGTTGTTTGTGGTAGTTAAAGTGGTGGTGAAGATATTAGTGGTGGTAGTGGTGCTGTTGTTGATGCTAATGATGCTCCTCTTACAGTTTTTAAAACAAACCATTATGACCATGATCACACTAGTTATATAGATTTTGCCTCTCCTAGCGAAGGTTCTGCATGCAAATGTCAAGACTGCAAGGCAAAACATGATTTAGTGATTAATGCTATTAATGTATTAACTGCTTCTGTAAATGAATTAAGATCTAAGAGGGGTGTCACTCCATCAAAGAGGATCTTATATCCATCCACTCCATAAGAGATTAAGGCTAAGAGGATAAGAAAAGCAATTCCAAGGCATTATAAAGAATCCAAGAAAGTGAAATTCCACTTCCTATGTCCGTGTGTTACACTATTGAGCAATGTACAAAGGTCGCAGGAGAGCAGCACAAGCTAAAGAAAGTGAATATATATCGTATTCCAACTAACAAATAGACAAATATCTATTTCAACAGATGACACACCTGCTGAAAATTACCAAATAGATATATACATCTATTGCAACAGTTGACTAACCTGTTGCATCAGATACATTATCTGTTACAACATATGTCTCATCAGTTTTAGCAAATTAAATAGCTCTACGTACCATTTTTATTTGTACAACAAGATGGCTTATTTGTTGTAATAGATGGGTCATCTGTTGGGATAAATTAAATCAAGACTTCCTACTATTTCAATTTTTTCAAACAGATGAGTCATATGTTACAACAGATGGCTTATCCATTAGAAATTATCATACAGGTCTTCCTCTTGTTATAATTTATCCCAACAGTTGATCCATCTATTGCAATATAAATATAATCTGTTTGGGATAATTTAAAACAGGAGGAAGAACTGTTTGATTTGCTAAAACAGATGTGTTATCCTTTTCTATTTTTTTTTTGTATCTGTGATTAGCATTGACCAATTCTAGCTTTCCAGGTGGATGTCACTGTGGAAGCTTCTATTTAATAGCATTAATAATATGCTACTCTTTTATAAAAATACAGAGAAGCGAAAGCACAGAAATCGTACGCAAACGACATTAAAGATCCACGACGACCAAAGCTGAATTTCATAGCACCGAATGAAGAACAATTTCTCCATATTGAGTAGATATTTATAGCTTGAGTTTGTCAAAGTAACAACCTCACCCCTCATTATGAATTGTTGGCATCAAAACTTAAATTGTTAATTTATTTATTGAGATCTATACCCATAATAATTTTTTTACATTTAATTTATTTGTTGATTTATTTTATGTAAACTCTGAAGGCTTCGATTTATTTTATTTAGTCTATGAATTTTATTTTATTCTTATATTTGAATTTATTAATTAAAATGGAATACTAGATTCAAATATTGCAACAAATAAGGTATTTGTTGCAACGGACGACATATATATTGGAAAATATCAAACAGATTTATACATATGTTGCAACATGTATGCAATCTATTGGAAATTATCAAACAGGTCTTTCCACTATTGCAACAGATAGACTTAGATAGAAACATTGACATAATGCAACAGATGACCAACCTATTGCAACAGATAAACTATCTACAGAACAGGTAGAAGGTCTTTTACAATAGATGGACAATCTATTCCATTATAAAAAATTCAACTTTCATTAGACATAAAAAATTGTCACTATATGTAAAGTAAAGTGACTTGAAATAAAAAAGATGGAACCCATCGATAGGAACCTAAAGTTGCAGTGATCTTTCACTTTGGCAGCTCGCATGTAATTCACGTAGTTAAGGCTTGTTGAACCCCCATTTTTACTGACTTGGCATCTGATTTGGCCGTCAACAATTTTTTTTATCTCTTATACATTCATCTTCTTCCTAAAATTTAATCCTAAATTTCCAAATCTTCTTCTTCATCATTATTTTTCTCTATCCAAATTCTTCAAATTATTTGTATTTGATTTTTCTGCATATTTTTTATTTTTTTCAACTGAGCTTGACAATGTCGAGCTCATCCACTATTTTTTGTTATAAAGATTTTTGATATTGTAAGTGTGGTCATGAAGCTCTATTGAAGACTTCTTGGACTCAACAAAATCCAAGTCATAGATTTTTTACTTGTAATATTTCAAAGGTAATATTTTTTTCTTTAACTAGTTGATTAATTATTTACTTGTAATTGGGTCTTGATTTTATAGAAGTTGGGTGGATGTGATTACTTTGATTGGTATGAAGAACGACACCCTTCAGAAACAAATCGTGTAATCTGAAGTTTGTTGAAGAAAGTCAAGGCTTTTGAAGAGAAACAAAATCAATCAAGAAGATAGTACATTGTTGGCGTTATTGCTACTAGTTTGGTGTTGTTAGGAACATGAATATTTAAGCCTAATTGCTGAAATTCTCATGGTGGTGTATTTGTATTTTCTACTGGTTTAATGTTGTTGAGCACACGGATATTCAAGCGTAATTATTGTAAAATGTCAAAAAATTATCACTATATGTAAAGTTACGTATGTAAGGTGAAGTGATGAAATAAAAATTGTTATTTCGCAAGCTCTTCTCAATACATAGGCTCCAAGCGTCCAGTTAGTACCCTATAAGCCCAGACTTTTTGCATGTTTGCCATGGCATTGTCGTACAAAAAGGTCATTGGCTCGACCATTTCTGTGTCGGTCAACAAACATTCGATGTGTGCAAGCGCGTACAACCCACATGCAGCATCAGTTTTATTTTTTTGAAAGGTACATGTCCTTATTTCGACCTTCAAAATCCTATGGTTGTTTCATAAAAAATTTCACTGGCAATTAATCCATCAGTTTACTCTGCCTCAACAAAATGGGGAACAACTCCAACAGTGGCTGCATGTGGGTAAAAAATTGCCCTCGTCCAAGGAAGGTAAGTTGCAGTCATAAACCTTGATCTTTCCCTCCTCGAGTAGTATCTCAATAGCCCAATAACGTATGTCGTCCATGTTAATGACTCCAAGAATCCTCTTTGTCCCATCTAGATCTTGCCATGTGGATTTGACCTCTCCCCTCTGACATATTATGATTTCTTCATCCCATTGGAACCCAAAAACTAATGAATAAAATCCTGCGCCACTGGGAGTTCATGCTCATTTACTGAGATCATCGTATCTATCCTTGAAATTCTTGTATAAGTCAAAGTCGATTATCCTATCAGCAATATCATAAGCCTCTGGGTACGCTAACTGCCTCTCATGAGGCAGAGAATTTCTTTAACACACTGTAATATAAGAAGTCAATTTTTAAATAGGTTAGTAATTGTAAAGAAGGAAAACATAGTGGAAAGATATAATGGATGGTTTATCTGTTACAGAGGGTTCTCTGAATCTGTTCACAAATTACCCATCTAACTCACTTATGCAAAAGATGGGTAATATGTTGCAATAAAACTACCACAAGTTACAAAAGAATACACGCCTGTTGTAACAGATGATACATCTGTTGTTTAGTTTCTTCTTTATTTAGTAGATTAGAAAGATATATTAGGAAAAGTAAACTTACCCTGTCCATGTACTGCGTACACATATCTGTCATACTGTAATACCTCGATTTCCTAAACCAGAATACCACAAGCTAACCTATGACTAATATATGTACCTATATACTGCATAAAATACAGAATAATGCAGAAACATGCACTGAAAAATCCATAAGGTTCAATACTGAACATAACATGGATGAGATAACATCTATGGGGTAATACAATACCCAAAACAAATCTGTAAACACTGAAGTCTGAAATATAATAGTCTGTATCTAATCTGAAAGCCTCTACTGTCTGAATAATCTGAATAAGGAGTTGATGGGACATGCCCCCAACTAACTCCAACTAATAACTAATCAATGAAATAGTGGAAAATAATTATGTCCTTGAAGTATGAGGACTCACTTCTATTCTAACTGCTGGGACTAGAATCTACTACTCATCTTGAACTCGTGTCTCTGAATGTACTGAGTATACATGTGAGGTACGCTAATGCAAGGGTTAACATGCATGAATAATGCTAGCTGACTGTCTAACATAAATGCGAGAATGCATACATAAATACGTAACTGTAACTAACACTGTGATATCATGATTACTGAATCTGAATACTGATGACATAACATACTAATAAGTGAAATCACCGATAGCATAAATAGCTGTATCTGAATTTAACTGGTAACATGGGTGACTATATTTGATAGTCCTGAATCTGATGGAACTATCTGAGTTCTTTACTGTATCTGAGTTGACTGCATCTGACAGTCTTGAATCTAAAGAACTATCTGAGTTCTTTTACTGAGACTGGTACTAAAACTATTGGAGGTAGTATTTAACCGACGTGCCCCCAATACGCCATTATGGCTGAGTTGGCGTCCAATCTATAACCCCAATTGAAAGGGTGTCAATACCGTGCCACTGGTAAGGACAAGCTGTGGGCAACCCTTATCTGATAGTGTCCCCAAAAGAGAATGGCGGGCCCCTTATCTGACAGTTCCTATCCACCTCATCAACCCTCATCGAACAGTGTTGATGTCTCAACCTATGCAGGCTACATAGTTCTGGAACAAAAGGATGACTTATAAGGATCACACCCTCATCTGATAGTGTGTGTCCCCATCCTTGGGTTCACTCGGTGGTAATTCCTACTCCCATCTGAATAGACACTGAACATGATTTACTGAACTGAACATGAGCTAGGTTATTAAGTTCCGTTGACTGACGGAATACTACGGATATCTGACAACTGACTGAGTCATGAGATCATGGAGATTTCCTGAGTCATAAGACTATTTGAAGTCTAAGGATTCCTAGCTTGACTGAGAGTATCATGAAAACATGACATAGCTCTAGGTATATAGCTAATGTTTCGGGTATAAATACCCCCAAGATTCGATGGAAGGAAACTGTCAAAGCATGACTTACTTAACACATAATAATCATCATAATACATTTACTGAAGCATTTTATCAAACATGTGATAGGCATAAGCTTGTACGTACATAGGGATTTCATGATATCATGCTAATTAGATACTTTCCCTTCATTTAGGCATTCAACCAAACACATAGTAGGCATAGAATGCGTAAACAACATCATACAACAATTAACTGTCGTGATTCAAGTCCAATTTAATCATTCAAGGGTTTAGTCCTAGGGTTTCATGAATCTATACCGATACAAATAACCCATATGAAATTTAACACTCATTTATGGAATACAATTCAATTACTCATTATCAACATAAACAAAAGTAGCCCAATCATGAAATTCATAAGAAAATCCATAACTTGAATTTAGAAATAGAATTCTTGGGTTTCATGGATGAAAGGAGTTCATGAATGAACACTATGCATACCTTAGTTCATGAATTCGTGAAGATTGATGGTGAAACCTCCTTGAATTTGAATCCCCAATAGAAACCCTTGCTTGTTCTTGAGAGAAACCTGAGAGAAAATAATATATTTTTTGTGAAGAATGGCTAAATCACATGTTATTGGATTTAAATAGTGGTAGGAAATTGACCCTTTTAACCCTAGACGCATCATTTTAATTTCAATAAATTTTCCCCCAACTGGGCCCCTGGCGCGATGCGGCATTATCGATCTGTGTCACTGGAAATTGACAATTAGGATATTGAGGAATGGTGTGATGCGGAGCCATCGCGTTGCCCCTTCCTTCGTGACCTGAAACTTTGGCGCGACGCATGGGAAATCACGCTGAGACACTGGAAAAAAGACAATTTTAAATTTAAGTGCTGACGCAATGCACCATAATCGCGGACACCTACTGGAAATTGCCAAATTCCATTTCCTCTTGTGGCGCGGCGCGCCACTGACTAATACGGTGCTATTTTTTGATGAAAACTTGAAATAGTCATAACTTCTTACTCAGATCGATGGAAAGCTTATTGAATTTTCCACATGACAAAAATTGAAAATCTTGAAAATTACTCATGGAATATTTATCCTACACTTTAGAAGCTAATACTAGGCATTCTCTGGATGAAATTTGCTGAAAATATTTGGGGTATTACAATATCTCCCCTTGAGAACATTCGTCCTCGAATGAGATTGACTAAGAGGAGAAACAACAAACTGAACATAAACTGAACATGATAACTAGAACATGATCTCATGACTGACAAGCTGAAAATAACATACTGAACATGCATATCTGATGCATGTGTAACTGATTCATGAATGCATGACTGAATGTTCCGAGGAACTAAGTTTCTCACAATGAGAATGCATTTCGGATGCATAATTATATAACTGCACTGTTACATGAATGCATGACTGAATATGTAATAAATGAACAATATACCTTAAATACGGTAATAATAATAATGATAATTAATTACAAATCCAAGTTCCAAAAGACTAACAACATTACAAGAATAAAAAAAGAGAAGGGGTTAAGAGATACTACTACTCATGGAGTTTGAATTCTATTTTGCGTAACTCCGAAGCTCTCGTGACCCTAGAGGCGGTTAACCCAATTGTCGGGTCAAAAATGAGTTTCATTGTGGAACTCCGACTCCCGAGTTCACATGTGAAATAAAAAAATATAAAGATTAGTAACTAGTAAAAAAATATTTATGTGCAATTGAGAGAAACATGCTTTGAATGAGAGCACTTTGTAAGAAAAAAACTTATTCCTTGTACGATCCTGCAGCAGTTTTTCTTTAATAAAACCAAGAATAGTTGCGCTTTTGGCTTAAGGCAAAACACCACAGCCACTTGGGGATTATCTTATTTACTTGTAGCAGCGTGGAAAAATCCAACATTAATATATGCAATGTTAGATAGATTCAAACTCAACCCTCAGATGGATTGCAAGGCTTGCAAAGAAATGGAACCATAACACAAAACTGAAGCGAGGACAGTGGTAACAAGATACGGGATAGACAAATTTCATGGTATTTTGCAATCAAAGAAATAAAATTTCACAAGCATGAATCGCAGGGACGACTGATTGCCTTATTTAGACTTGCTTTACTTATATGTCCAAATAGATAGGAGCAGAACAAATTAATGGAAGGACCTTGCTGAAATTTCTTACGTCGCTTTTTTTTAGAGAGAGGGTGCTCCTATGAGCTAAACATAGAACATTACCATAGCGACACACTTAAAGGAACAATATAATAGACCAAAATCCTGGAGATATTGTGAGTGTAGACTTAACCTTATTCTCCTCAACCAAGAATGAAAATCCAAAAGGTTTTATGAGTAACCCATTAAAGGAACGTACGAAGGGTGTGGGGGGAGGAAAAATTCATGAGTTCTTTAAGGATGAAGAGATGGATGTAAAATGACGATCACCCATAAGCTTTTATTTCAAGAATCGAAATTGGCAAAAGAAAAGAGCAAGACAAAGCAAAGATGTAGATATAATCGGTATGAAATAACTCCATATCTTTGCTTAAGTGCTACGAGCTCCGAAATATATCGACAAACCCGATTCATGAAAACACACAAAGGGAAAGACTAAATAGGAACAATCACTGGACAAAAGAAAACAACCTTTTCCACATTTTCTCCTTTACAAACTAGCATGATGATGGAAAAAGAACAAAATATGGAGAAAGCCACAAACTCGTGTGCATCAGCCGTGCACTTGGAGAGAAAAAAAAAAGTCACATTCACAAGTTCGATTCGAAGACGGTCAAGAAAATATCACAACCGAACTCTAAATTAGCGCAAGTCACCTATTCATACACTAGCATACTTTTGCAAAATAATAAAACATGTCCAGGTTAACCCTAAAACATATCATTAGATAGGTTCTGACTTTCATTCAAATGAAATTCCAAGTACAAGCAGACAAATCAAGATGCCCATATCACAAAATTAAGTGTTATGCCATGCTCAAAAGATATATGATGCTACTATTTTTACATAACATATATTCATGGAATCTCACCAAATAAACATACATGCTTAACCATACGGATACACATTTTTTATCCTTCACAACACAACAACACTAAAAAAGATAATGGTAGAATCCTCGCCTCCAGTTTAGAAAAAATCAATGATCTTTTCTTTCGAAAATAACATACCACGAGCTGGCTTTATATGAAAGTTGCAGCAAAACAAGCGTGAGCAGAATCTTAGGATAAATCGTACCATTGTTCACATATTTGATTAATTTAAAGTACTACTCTGCCTTTGGGACCTCTTAAGCACATTTATTTTGTCAAATACTTATTTCAATTCGTCTCATAAAAATCAAAGATTCTAAACACACACCCAAGAAAATAAATCAAACGAGGACAAAATAGCATTCAGATGACTGTATTATTTCTAGGAATTTGAAGGATATTAACCCTTCGCAGAGCGGTTCACTGGGATTTTCTTGACCACGAATCAACTCTCAAATTCGGAGGATTTCAAACTTGAATTGCACAAATAAGAAAATCAAAATCCAACAAAGAAACAAAAAAGTGGATGCTTGCGAGAAAGGATGAGTTATTGCGTAACTATGGCTTGGAACTCGAGGCTTAAAACCGATTTAAT
Source organism: Capsicum annuum (assembly GCF_002878395.1). Lineage (NCBI taxonomy): Eukaryota > Viridiplantae > Streptophyta > Magnoliopsida > Solanales > Solanaceae > Capsicum > Capsicum annuum. The sequence goes on from NC_061116.1 coordinate 40,640,066, forward strand.
GACACAATAGCAAAAGATACAAAATAGATGACACACTCCAAACAAGAATATAAAAGACTTGGTTAAAACTTATGATCATGTTCATGCATTAGAATCAAGTTTCACTAACCTGCAAAAGTTTGTATGAATCAAATTTCAAATCTTAAACTCGTGGAGCCTCTTTTCATGTTAAGCTAGGTTGAGAATTCAATTAGTCGCACAGCTGGACCGAGACACATTAAGCAACTAAAGCCATGTTCTAGTATTCAAGTAAAAAGTCGTAAAGACTTCATGACGAACAACCAACATACATAAAGTTTTTAACTCTTTTTGGAGCCCTTTTGATGCCAAACCCGAGGCTGCGAACGCCTATTAAAGGCACAGCTGGACAGGAGGGAAATCAAAGCCTATTACCATGTCTTGAAACGTCCAAACAGTCACAATGCTGATCTTCACGAGCCACCAAATGTGAACCTCGCAGAACTTGCTCAAGGATGGTCCAAAAATTGTAAACGTTTGACTGACACTCAATCATGAATAAGCAAAGTGAACGATCAAAAGATAATTTTTATTTCATATTTTTGTAACCAGAACGAATCGACTAGAATGGATAACCACCAAACCAAACACGACCAGTGAATTACAAAGCTAGAATAAAAATCGCGTAATTAAAGCGGGATACATTCTACTCATAAATGTGTTCACAAGACCCCTTTTCCTTCAAAATAATGCATATATTGCTAATTCCAAATCAATGGAAACTATTTTAATAGGACATGACACATAGTAATGTCTAATTCGTATAAGACACCGCACACCATGGATAACATAATGATTCAAGAAAATTTACGATCAAATAGCAAAGTTAAAAAGAAACTACTTCCTGCAGGACGATAATGCAAAGGCGATGGAAGAAAGCAGCCCCTTTGATCTTAAAATGTTTCACACCTAAACTGAAAAAACGGTGAGCAACCAGAATACTGTAAGGGGTTTTTTTCAGATTCGAAAAACAAGCAAAACAGAGAGCTGTCCTCAAACCAAACCTTAACATTCCACATAAACGAGAGGATTCTTTCCAAGTTAAGACACATTCAAGGAGTATATGACATCCTTATAGTGACAAATTTTCAACCTTGTTATGTATACTAAACAAACCCAAAGCTTATGAAGGAAAACGATAATCTTGGGCTATTCGTGGTAGCCCCTAAAATGACCAGAGGAATCAAAAAACATTTAGATGGCTTTATATCTTGGGTAAAAGTAGCACAAAGTGAGGGTCCTTTCACAGAATGGCAACAATAAATCAGCATCAAGCAGGAAATTAGTTTCCATAACACCATTTAAGCTAAACAAACGACAATATCAAGACGACTGAAAAGGGAAAGGCAACGGTGAATCACAAGGCTAATTTCTCAACTTTCGAAGCTTCCAAGCATTATCTTATTCAAAAGAAAAAAAATAAGTTTTCAGCGAAACCAAATTTGTGAACTTCATTCTCCCGAGAACAACATCGTAGTCAAACGATAAGAAAGAAAATTGCGTATTCATACACGAATCAATTTCCAGAATCAAAAGCAACATGTTTTGCATTTTACATCTAATTTTCAGAACTAGCAGAATCAACACTTAAAACCCACATTCAAAACCAATTTCAGAGTTAACAACAACGTAAAATTGATAAACAACCAAATTTAGGCCTAGTGTTTGATATTAACAGCAACTTGGATTTTGATCGGAACTCATTTTTTCAACCACATCAACGAGAGATTTTACAGAATCTGGACTAAACACATGCTTATGAACCCAAACGAAGGAAAAAGGAGATGAAGAGAGAAGAAAGGACAAAATCCGTACCTTTTCTAGGGCAGCGAAACTGGAGCTTCTACGTCAAGTATTTTCCAGCCGCGAACTCGATCAGGACTCCGAACTCAGAGATTTCCTCACAAAACTTTGCTTCTTCCGCCAATTGTTTCTTCACCGATTTTTAAAAGCCCCTTTTCCCAATCTTTTTTCCCTTTTTTTTTTTCAATCTTTTTCTGCCTTTTCTAGGGTTGAAGAACACCCTATTTATAGGATCAAATCCGGACTTGAACATCCGGATTTGAAACCAAAACTGAAGAAAAAAGCAAAATCCAGATGAAATTTGAAAATTTTACACCTTTATCCCCAAAATCGTGCTGACTCTTCACTGTTGCGCGGATTTTCAGGGTGCAGGAGTTGGTGAAGTGGCTTCTGTTAGTGATGGACGGGGGTGGTGGAGATGGGAGAGAAACAGAGAAGGGGAGAGGAGAGAGGCGGCGTTTCTTCTTTCTGAATTTTGGGGAAAGGATTGAGATAATGACATTTTATTTTTTGGAAAATGGGGAAGTCAGAATTATAAGCTGATTTGGTTGACTCAAGCTTGGACCGTCCAATCATTTGATCGAACGGTTAAAAATAAATAACTTAAAATAATAATAATAATAATATTTATATACATATATTACCACTATATTACTATGTACAATAAGTGGGGATAACAAGGTATGTCGTCGACATGACTGCTTGTACTGTCTGCTGCAGGTACTTCAATCGTAATTTTACTATATTAGTCCTAACGAATTATTATAGGTTATTTAAGTATTAAAATTTATAATATTTAATAAAAAATATAGAATAGACATAAAACAATAAATTGATATCTAATTTTTAAAATTAATTTGATGTCTTATATGAAATTCATCTTTGCTTTTTTCATAAGTATTTTTTATAGTAATTTTATTATATCACTTTTAATTAGTTGTTATACGTCATTTAAGATATGTCTTCTTCGCTGCTTCAATCGTAATTTTATTATATCAACCCTAATTAATTACTACAGGTTATTTAAGTATTAAAATTTTATAATATTTAATAAAAAATATAAAATATACATAAGATAATAAATTAATATTTAATTTTTAAATTAACTTTATATATGACCCATTTATGTTTTTCCCACAAGTAATTTTTATAGTAATTTTATTATATCACTTCTAATTAATTGTTATAAGTCATTTAAGACATGTCTTTTTCGCTTCTTCAATCATGATTTTATTACATGACCCCTAATTAATTATTATGATCGCATTAGAAAATTAATAATAATTCATAAATGGACACAAAATGATATGTCAACATAAAACATTTGATTGACTGTTGAAATTATATTAGTTCCACATAGGTTCACTTTCGAAATTATATCAGTGTCACTTAAATTGAAATAGAAGAAAATGTATTATAAAGCACAATAAAATATTTGATTGACTATCAAAATTATATAGTGTCATATAGGTAGACTTTCAAAATTATATCAGTGTCTATAAATTACAATAAAATATTTGATTGACTATCGAAATTATATTAATTCTACATAGGTTGGCTTTTCAAATTATATCAGTGTCACTTAAATTGAAATAGGAGAAAAAATATTATAAATCACAATAATTAAAAATTAAAATTATTTTAATAATTAATTATCTAAATTATATTTGTGTCACATAAATTATGATAAAAAATAACATATACTGGGCCCGTGCTTAGAACGGGCCTTCGATGTCTAGTACTATTAATAAGAGTGAAGAAGCAGGCAGCTCTTCGTCAATATGCCTACTTCTTCACCTGCTTCAGCTGCTCCGTGATTTTATTATATTATCCATAATTAATTATTTTAAGTTTCAATTAAAAAAAGATAAAATAGACATTTATGACATGTCTATTTCAGCTGCTTCAATCGTTGTTCAATTATACCACCTCAAATTAATTATTAAAAGTAATTTAGATATTAAAAATTAATAATATTTAATAAATAATAAAATAGATATAAATGATAAATCAATTCTTGATGTTTTAAATTAATAGGAAATCTTATATGGGACTTATTTAAAAAAATCACAAGTATGTTTGCTCCATGATTTTACTATATTACCCCTAATTAATTATTGTAAGACATTTACATATAAGAAAATTAATAATATTTAATAAAAAAATAAAATAGACATTTACAACATGTCTACTTCAGCTGCTTCACATACATGATTATACTATATTACCCCTAATTAATTATTGTAAGACATTTACATATAAGAAAATTAATAATATTTAATAAAAAAATAAAATAGACATTTACAACATGTCTACTTCAGCTGCTTCAACCGTAATTTTACTATATCACCCCTAATTAATTATTATAAGTCATTTAGTTATTAAAAATTTAAAAATATTTAATAAAAATAAAATTGACATTACATGATAAATTAATTCTTGATGTTTTAAATTAACATATCTTATATGAGACTCAAATTTTTTCACAAATATTTTCTCATAGTAATTTTGCTACATCAATTCTAATTAGGTATTATAAGGCATTAAGGATATATCCACTTCGCTGCTTCAATCATATAATTTGGTTGACTGTCGAATTTATTTCAGTGCTACTTAAATTGGAATAGAAGAAAAAGTATTATAAATTATAATAATTAAGAATTTAAATTATTTTAAGAATATAAGTGTATATTAATGCCACAAAAATTTGAATAAGGAGAGTGGATCACTCCCCTGTGGCCATCAGACATAAGAGTGGAACTCTTTCTTAGTAAGACTAAGGCTAGGGCGACTCATTCTATTCTCTCTGAGGTCAAGTAGGTGAAGCGTCTAGCTTAGGTATGGGGACGCGTCGAATCGCCGAAAGGCCTTGGTGATTCTCCAATTTGGTAATATGAAGATAGAAAACCTTCTGATCCTAAGGAATGCACGTCTGATGGCATCGTATATAAGAGAAAGCTTGTTTTTACGAGTGATCTTTCCCTCTCATCATAAGAAAAAAAAGGTTTTGATTCCTCTTTGCTTGAGTAAATACGGAGTCGGATCAAACAGTCTAATGAGAAAGCGTCTGTTCACGTCAGGCAATGGTTTGATTTTGTTGATCTAATTAATGTCGAGATTCAGTGAGTGTTCTGTGTACTTTAGCAATAGTATGATGGATCTAGTGAGCGTACTGTCTTACCTTGTCCATTCAAGGCATTGCAAAAAAATGGTTTATATATTACTTGAAAATTATATAAAAATATTATAAATTACAATAGCTAACAATTTAAAATATTTAAAAACATATTAAGAATCTTATTGATTATCTAAATTATATTTGTGTCACGTAAATTCAGGATAGTTTTGACATTTTATAATTTGCATGTTTTATTATTTTAATTTAGTAATTTGTTGATCCAAATGATGTTTTCGAATTTAACATGTTTTAAAAGTTTAGTACTTTGTTTATTTTAATTTATTTACTTTATTTTGGTAAAATATTATACATTTAAAAATTATGCAAAAAATAATAATTATAATTCATAACTATTAACATCTTATAATATTTAAAAAACATATAGTAAAAAATATGATTGACTTTTGAAATTCTAATAATGTCACATAAGTTGCGATAAAGCAAGTAACATAAATTATTTGAAATTACATTAAAGATACTAAAATCACAAAGATTAACAACTTAAAATATTTTTAAAAAATATATTAGTAAAAAAAATTGGCTGACTGACTAAATTCTAAAATTGGGACAAAGCGAGTAACATAAATTACTATATTACATTAAAGATACTATAAATCACAATGATTAGCAACTTAAATTATTTAAAAATTTGATTGACACTCCAAATACTATTTGGGCTACATAAATTGAGATAACATAAATAACATATGTTGGGCCCGTGTTGGCACGGACTACGGTATCTGGTATGTATATATAAAAAAAAAAAAAAATATATATATATATATATATATATATATATATAGAGAGAGAGAGAGAGAGAGAGAGAGAAGAAAGAGTTCATTTAAAATTGATTATTTTTTATCCGTTTGATTTTAATCGGAACAGTTAAAAATAGATATCCTAAAAATAATAAACAGCAAAATGAAAAATAATATATATATATATATATATATATATATATATAAATTATGAAAAAGTTGATTTGAAATTTGTTATTTTTGGTCCGTCCAATCTTTGATCGGAAGGGTCCGAATTTAATAAAAAAAAAAGAGGGGAGAAAAAATAAATACGTAAATAAATAGATAATTAAACAAATAACAATAAATTATATATATCTACACATATTTAAAAATAACCAAAAATTTTGGGATCTTTCGGATTTAAAATAAATCGACGGATTAGATAAATTGTATTTGTTGGGGTGGAATGGCAGAGCAGACACAGGAATTATATCGAACTTCGAGCTAACTTTCAAGCTCTTGGCTGAAATTCATAAAATAACAATTAGATTCGGGCGGAATAAGATAATGAAATTGGATTATTGTCAGCTCGAATACTTTTTTTCTACTGAAATTAGATTGATCGATGCTTCCTAATGTCCAAAAAAAAATTATTTTTTAGTTTAACGTGTATAAATTACATACACAATTTGTAAACCTGCTCGACTTAAAATCTCTTACAATTTAATATTTAACAAAAACATGTGTATATATATGTGTGTGTATATATATATATATGCGTGTGTGAAAGCAAGAATATAATAAAATATATGTAAAACAAGAATATATGTATGTCTTAAAATATATATCTTATGTAATAAAATGTACATACATGGTCACAATATCGCCCAGAAATAAAGTTAGAAAGAATGCGAATACGATTATCAATGATATTTTTTTTTATTTGTTAAAATATTCAATTTTATTTAAAATACTTTATATTATGATAAAATAAAAATAATAAGTAAATAAATAGATTTTCTTTTATTTGAAAATTTGTAGAAATAGAGACCAAAATATGAATCTTTATTATATTTTTCTATTTAGTTTTTTTAAAAAAAAATTATTTAGGGCCAGAAACATCGATAAAATTAATTAGAGGAAAAGAGCTAGCCAATATTGGGTGTCAACAGTTGTCCCTGAGTGACCAAAGATTTATGTGAAAATCTTAAAGCTTAGAGGATTAGTATCAATGTATATAAAGAGAATAAAGGAAAGAATATTTTTCTCATGTCGTGATGGTAAGCTGCATGATGCCCCTAATCCCTTCCCGAATTTTGACTTGATGTAGTCTCCCAATTTCTATTTTTCTGCGCTCAAAGAAAAATTCTTAATTGGGAGGGGGTGTTGATTTGTGTCGACTTAGGGATCCTGGCTTTGCTCGCAGGATTCTCTAACAGTTTCTCGGTTGCTCGATTACTCCCAAATCTGGAGTCTCAGTAGGTGGGAAAGTTGGAAAGTATAGTGAAAAATACATATATGTATATATGTTTTCGCAAATATATAACGTATATATTAAGTATATATAGTAATCCTTTATCATTTCAGATTATGACACGTTCGGAAATTCGTTAAGCCTCCATTTGTTGATCATGACCCATGTAGCTTCACAGAGGCGAACCCAGCATTTGAAGTCTGTGGGTGCACTGGTGTTGTCAAAGGCGCGCCTCGAAGCAAGACTCAAAATGTGTTGAACGCTCTCCTCTCTTAATATGCAGCTTAGGTTCTAATTTCTAATACATACTTTCCCTTGTCAATGAGGCTTTCTAAAGAGACGAACTATTTCACTTTATCAAAAAAATTAATTTTTTTGTTCATTTATTTGTCATTCATGCTTATATTATTAGTCTTGGACTAGACATATATTTATATTTTTTCTCTCTTTATGCCTTTTTTCGTTAAATCTCACACTTTATTTGTACTTTGTGCTTAAACACAATAAATCGTGAAACTTTTTTACGCTTATTGCTTTTGATAATACTGTGGTGCACAATATTATCTTAAGATGTTAGAAAAAACTTTCAGTGTCGATTAAGAGATATTATCATATTTAATTGGTCACCAAAGACATGAACAATACTGAAAAAATAAATATATAGAACAAATATGAGTTCTAAGCTAATAACTTTACTTTCGTATAATATGAAGCTTACTTTTAACATTATTGAATAATTAGTTGTGATAGCTCAATGGTCAAGGATGACTCATTTTACGGGATGGTCGCGGGTTCGAATCCTCAATCCAGCAATTCTAATGTTATAAATTTAGCAATAAGCCAAGTATTGAAAATAATTGCAAAAATATTGTGTGACTCAGTGATAATTTTGATGTTATAAATTTAGCAATAAGACAAGTATTGAAATAAAAGCAAAAATTTTGTATGACTTAGGGATCGATCCCTGGTCGTGTGGATGGAAGCAATGGCTTCAACCAGCGCACCTAGGTGCACTACCATTTATCTTAGGATGCACTATTAAGTATATCCAAATTTCTGAAGGTATATACACATATATACACATAATTTTTTTCAATATGCATATGCAACCTCACTGATACATGTGGGTCCATCTCTGTAGCTTCATCCTTCGGGTGGAGCTTCTCTGATTGTGGATGCTACGACGATTATGGTGGCGAGATCGCTTATATTCTGAGGGTACAATATGAGCAAAAAGGTTTTCCTAAAGGTAAGACCAAACCTTTCAGGTTGCCCACGTATCCTAGTGGAATCAGGTCCGTACGTAGTTTGAAGGTGGAAAGAGTGAAAATGAAATGCAGACACCGAGTCTGACTCAGACTGCCTAGTATCCAAGTGGAATCAGGTCGTGACATAGTTCTATTACAATGGGAAAAGTAAAAATATGCAGTGCAGTGATCGAGCCTAACTTAGGCTGCTTATGTATCCTAAGAATAGGATCAGGTCATAGCGTAGTTCAATACAAAAGATAAAGTAAAATAATGTAATGACTAGGCCTGACTTAGGCTACCTACGTATCCAAGTGGAATCAGGTCAGGTCGTAGTTCAGTATAATGAAAAGGTAAAAATATAAAGGAACCAAATCCGATGAGGATTGCCTATGTATCCCACCGTGAGAAGTCAGGTCGAGTGTAGTACTGAATACATGAAAGGATGATATTTTGGGTTTTCTAAGGGAAATTGAACCCTATATAGGCTTCCTACGTATCCCGCCGTGGGAAGTCAGGTCGAGTGTAGTTCTGAATACATGAAAAGATGATATTTTGGGTTTTCTAAGGGAAATTGAACCCTATATGGGCTGCCTACGTATCCCGTCGTCGGAAGTCAGGCTAATACGTAGTTCTATTACATTCGAGAAAATGCAAAAGTACAAAGAAATAACTATTATTCCTAATGTCTTCAAATGTAGTACTTCTTGATGGAGTCTAAATTGATCGGCTTCGTGCTTATCGTGTCGTTTATCTCTGTAAGTGTTACTGCTCCTCCTAAAAGTACTTGGTGAACTATGTAGGGACCTTGCCAATTTAGTGCAAATTTTCCTTTGGCTTTACCTTGGTGAGGGAATATCTTCTTCGATACCAACTGTCCTGGCGTAAATCAATGAGGCTTGACCTTCTTGTTGAACGCCTTGATAATTCTATTTTGATAGAGTTGACCATGACAGACTGCGTTCAATCTCTTTTAATCAATAAGCATCAATTGTTTAATTCCACTACGAATCCATTCAGTGTCATCTAGACCAACCTCCGAGATAACTCTCAATAATAGTATCTCTACCTCTGCAGGTAGGGGTGTATAGACCAAACCGTCAAGTCAAACCAAACCGCCGAACCAAACCAAACCAAAAAAAATGACTTATGATTTGGTTTGATTGGTTTGGCGTTAAAATAAATGACCATTCTTGGTTTGGTTTGGTGTTGACAAAAAAAAGTCAAACCGAACCTGAATCAAACCAACATAATATATATATATAATATTCGAATATTTTATACATAAAACAATAATTATAATCTACTTTTTAAATACTTTTTCAACTAGTTTTAATAATTTTCTATAATTTAAAAGTAGACGTAGATAGATATTTAGATTTGGGCCTTTAAGTTGTAATATTTGTCCATTAATTACTAATTAAATGATTGAAAACTCAACATAAACTTAAAACTTAAACTTTTCACTCTTCATCTCACTTGTTAGTTTCAAGAGAGTTTTCCACTCCCTATTTTTTCATAATTGTGGTTTTTCATTAGCACATGAATGAAAACATATTTGATCTAGTCTTCGATCACAATAAAATTATAAAACTAAAGATTATTAAAAAAAACAAAAAATCGAGAGAACCGACTAAAACCTTAATCGAAAAAACTAATTTTATGTTGGTTTGATTTGGTTTATAGTTTTAACAAACCAACATGATTGATTTGAATTTTTTTTTAATAAAAATCGAACCAACCCGACCTATGTACACCCCTATCTGCAGGTATCACTACTTCCGACCCATAACCCAGCATGTAGGGAGTTGCCCCAATAGAAGTTCTGATTGTGATGCGATATCCAAGTAAAGCATATGGTAGTTTCTCATGCCATTCCCTATTACCGTCCACTATCTTCCTCAAAATCCTTTTGATATTCTTGTTTGCAGCTTCAACCGCTCCATTCATTTGTGGTCTATATGCTGTAGAGTTTCGATGAGAGATATTGAACCTTTCTCAAATCTCTCTCATCAAGTCGCTATTGAGATTGGTTCTGCTATCCGTTATGATTGACTCTAGAATTCCAAACCGACAGACTAAGTTGTTGCGAATGAAATCTGCTACAACTTTCTTGGTTACGACTTTATGCGTTGAGGTTCAACCTATTTTGTGAAGTAATCGATAGCGACCAAGATAAAATGGTGTCCATTGGATGCAGAAGGCTCTATACGCCCAGTAACATCCATGCCCCAAGCAGCAAATGATCAAGGAGAACCTATCACATTGAGCTCATTTGGCGAAACTCGTACAAGGTCTCTGTGAACTTGACATTGGTGACACTTTTGCACGTATCGAATGTTATCCCTCTCCATGGTCATCCAAAAGTATCCAACTCTCAAAATCTTCTTTTCAAGCATGAAACCATTTATGTCAGGTCCACATGTTCCTGCATGTATCTCCTCTAACAATCCTGTGGCCTCTGTGGTATCGATGCATCATAACAATCCCAAGTCTGGAGTCCTCCTAGACAGGATTCTTTGTTAAGAAAGAAATGACTGGCCATCCTTCTTAAAATCCTCTTCTACTTTCCAGTAGCGCCTTCTGGATATTATCCTGCTTCGAGTAACCTCCTGATGTCGTAGTACCACGGCTTTCCATCTGGCTCTTCATCTACATGGAAATAGTATGCTTATTGATCGTGTATCTCCACGTTGATGGGATCGATGTAATTCCTATCTGGATGCTGGATCACTGAGGATATTATCGCCAAGGCACCGGTAAACTTATTTTGAATTCGAGGGACATGTTTGAACTTAATCTTCGTGAACCTTCTACTCAGCTCCTTGACACATTGGACATAAGGAAGGATTTTGACATTCTAGGTGGTCCATTTTCCTTGTACCTGATGGATCAACAGATCTGAATCTCCTATCACCAATAACTCTTTAATGTCCATGTCTACTGAATGTAAGCCCCATATTATGTTATGTTATTCGTGCAAGGAAACCTAATCTTCGCTGATATCGAATAATGTTGAACTATTTCTGAAACTAGGACTGCTCCAATTCCGACTCCTTTGAAGTTCACTGCTCCATCGAAGAACATTATCCATCCATCATACGGCTCTGAGATGTCTTCTCCTACAAACAACACCTCTTCATTAGGAAAGTAGGTATTGAGTGGCATATAATCTTGATCCACTGGATTTTCTGCGAAGTAATCAGCCAAAGCTTGTCCTTTGACAGCTTTCTGTGTCATGTACATAATGTCAAACTCACTCAACAAAATCTACCATTTTGCCAATTTTCCAGTAGACATTGGCTTCTGAAAGATGTACTTGAGTGGATCCATTTTTGTGATCAAGTACGTGGTATACGCAGACAGGTAGTGCCATAACTTTTGCGCGACCCAAGTCAATACGCAACAAGTCCGCTCCAACAATGTATACCTAGCTTCACATGGTGTGAACTTCTTACTCAGGTAATAAATGGCTTGCTCTCTCCTCCCTGTATCATCATGCTGCCCTAACACATATCCAAATACATTATCCCTAACAGATAGATATAACAGCAACGGCTTTCCCAGTTCTGGTGGAACCAGTATTCGTGGCTTAGACAAATACTCTTTAATTTTGTCAAAACCCTTCTGACATTCTTCAGTCCATCCGATGGCGGCATCCTTCATCAATAATTTGAATATTGGTTCACAAATTATTATGGACTGGGCTATAAACCGACTTATGTAATTGAGTCTTCCGAGGAAGATCATTACGTCCTTTTTGATCTTAGGAGGTGGTTAGTCTTGGATTTCCTTTATGTTGGACGGATCCTACTCTATACCTCTCCTACTAACAATGAATCCCAATAACTTTACTGTAGGAACTTCAAAGGCGCATGTAGCTGGATTCAACTTTAGGTCGTACCTTTACCGTCTTTTGAAGAACTTTTGTAAGTCATCCAGGTGATATGAACCCTTTTTGGACTTAATAATGATGTCATCCACATACACCTAGATCTCTTTGTGGATCATATCATGAAAAAGAGTTGTTATTGCCCTCATGTATGTTGCACCAGCATTCTTGAGTCCAAATGGCTTACCCTGTAGCAGTATACTCTCCATAGAGTGATAAAGGCTATCTTTTCTGCATCATCCTCGTTCATCAAGATGTGATGGTATCCCATAAAATAATTAATAAATGACTGCAACTCATGTTTTGCGCAGTTATCGATAAGAATGTGAATGTTTTGGAGAGGAAAATCATCTTTCGAACTAGACTTGTTGAGATCCCGATAATCCATACATATTCTTATCTTCCCATCCTTTTTCAGTACTAGCATGGTATTGTCCAGCCAGGTGGGATAAGTTGTGACCCTCACGACGTTGGCTTTTATTTGTTTGGTCACTTTCTCCTTAATTTTCAAACTCAAATCGGGTTTGAATTTCCTCGTCTTTTGCTTTACAGGCAGACACGCAGGGTTAGTTGGTAGTCGATGCGAGACGATATCAGTGCTTAATCCAGGCATGTCATCGTAAGACCAAGCAAATACATCGATGTATTGCTTGAGCAGACTTATTAATTCCTTCTTCATTTCAACCTCCAAGTGTAGGCTGACTCGTGTTTCTTTTATTGTTTCTACATCACCCAAATTAATGACTTCAGTTTTGTCTATATTAGGCTTCTTCTAACTTTTTAGTTGCTCGATCTCTTGCAACAGGTTTTGAGGCATCATGCTTTCATCGTACTCCTCATAATCTTGCTCATCGCTTATATTTTGCTCAACAGATTCATTATATGTCATAATCGTGGTATGAGGATTTTGATTAATATTTGCATTGAAAAGTATAAAAAGCGAGTAAAGTAAATAGATATTGAAAATAGAAAAATAAGTTTTGAAAATAAGGACTTTTATTAGCAAAAGCACTGGGCTTTGGCAAGAGACAAGTGGCAAAAAGAGCTTCGGCATGATTCAAGCCTCAATTGATCATGCTAACAAAATAATTTTTTTTAAAGCAACAATAATCCCGCACTACCAAAACTCCAGACAGAATAGGGATGGCCTGATGGTCCAGTTCTGCAAAACTTCTCCAGGCTCGGCATCACGGATTGTGAGCTTCTTGAAATCTATCTCCAATTCTCCTTCACTCATGGCCACAAATAGATTTCCTATCCCTTTTATGATATTTTCATCAACTGTTTCCCCTGAAACTGGGACTTGGGCTGGCACAAATACCGTCACTCCAAATCCTTCACCGCAGGCTCCTCAAAAAATAGTCCTATATCCAAGACCTATAGTACCTCTTTGATGCTTTAGCTGGATTGGCTCGACTATACTATCGGCTCTTGGTCCTAGCCCTGTCTTGGGTTGATACCCATATTTTAACATCTCCGACGTAACTATCTTTTCAACACTCAACATTTTCCCCTCAGCTGGTTCTATCTTCTCGTTGGTCCTTGAAGCTTGCATGATCTCCAGGGTATGAAAAGTTTCTCCATCTAATTACTCGGTGACCGGGAATGAATTGACAGAATAGATAGGATGACTGATCCCTCCTTGGATAGTAACTTCTGTGTGACCCCACTCAAACTTTACGCAGTGATGAAGAGTGGAAGGAATGGCTCTTGCCATATGGAACCATGGCCTTCCCAACATCAGGTTATAGCTAAACAACACATCCATGACCTGAAAGAGGGTAGAAAATTCTGTCGGTCCAATCTGCAGTGTCAAGTAAATTTCTTCGAAGACACTCCTTTGTGACCCATCAAAGGCTCTGACCTTCACCCGACTCTCTCTTATATCTTCTATATTCACACCCAAATCCTTTAGATTGGAGAACGAACAAATATTGTAACCCGAGTTCACAATTTTGTCATGATATCTAACTGTAATATGGAGTGTTTATTTGTGTGCAGCCCCCTCTGACGGTAACTTATCATCAAGGAAAGAGACCTAATTTGCCTCTACCACTAGCCTAACTACTGCAGCCAAAGTCTCGCTAATGGTCTCCTTTGGTATGGAAAACCCACACAACACTTCCATCAAAGCATTTCTGTGGACTTCGAAATTCATAAGCAAAGACATAACAGATATATGGGTCGGTGTCTTCTTGAGCTCTTCTTCAACTGAACAGTCCTTGGGCTGCATCTTTTTTCAAAATTATACATCTTCAGCATCTGTAATATTTCTCTTGGGGTTCTGATCTTTCCCGAGAACTCCACGATTTGGTTCCTCTAGCGCATAACACCTTTCTGATCTAGTTATCCATTGAGTTACAGCAGCGTGTATCATCTTGCCCTTGGCTTTTTCTCGATAGTCCCATGGGACTGCTTTAGTATCATAGTCGGGCCTTCTAGTGGATAATGTAGTCACTATAACTCTCGACAGGTAGGTCTGAATAGTTATAGGCTCCCTTAACTGAATTGTGATAAACTTCTATGATGGGGATGCAGTGGCAATTTCTTCTGAGTTCTATGTGGGCACAATAGTTTCTTCCGAATCCTCCTTTAGAGTAATCATATTGAATTCCCAATTTTCATGATTTGGCAAGGGGTATCATTCACATTTGGAGCTGTGGAGGCGTATTTGATTATACCCCTCCTTATCAGGGACTCAATTTGGTTCTTCAAGATGTAGCAGTCTTCTGTGTCATGCCCCTGGACTCCTGAGTGATAGGCGCAGTGCTTGCTACCATCGAAGTTTTAAGAGGTTGGATCAGAGGTTTTTCCCTCAATTGGATACAACAAACCAGCTGCCCTCAATCTCTCAAACAAATGGGCGAAAGGCTCTATGTATAGGTGCGGGTATTTTGGCTTTAAAGTTTTGATGTGGTTTAGGCACATAGGCTGGTCTATTTTGGTGGGCTGGAGCTTAGACAGGGGTATATAGTCTCGGTGAATTTTGATATGCTGGAGCTCGAGGTGGATTGTAATGCGGTTGAGTATTATGCACTAGGACATATGCAATAATTTAGGGGTCATTAGGGTAACACTAGGAAGAATTTTCAAGTCGGTAGTATGGTGTGGCAGCTGAGATATCTTCTCTTTTTTTTACTACCATTAATGAAACCAGTCTGTATGGCCTTACTTGCAGCTTGCAATGTAGCCACAGACTAGATCTTCCCTGATTTGATACCTTCTTCTATGAAATCTCCCATCATGACCAACTCTGTGAACTTTTGGCCCATCATTGACATCATCTTGTCAAAATAGACACCCTCTTAAGCTTGGATGAAATACTTGGAGAGCTCACTTTCATCCGGTGGAGGCTGGATCCTAGCAGCCTCGGTCCTGCAACACTATGCGTACTCTTGAAATGATTCTGATGGCTTCTTTTATATGTTCGCCTATGAGAACCTGTCTAGGGCAATCTCAGTGTTAGATTTGAAGTGACTCATAAAGTCCTTAGTCATTTCCCACCATTCACGCTACTTACGGGGGTCTTGTCAGGTTTACCATATAAAAACTTCTCCCGACAAACTTTAAATAAACATTTTCATTCTCAACTTCTCATTCCTTCTCACACCGACCAACTTATCGCAGTAAGCCCTCAGATGTGCGTGGGGGTCACCCTTTTCATCAAACACATCAAACTTTGGTGGTTTATACCCCACTGGCATGTTGATGTCTGGATGAATACATAAGTCATCGTAGTCCAGACTCTCAGTAACTTACATATTTCTGAATGCTCTCTTTAGGCTTTTGAGATGAGCCGCTATCGTTCCTTTTTTATTTGATCGGATATCCCTTCCTAATCTTGCGTACTGATCAACCTCATATGGAGCCTTAACAGCTGCAGATATTGCAAACGTGAGAGCTTCGATCGCATATACCAATGGCACAGGTATCTTATAAGTGGCATGTGCCTCAGGTATGTGCTACATTTCTGGATGGACCAAAATAGTAAAGTTCTGAGTGGGAAACTGATAACCTGGCATCATCCCTACAGTAGGATGAAGAGCTGGTGGGGCTTGAGCATACGGTATATTTTCTTGGTTAGCGAGAGCGTATGGAGGTAATTTGACACTTGGAGCTTGCAATTGGGCGGGAAAGCTAGCTACTGTATGCTTCATTATATCCCGCATTTAATAGAGTTATGCTTTTAAGGCCTCAATTTCCTGTGCCATGTTGGCCATTTGATCATCATTCTGAATATCTGACAGCCTTTGAGAACTCTCGACGTCATCCATTGGGATCATCACAGCTTTGTCGGATTGGTCCTTATTAGTCATCTTTCCTTTAGACCGAAGGTTGCATTGGGATTTCACCAGTTTTCCAATTGACATATATCAACTTTCTTTTTCTTGGGGATTTAATACAAGAAAGACGGAAAAAGAAAAAGGAAACTATGTTAGTTTGGGACATAATGTAAATGCAACAAGTATCAAATATATACATCAAGTTGGCGACATCCAAACGCGTCCTAATATAGAGCCTCCTTTTGCTAGAGATAAACCTACGATGCAAGTATGATTAACTGATCCAAAGTTTTAAACCAGAACTAAATTCAAGACAAAGGTATATTGATTAAAGAAAAGGGCAAAGTGCGAAGCCTCACATTACAAAAGAAAAAGTCTTGAACTAAAGATTACATCATGATAGGCATATAACAATATCAATAGAGGTTATACAAGACCCTTTAGGGAAAATAGAAATGAAAGGCAAAAGAACATGTAGGTCGTGCAAGACCCTTAGAAATCTATGATAACAACATGGATCCTAAGGCCAGCTGGGGGGATCATCATCATCGTCGAGGTCATAGTAGGGCCCTGGATGATATTCTAGGGACCCGTTGGACTGCTGCCCTTGGTGGTCTTCGTCTGCTCCTCCACCGAAATGTATGGGTCTGTACGTTTCTTCTTTAGGGTTCTCTTTTATATCCTCTATCATTTACCCTCCTGCTCTTCCATTGGGTCTTCCTTTGGATTTTCCTCCGGGTCCTCTTCAGGATCTTTCTCCACCTCATCCTCAAGTTCATCATCTACAGCGTGTATGAGGTAATCCACGGATCCTGAAATCACCTACTCGTACATGGAAGTAATCACATGCCTAAGGTGTAGCAGCTACTTTTGGATCTGACTGATATGGAAGTAATCACATGCCTAAGATGTACATGGAAGTACATGAACATCTGCAAGTCCCTGAAGTACCTCATAACTTGGTCTGGACAGAATGTCTCTCAATCGGTACCATGTGTAGTACTCAAGAGTGCAGTATGGGTTACTATCCATGCCAATACTGAAGATATATCCCCACCCATTGACTAAGTTACCAAGCCTTTCCATGGGGATTCTTCCATCACAATCTACCTCCGATAATGCCATGCTCAACCATAAAGGCACATTTTCAATCTTGCCAAATTGTCGTAGAACTCTTAGTGGCACGTATGGATGGATTCCTTCTAACCTAATCAACTCAAGAAAATAAGTGTAATGCCTCCTTGGAATTATTCGGACGCTAACCCATGGTAGCCTCCACTGGATTAGGTTACCGGTGAGATGGGTTTGGAAGACATACCACTGCTCCTCATTATCTGGCATATCCCACATAGCCACCTAAGTCTGTGGCTGTGAATCTGGTTAGGCCTTACCTTTTTTATGCTGTCCCTACGATAAAAATGCTCTAATGCCCAAACTTGTAGCACTAGGTTGCAATCTCTAAAAAAGTCATGTCCCCGGGTGCATGCAACAGGGATCAAAATATTTTTGCTAAAATCATCGGCACAATAGTGGTTCTGACCGATCTCGTGCACATAAATATAACCGTGGGGAGTAGATGGATGCTGATCCGATTCCTTCTCATCGGGAACACCATAATGCCGAGGAAAGCCACCATAAAGACAATGGGCCTATGACTTTGCCAGTTGATCCTAGTAAAGAAGAACTCCTCCCAAAAATGGTCATAACTCTCCTTTTTATCAAACCTCTCAAAGAGATAACCTAGGCTTATCCATCCCGTCTCCGCCATCCTTAAGCCTGCACCGAGTCTCAGCTCGATCAAACACAGACCACCGCTCCCTAAAGTGTTTTGTGGGGCTAGGGGTACCCGCCTCTCCAATGGCAAGTTAGCCATTTGGCTGACCTCCTCCAAAGTAGGTGTGATCTTTAAGTTTGTGAACCTGAAGGTAACTATAGTCGGGTCCCAGAACTCGACTAGAAATCGAATAAGTAGCTCATTTGTCCTTATCTCCATCAAATCTGTCAAAAATCCAAAATGTACGAACACCTCATCTCTATATGCTACTCGAATATTTCCCCACCAATGTCTTAGGATCCGAGGAATGTCAGTCAATATGTGGATGTTGGCGAGGTTTTCGTTGATTTCTATCTGTGCAAAGAAAAAAGGGTAGGGTAAGCGCAATGTCTTGAATTTATTACGGTTTTAGCATTTGGATCAATTAGTTATTTCACACATAAAGCGTCGCTGGGTTCATGAAGGACCCGTTGACACGAATGGTGGTTCCCTAATTATGGAAATGATACCTTAGACCGTTCCGCCTAAGGTGTATGCAAAATGACCTATCACTATAGAAGAATTTTTCCTAAATATTCAAGAGTGAGACTGAATATTTACAAGAAGGTTCAATAACCCAACTGCACCAACTCTGAAACTAAGGAATCTAAATAGGTTTCGGAGGAGTGCAGTACACCCCTTACGTGTTTAGTGTGTGAATTTTGTATGACCTAGACTCGATATGAATAGCGCAATTGATAAAGCAGTTACATGTAGTATTATACAAACAAATAAGGAACGCAAGTTGGAATTTGGCTTGCATCCTTTCACATATTTGATTAATTTAAAGTACTACTCTGACTTTGGTACCTCATAAGCACATTTACTTTGTCAAATACTTATTTCAATTTGTCTCATAAAAATCAAAGATTCTAAACACGCACCAAAGAAAATAAATCAAACAAGGACAAAAAAAACATTCAGATGACTACATTATTTCTAGGAATTTGAAGGATATTAACCCATAATAGAGCGGTTCACTGGGCTTTTCTTGACCATGAATCAAATCTCAAATTCGGAGGATTTCAAACTTGAATTGCACAAATAAGAAAATCAAAACCCAACAAAGAAACGAAAAAGTGGATGATTGCGAGAAAGGATGAGTTATTGTGTAACTATGGCTTGGAACTCAAGGCTTAAAACCGATTTAATAACACAATAACAAAAGATACAAAATAGATGACACACTGCAAACAAGAATATAAAAGACTTGGTTAAAACTTATGATCATGTTCATGAGAAAGAATCAAGTTTCACTAACCGACAAAAATTTGTAAGAATCAAATTTCAAATCTTAAACTCGTGGAGCCTCTTTTCATGTTAAGTTAAGGGTTGAGAATTCAATTAGGCGGACAGCTGTACCAAGACACATTAGGCAACTAAATCCATGTTCTAGTATTCAAG
The DNA here is from genome assembly GCF_002878395.1 of Capsicum annuum. Classification (NCBI taxonomy): domain Eukaryota; kingdom Viridiplantae; phylum Streptophyta; class Magnoliopsida; order Solanales; family Solanaceae; genus Capsicum; species Capsicum annuum. The sequence goes on from NC_061116.1 coordinate 40,659,918, forward strand.
TAAAAAGTCGCAAAGACTTCATGACGAACAACCAACATACATAAAGTTTTAAACATTTTTTGGAGCCCTTTTGATGCCAAGCCGAGGCTGTGAACACCTATTAAAGGCACAATTGGATAGGAGGGAAATCAAAGTCTATTACCATGTCTTGAAATGTCAAAACGGTCACAATGCTGATCTTCATGAGCCACCAACTATGAACCTCACAGAACTTGCTCAAGGATGGTCCACAAGTTGTAAACGTTTGACTGACACTTAATCATGAATAAGCAAAGTTAACGATCAAAAGATATTTTTCATTTCATATTTTCATAATAGAACAAATCGACTAGAATGGATAACCACCAAACCAAAAACGACCAGTGAATTACAAAGCTAGAATAAGAATCACACAATTAAAGCGGGATATATTTTACTCTTACATGTGTTCACAAAACCCTATTTCATTCAAAATAATGCATATATTGCTAATTCCAAATCACAAGAAACTATTTTAATAGGACACGACACTTAGTAATGTCTAATTCATATAAGACACCGCACAACATAGACAACATAATGATTCAAGAAAATTTATGATCAAATAGCAAGTTAAAAAGAAACTAATTCTTACAAGACGATTAACGCAAAGGCAATGGAAGAAAGAAGCCCCTTTGATCTTAAAATGTTTCACACCTAAACTTAAAAAAGGGTGACCAACCAGAATACTGTGAGGGTTTTTTTTAGATTCGAAAAACAAGAAAAACAGAGAGCTGTCCACAAACCAAACCTTAACTTTCCACATAAACGAGAGGATTCTTTCCAAGTTAAGACACATTCGAGGAGTATATGACATCCTTATAGTGACAAATTTTCAATCTTGTTATGTATACTAAATAAACCCAAAGCTTATGAAGGAAAACGATAACTTTGGAGCATCCGTGGTAGCCCCTAAAATGACCAGAGGAATAAAAAATCATTTAGATGGCTTTATATCTTGGGTTAAAGTAGCACAAAGTGGGGGTCCTTTCACAGAATTGCAACAATAAATCAACATCAAGCTGGTAATAGTTTTCATAACACTATTTAAGCAAAACAAATGATAATATCAAGACGACTGAAAAGGGAAAGGTAACGGTGATTCACAAGGCTAATTTCTCAACTTTCGAAGCTTCCAAGGATTATCTTATTCAAAAGTAAAAAAATAATTTTACAGCGAAACCAAATTTGTGAACTTCATTCTCCCGAGAACAACATCGTAGTCAAACGATAAGAAAGAAAATTGCGTTTTCATACATGAATCAATTTCCAGAATCAAAAGCAACATGTTTTGCGTTTTACATCCAATTTTTAGAACTAGCAGAATCAACACTTAAAGCCCACAATCAAAACCAATTTCAGAGTTAACAACAACTTAAAATTGATAAACAACCAAATTTAGGCCTAGTCTTTAATATTAACAATAACTTGGAGTTTGATCGAAACTCATTTTTTCAACCACATCAACGTGAGATTTAAAGAATCTAGACTAAACACATGCTTATGAACCCAAACGAAGGAAAAAGAGATAAAGAGAGAAGAAAGGACAAAATTCATTCCTTTCCTAGGGCAGCAAAATTGGAGCTTCTATGTCAAGAATTTTTCAGCGGAGAACTCAATCAGGACTCCTAACTTAGAGATTTCCTCACAAAACTTTTCTTCTTCCTCCAATTCTTTCTTCCCCGATTTTTAAAAGCCCCTTTTCCCAAATTTTTCCCTTATTTTATCAATCTTTTTCTACCTCTTATAGGGTTGAAGAACTACCTATTTATAGGGTCAAATTTAGACTTGAACATTAGAATTTGAAACCAAAACTAAAGAAAAAAAGCAAAATTTAGATGAAATTTGAAAAATTTACACCTTTATCCCCAAAATCGTGCTGACTCTTCACTGTTGTGTGGATTTTTGGGGTGTAGGAGATGGTTTGCGCAGAGAGTTAGAGAAGTGGCTATTGTTAGTAATGTATGGGGGTGGTAGAGATAGGAGAGGAAGAGAGAAGGGGATAGGAGAGAGGGAGCATTTCTTCTTTCTGAATTTTGGGTTAAGGATTGAGATATGACAATTTTTTTACCTGAAAATGGGGGAGTCAGGTGTATAAATCCAAATTTTTTTATTTAAAAATTTGTAGAAATAGAGACCAAAATATTAATCTTTATTATATTTTTCTATATAACTTTTTTAAAAAAAATTAGGGTCAGGAACATTGATAAAATTAATTAGAGGAAAAGAGCGAGCGAAAATTGGGTGTCAACAGGCTTCTGCGTAGGAAAACTGCAGGTATCAGTTCAACGTTGTTCTTTATCCGCACATTTTTGCTCGAGCCCTTTCCGTAGTTTTAGCGTACTAATGGAGCTAAAGGTTATTGGGAAAGGCTTTTGAAGCTCATACACCTTCAAATTCGCCCTTGACCAAGTGAATTCACAGCAACATGTAGTACAAAATTTACCACTCTTTATGTCATCATTGTTGAAAGATGCATTTAGAATGCAACCTATTTTTTTCTTTTTTCTCCCTCTTTTTTTACGTACAAATTCCAGTTAAATTAGGATTCCTATCTTTGGTAGGAAACTGATTAATTACTTATATTATTTTTAGAAATAGGTTGCTGTTTTTTATCCTATTTTTAGTTGTAATAGCAATTATTTAAGTTAACTAACTAATGATCAATACGACACGGTTTTTACAAAAAAATAATCAACCTCTCTGCATATTCCCTTCTTTAAACTCCATCCCTGTTTTAGCGGCTAGCTTTTGAATTGAATTCCTGTATTTTTTTAAACGGTTTTAAACTAACAATTTGTATCAGAGCCAGGCTCATCCCACATCTTTGTTTACCGATGTTGGGCCCCTATATTATATTGTCCATGCTCTAGTTAATGAGGCCTGGGCATACGGGGGAGTGTTAAGTACCCCACATCGAAAAAGAATGGGTAATTGGTCTCCTTATATGGACTCGAGCAATCCTCCCCTCATGTGATAGCTTTTGAGGTTAAGTTAGTCTCAAGATCTTATTGTGCCTCCTTATGTTGATGATCTTTTGTTAACAGGAAATAATTTAAAGTTGGTTGGCGAGTTTAAAGAAGAAATTATGCAAGTTTTTGAAATAATAGATCTTGGTCTTATGTCCTATTTTATTGGGATGGAGATCAAGCAAAGCAAAAGGGATGTGTTCATTTTGCAAAAGAAATACGCAAAGAAAATTCTGAAGAAATTTCAAATGAAGTATTGCAAGCTGATGAGCACACCAATGAATCAAAAGAGAAACTTTGTAAAGAAGATGGAGCCGATAAAGTTGATGAAGGGTATTACAGAAGCTTGATGGGATGCTTAATATATCTCACTGCGACAAGGACAGATATTCTATTTGTTGTAAGTCTCTTATCTCATTTTATGCATTGTGCAAATGAGATGCATTTAAGAGCAACAATAAGAATATGAAGATATATCAAAGGAACGGTTGACTATGGTGTAAAGTTTGAGAAGTCTCAAAGCTTCAAGTTGCTTGGTTTCTCGGAAAGTGATCGGGTTGGATCCGTTGATGATATGGGAAGTACTTTTAGACATTATTTCATCCTAGGTTTAGGAATATTTTCATGGTCATCTAAGAAGCAGAAAGTTGTTAAACAATCTACTGCAGAGGCTGAATTCATAGTAGCAACAACAACAGTAAACCAAGGCCTATGGCTCAGAAAGATCATGTGTGATTTACATACAGAATAGAATGAAAGTACTGAGATTCTAGTCTACAACCAGGCAGCTATTGCAATCTCAAATAATCCGGTGTTTCATAGGAAGTCCAATATTTCAACATCAAGCTCTATTTCTTACCAAATATTTCAACATCAAGCTCTATTTCTTAAGAGAAGTGCAACAAAAGGGAGAAGTGACTCTAATCTACTGCAAGTCTGAAAACCAGCTAGCAGACCTGTTCACTAACCTACTTCCATTCAGCAAATTCGAGCATCTAAGGCAAAGAATTGGTGTTTGCATTTCATAAAGCAAGGAGGAGTGTTGAAAGTTGCTTTAAGAATGTAGACTTTTTTTTTCTCTTTTCTCCAGTTTTTTTTTACGTAAAAATCCTAGTTAAATTAGGATTCCTATCTTTGGTAGAAAACTGGTTAGTTACTTATATTTTTGGTAGAAATAGGTTGTTTTTTTTTGTCCGATTTTTAGTTATAATAGCAACTATTTAAGTTAACCAGCTGATGATCAATAAGACATGGATTTACAAGAAAATAATTAACTTTTCTGCATATTCTCTTCTTTAAACTCCATTTCTGTTTCAACATCTTGCTTTTGAATTGAATTCCTGTGTTATTTCCTTTTAACTGTTTTAAACCAACAATCATAAATATGTGAAAACTCTTCAAGTAATGAAGTTATCAATAAAGTCCAATGCAAGAAGCTCAATGTGTGATGCAGGGTGGTGGAATTCACGTGCACCAAGAATCAACCATCGATAAATATTTAAAGTTGAGGGATATTGTATCTAAAGATCATTAGATCTATGTCATTCTAATGAGAGGAATTTAATTGTAGTTTTTTTTTTAAAATTGTATTAAAGATTCCCAATTCTTGTTATTTCATGTACAGTACATTCAAATAGGTGTTGGTTCAAGAAAAATGTACAAAACCTGAGAATGCCAGTTGCTTAGTAACTCTTCTATGTTTATCTTCAGTTTCATAATGTGGAGTAATCATGTTTGAGACTTGATGTTGAATACATCATATCATTTTATTATACCAAAAGTGGGAAGAATGTTAGGCAAAAGTTAGATTACCATTTTGCCCCTATACTAAATAAAAATAAATCTATATCTAATTAAATACTAAATAGTACAGGAGTATCTTCATCATATCTATCTATTTAAATATTACCAAATTTATTTTTCTTCTGTTTTCTTTATTTTCTTGTGAACAACAAAGCATCTAAGCTTGGTGTTATTACCAAGTATTTGAGATCTTGTAAAGTTGCAGTGTTGTCCATGAATATTGGTTCTTTCTTTGATTTGGATTCAAATGAACCAATACTAATAGCAGAGGACTCAAAGTTAGAGAACTCAAAGGGCAACTCGTGTGTCACAACTAGAGTCGAGTCTGTGACCGCGATGGGCATCTTGAAACACGAAGGCCCAAAAGACCCCTTAGCAAACTACATAAGCATAATTCATACGAATAAAACCGCGAAAGATAAACTGAAACATGGGAAGTCCCAAAAATCACTTTAATGCATCAAAACATTAATCCATGAAAAATCCAAATCCTGTGAATCAGTCTACGAAGCCTTTACTGAAATATTAGTCGGTCTAAACTGGGACAAGGTCCCCGGCCGGACCATAAAACTAAAAGAAACTAAACATATGGATAAAACCCCTTCCGAAGTAAGAGAGGCTCACCAACTCTGAATTCTTGACAATAATCTACTATTGAACTGGACCACGAGACAATGCAGCCTTCACGAGGATGGTCAATACTTGAAATGTATCGATATGCAAAACAATCCCTAAATAACATATATCTCATATAAAATAATTGAGTATATTTTGAAAACAATTCAACATAATGGAGATCAAAACACATGGGCATTATTGAAGAGTTCAAATCGTTGTTGTAAAAACATAGACAACTCTCTTTATTTTACTTTTGAGCTAGATGGAACACCCTACATTCATATAATCCCACAGGCCATATGGAATCCGGTCTTTCATAACAAGGTATCGTCATACCTAGACTTGTAAGTCATATCATGTCATATCATTCTCATAGCCCTTTTCATAAAAATTATATTAATCTCCACCAATAGAGTTAACAATGGTATGAGAGTTATTAATTCAAAAGCATATGAAAAACATATGCAAAACATTATCTTTTCAAGACTAAGAAACGATGACAATCTCTTGCACATATCACATGAAATATTACACTTAATATGAATGAGAATTTATAAAGTAAGGAAAACACCCTCTCTTGAAACTCAAAATCATGTCAATTCACCTGTGATAATCAAGGTAAGACTCAAGCTTTTAATCATGTATTTGAACAACCCATAATATATTAAGACAAGTAAATTTCATCATGATAAAGGGTATATCATAATAATGCTTTTAAGTTGATTCTCAAAAATCATACATGTGCATATGCATCAATATACTTTGAAATTTATAAGGAAAACATAAATTTTTAGCCCATTATTGTTAGAATAGTTCTGCGTACCTTGAATTAAAGAGAATATAGTGTAAAATTACCCTTGGGGCTTATGATTTCAAACCCTAGGTGGTTTTCTCTTCTTTTTTTTTTGTTATTTGAATGATGAATGGAATGTTTTCTGAGATGTCAAGTCATTTTTAAGACCCTATACACATACATAAAGGATAAAGGATTGGGAGTGACTTAGAGATGTGAAAAGGCCCTCATGCCCCTAAAATATATTTAAAATGAACAATTTCGATGCACGAAAGAGAATTTTCAGCTAGATCTTAAAATCCAGTTTAAGCGTGAACTTTGAATCAAAGGGCTAAAGTTAGAAAAGGCATCTGAGAAATTGAGAAAGTGTTAACATTTGGTGACCATGTTGAATTCTTCTTTCAAAATTAAGGCAATTATTTTGAGATTTACAAGAGTGTTAACATTTGGTGACCATGTTGAATTCTTCTTTCAAAATTAAGGCAATTATTTTGATATTTACAAGAATAACCTGGTCACCAATTGAAAAGCGCATCCCAATTATGTCAAAGAATGGATACGTGATCCCTACATCAAGAGAAACAAGAAGATAATCAGATCAAAAAAAGCATGAGTCATTTGATATGAGGGAAGTACAATAAAAGTGGAGTTGTATGGTTGACAAGTGTAGAGGAAGAAGTGGCACACATGCTCAGATAAAGTTAGTGTTGTAAAAGTATCACAAATTATCTTTATTTTTCACTTTATATTGCATGATATGTTATTGCATTCTCAAGGATTGATATGATAAAGTCATTTCATTCTGCTATCCAAATAATGTGTCATCCTTTGTTTATCCCATTTGAGCTTTAGCTCTACTTTCTTTCATACCCCTCTTTTGAAATCAAGATAGAGTCAGTAAAGCTCAAAAGAAGAGTATCGAGCAAAACAATAGCGTCTGAAAAGTTTCAAAAAAATATAGAAGCAAAAAAATATGTCCAAAAAGAAAGAAAAGAGATGAGTGTCAAGAAAAATAGAGTCATAAAAAGTCCCAAAAAAAAGTCAATACAAGAAAAAAGAAATCAAAATCAAGCAAAAGAACAAGTTACCAGAACTATGCGTGACCTGATTCTTCTCTCTCGGGGGTAAGATACGTAGGTTGCCCTACTCGAGGCTCGGTCCAACAAAATAAATAATTTAGAATTATCCAGACAAAAAAACTGAGGCATGAGTTAATCTTCATTGTTTGTGTCGATTCCAAAAATTGTAAGTCTCACCCCACTTCAAGTGTCGTTTGGGCCTCATGTCATCCTTTCTTTCTAACCTTATACAAAAGCCAAGTTACAGCTAAAGAAAGACCTTCAGATCAATCTTGAGAATGTTAAGGGTAAGCATGCAATGGACATGATGACACATTTTGGGAACTACTCGTCTTCCTCGACATAAGAAATTAGGAAGGAAATAAAAATGAGAGAGTCTTATTAGTGAAAACCCTCATGAACACCCTAAGGCGATGGTAAGTTGAGAGAGTCTTATCGATGAAAACCCTCACGGGCACCGTAATACAATGGTGAGTTGAGAGAAATGAAAATAAGAGAGTCTCATTGGTGAAAAAACCCTCGCAGACACCATAAGACAATGGTGAACTGAGAGAAAGAAAATGAGAGAGGCTTATTGGCAAAAACCCTTCAAGGCGCCACTAGTCGAATGAGTCTCTGAATGCAATTGGCCCAAGGAAATAACTCAGTTTCAGGGTCATTAACTCAAGAACAATTGGTAAAAAATTTGGATGGAAAGATCAGGCAGCTTAATCCAAAATGCATGGCATAATCATTAGAGTTGACTATCATTTTTTGATAAATTTTTCGTTTCTTTGTCTCAAATTGGGAAATTCATTGTCTTTTCTTTTTTCTCTTTATTTTTATTTTATTTTTTTGAGTCAATTATCCAAATAAAAAATTATTGTTATTTTCCTCTTGTCTTTGAGTCAAGTCCATGTCAAAATAAGTGAGAAAAGATTTCAAAACTAGCTACCAACTTCTTCAATTGTACAAAGCAAGACAAAGGACCAACACATGAAAGAGACATGATTGTGAGCAGAAATAAAGCATGCAAAAAGTTTTGTCAACAAATGAGTTTGAGAATTCATGAAAATGCCAAGGTTTAATGGGGATTATCTGAGAAACATAGCAAATCAGAGATACTGTGTTTGTTTCAGAGTCACTCTTAATATTCTGAGTTTTGACCAATGGTGCAACAAGGAAATAACAAATACTAATGATTGAAAGCAAGAACTAAATGGGATAAGTTCAAGAGAAATCATCTCAAATGCCAAAGCCGCAAGCCAACTGCCCTATTTTAAACACACAATTTTTTTTGTATGAAACATGAACAGTTTCTACCTTCAAATCAAAGGCTTCAAAGCGAAAATGTCCAAAGGTGCAATTTTTCATTTTTGCAAATGCAAGAGCAGTGTTGTTATACAGGTTTGGTAATCACAATTATGGTCAAACTCATCACCTTGTACTTCTAAGAGACACATTCTCTAATTTGGGTCTTTCATGTCTCATGGCTAGGAGGTGCACTTAATAATTTGAACCTTAAATTCTAAAAGATGAACTTTTAGCAAGAACCTTTAACTTTCATTCTTAAGAGAGGGACTTGTTAGTATCAGTCATTCAATATTACCCTCAAAAGGGGCATTTGTTGATCAAGATCTTGATTCATCTTTTCATTATGCACAGTTGCAAGTAGTTGTGATTGGGTTTGACACCCGCAAAAGCTTTGGATGAAAATTGGGACAAAAATTAAAACTAATTCATATTATATGGAACTTCACTTTAGGACTCTCCTAGAAAGTGAGACTTTATTTTTCTGAAATATGGAATCTTTCTTTATCATAATCATTGTTTGGGATAATTTTTGTACCAGTTTTGATTTTGATTTCAGGAGCTCGCCTGGAGAACAAGGTGAGGAAATTGTAAGTCGGAGCCCACCTAAAGAATAGGGTGATGAAATTGCAAGTCAAGAGCTCGCTACAAAAATAGAGTGAGCAAATTGCAGGTCAAGAGCCCACTTGAAGAATAAGGTGATGAAATTGCAAGTCGGGAGCTCGCCCGGAGAACAGAGTGAGGAAATTGCAAGTCAGGAGCCCGCCTGAAGAATAGGGTGATGAAATTAAAAGTTAAGAACTCACCCACAGAACAAGTAAGGAAATTGTAAGTCGGGAGCCCGCCTGAAGAATAGGGTGATGAAATTGCAAGTCGAGAGCTCGCCCAGAGAACAGAGTGAGGAAATTGCAAGTCAGGAGCCCTCTTGAAGAACAGGGTGATGAAATTAAAAGTTGGAAACTCGCCTGGAGAACAGAGTGAGGAAATTGCAAGTCGGAAACCCACCCGAAGAATAGGGAGATAAAATTGCAAGTCAGGAGATCGCCCGAAGAACAGAGTTAGCAAATTCCAAGTTAGGAGCCCGCCTGAAGAACAGGGTGATGAAATTGCAAGTCGAGAGCTCGCCCAAAGAATAAATTGAAGAAATTGCAAGTCAGGAGCTCACCTAAATAACAGGGTGATGAAGTTGAAAGTCGAGAGCCCGCCTGAAGAACAGGGTGATGAAATTAAAATTCAGGAGCCCACCTGAAGAACATGGTGATGAAATTGAAAGTCAGGAGCTCGCCTGAAGAACAGGGTGATGAAATTGCAGGTCAGGAGACCTCCTGAAGAAAGAGTGATAAAATTACAAGTCGAAAGCTCGCTCGAAGAAGAGGGTGAAGAAATTGAAAATCAAGTAACAAGGTTAAGAGATTGAAAGTCAAGCAACAAGGTGAAGAAATTGAAAGGCAATAAAGTGAGGAAATTACAAGTTGGGAGCCCGCCCGAAGAACAGGGTGGTGAAATTTAAAATCAAAAGATCAAAAATAACAAGTCAGGAGCCCGCCTGGAGAACAGGGTGATGAAATTGAAAGTTAAGCAAAAAGGTGAAAAAATTATAAGTCAGGTGCCCGCCTGAAGAATAGGGTGAAGATTTTTAAATTCATGACCAAGGTTCAGAAGTACCACCGACAGAGCATGGTCAATTTGTGAGTTCATCTCCAGCATCAAATTTTGTATGGAGAAAGAATCTTTTCTAAAGTTCAACCCAAAAAAGATCATATCTTTTGTCAATTTTGAAAGCATCAGAAACTCAAGTCAAGAGTCTAAAAGAAGCTGCATAGATAGGACTTTTGTAATTTCATTTATCTTTTTAACTTTTAATTTTTATTTTTGATGTAATAACAGAGCAACGGATCGGAACCTCGACAAAGCCTCACTCATCTCTCTAATTCGGTATAGTCCCCCTCCGTTTGAGATACCTATGACTTGATTCTCTCATAACTTGGGTAGGTAGGATGTCCTAAGTCAAGACCCAGTTGCCCTTCTTTCTTCTGTTTCTTTCCTTGAATAATGGTCGGGTCAAAATTTGGTTTCGTTGTCTACTTTTTTGTCTAAAAATACTTTGTGCTTACACCCAAAAAGGGGCATGATGTAGACACCTAATTTTGTCCCTCCAAAAAACCCAATTTATTCATTTTTTTTCTCATCTTATCGTACACCCTTACCCATTTAATAATTTACCCCACAAAAATCTAAATAACAAACTCACAATAAAAATAACAACCCCTCTAACTAATTTTGACACCTCACCCTTACCCCTAACCCCATAAAACCCTCACCCCTCACTACCCCAGACCCCCTCCCCTATCCCATTAACAGAATGATACACAAAGAAAAAGGGGAGGATTTCTATTCATACACAGACCAATACAATAAATAGGGGACGGGACCAAAATTCCACTCACTCACAGAATATATCAATACATACAATACCCTCATATCAAATAAATTGATACAAACTCTATTTTTTTTTTCTTCTGAACCAGCGAATAAATACGCACATTCTCTCATAGCTGAGGTCCATTTTTCTCATACACGCACTCACATAGATTGAGGAACTGAAGAAAATTCACATGATTCCACTCTATAATCATTAAATACACACATATACAATAATGCACAACACACACGCACAGATCAAAAGAGAGAGAATCAAGGGAAAGAGGAAAAATCAATCGATCGATAGGGAAATCGGCATTGTTTGATTGTTTCCTACGATTTTCTCATTGAAAACCCATCGAAATCGGTTATTACTCATCGAATTCAGGTGTGTCGAGTTGAAATTTGTCTCTTATCACTAGAAATAGAAAAAAAAAGTATTTCCCAGCAAAATAGAGAAGAATTCTGGTGGTCACTCATCATTGATACTCTTTTGGCGACGATTTATTCGCCAGAAAATGATTGAAAACTGATCGAGAAGTCTAGTTCCAGCGACAGAGTTAGCCAAATGATCGTTCAAATTCGTTTTCAGCGAAGCTGAGTACGATTTTCCTCTGGATTTCTCAATTTTTGTTTCGGGTTGTTCTTTTGATTTTCATATTCGTTCAAATTAAAGTTTCTGAGGATTTTCATTTTTGATTTGGTTGGTAGTCAATATTTGGTACCCGTTAGGGTTCTTAGAGCGACTCTTATTGTTCTTCTTTAGTCAATCGAAAGCTTTTGAGGTCCAATTCTCGACTCTACTTTCTTATTATCATTATGTATTTGACATTGTTGATTGAATAATTTTGTTGATGCTTGGTGTTGTTTATCTTAATAGCTAATCGTTTGTATGAAATCGATGATGATATGGGTGAATAACTATTTTCATGTTAAAATTTATGTGTAAAAAAGGAAATTCGAGGAGGGTTTAATCGCGATAAAGTAATTTGTATTAATTTTGGATCATCAATTATGTTGAATTTGTTAGAATTGTTATAAATCGAAATGAGTAGGCAAACAATAAGAGGTAGACAAATTTAAAAATTCTTGATTGGTGAATGCTTGAAATGTGTGTTGAATGACTTGGTTTTATTACATTTGAATCAAATGTACCATTTGGTCGGGAAATGCCCTATGTACGTAAAGGAGGTTCGTGATGAAGGCCCGAGACATCGGGTAAAGCATTGGAGTTTAGTCTAACATTAGTTTAGAATAGGATTTACATTTTTGTATTTTTTTTATTTTTGGGACTGTATAACTCAGACTGGACATTATTTTGGTTTTTAACTTTGTTTGATTTGTTTGTTGCTTGTTTTATGTGTTTTATATGGTTTAACATTCATAGTGTTAAATTAGCCGATATGCTCCACCGAGCGACCGTGGTCGAACCACGGGATCGAGGGGTGCCTAATACCTTTTCCTCGGTCAACAGAATTCCTTAGCCGGAATCTCTATTAGCAGATCGATTTTTAGAGTCAAACTGGTTTGGAAAAGGATTCCCAAAGGTGACTTGGCACACCCAATTATGCCAAGTGGCGACTCTGAATTTAATTGAAAAATGAATTCTTTCCGAAACAAATCTTTATTTTTGTCACTTTAATAATAAAAACCCTTTCAAACTTAAAATCTAATCTTTTTGGTTAAAAAAAGGGGTGAGACAACACCCAAGGGGTTAGTTTAGCTAAAATCCACCCAACGACCCAAAACGTGTTTGGAAGCCTCAGGACCCATACCAAGGGTCCTTCTTGCCTAAAATCAATACTCTGAAGTTGTTAAGACTATCAAAAATAACATTTGAGACCATTTGCCTGAGATTTTGGCTCAAGACCCATTTCTTAACTTCAAAAGCTCTAAAATAAGAAATTCACTTTAAAAATCAAATGAAAGGCTCGATAACCAACCTGTCAGTCGAACAAGTCATAAATGACCTGAAATAGTTATAGAAAAGCTTTAAACATAAATAAAACAAAAAACATCAAGAAAGCAAAGGAAATAACTGGGGGTCATTATAGCAGAAAAAATCTATCCTGCATGAGACATGTCAACTAATAGTTGAGCGAGGGATTCATTACATGACAACTGGACCATGGGCCCAAAATGTCAAAACAATTTCATCCACTTTTTTTATTTTCTTCTCCTACACTTTATTCCCTTTCATCTTTAGCCCACATGATTTTATTTTGTTTGATTTTTTATACTACATCAAGTGTCTTTACGATTTTAGCCAATTAAATAACCATATTCAGTTTTACTGATTTATTTAATAAAAAATAATCAGTTTTTTTCTTTTTTGATTTAAAATTATTGGGATAAAATAAACCTTTCTCTTATTCAACTCTGAGATTAAGCTAACGTTTGACAATATATTCTAATTAATCTTTTAAAAAATATCTTCAAAGATTTATTTCGTTATGAAATTGATCATATTTTAAAATTTTAATCTTTAAATATGTTTAGGCTTTCAAAAAGTTATCTCACGATTTTTAGAATTTTGAAACTTTCATTTACAAAACTTTCAACTAAAATTTTAATAATTTTTGAGAAATAATACCTTATCGAACTAGTCATTGATAGCGTGAGCAGTGATGAAATACAAGTATATATGTTAAATATGATTTTTGTGCTAATTATAATAATAAAATTTTAACATGATTTGAGAAGGAACAGATGTAACTGATCAACAAAATCATGTAGGAGTGTTCATGGATCGATTATTGGTTAAAATTAAAACTAAACCAATACAATCAGGTTATAAATTACTAAGACCAAATCAAATAATACATTTATCAATTTGATTGTCGTCGTTTTAAATTTGATTTGGTCAAATTGTTTTATTATTAACTACATATACACGAAAAAATAAAAATAACTCATTCAAAAGCAAAAAAAGGGCAGTAATTTATTTTTATAAAAAAAAATCATATATTACCACATTAAATAGTACCATGACATAATCTAATACAGATATTTAAATTATAAATAAATATGATGAAAACATATATAAGATATTTAAAATTATTCATAAAAATAATATTATAAAATTTGTTGATTCGAATCGGTTATTTTTTTGACTTTTCGGAATAATTCCAAAACAAATTAAATATTATTGATTTTAAAAATGCAAAATCAAACCAAACCAAATAAAAATTAATTTGGATCGATTTTTATCCAAATCGTGAATACTCATACACCATATTTGTTTGCATTATATATATTATTAAATAAAATTTGAAAAGTAATAATTTACTTTTTTATTTAGCCGATTCACCAATTATGATAGCTTGTGATTCGTGGTTGATTTTAAATTCTGAAACTTCAACTTATTTTCGTTTGTTTTATAATATTTTTTTAAAAAAATAAAATCAATTGCAAATAGTGTTTTCTGGAAATTAAAAATGAACAACAGAAAAGAAAAAGAAGGGAAAGGAGGGACATAGACTGTCAGTGGTCCCACCAATAATGCCACATGTTTAATAAATAACACAATCTCATACAACTTTATTGGTTGTATGAGACTCAAAATAAAAATTTACATTGTAGCATTAGGCTTGAATGACTAGTCTTTTTAAGGGTACGCCCACCACATTGATTCCCACATCTCAAGCTCCACAATCTGGGACAACATATTCCTTTTACCCTTTAGGTTTTAACCCAACATATAATGGGAGAATCTTAGTAGCTTAGTTGGTTAGTTACTTGAACTCTCACCTTATTGGTGAGGGTTTGATTCCCAACATTGTAATCCCCTCCCCCATACCCCTTCCCCTACCACCAATTTAAAAAAGTAACAAAAAAAAACATATGATATTCCTACCATTTAAGGTACTTCTACAGTATGATCTTCAATTGTACCTCCCAGAAACACTCCTCTTATCATATCCACATCTTTCACATTCACAAATCCACAGACACTTTCTATATCTAGGCCTATCAACGAGACTCGGTCTACTATACTATTAACCATGTAATTTGTATTATAGTATTATTTTCTCATCCCATCTAAAGACTATTTATTATATTAATAGAATCTTTATTTGAATAGATCTTCGTGTTAACATGTGTGTCCTTTGCTTATAAAGTAGACAATTTTGTATATGAAGTATTTTAACTCATGCACGGAAGATTAAAATTATCGGTTCTTATAAGTAATAAATTAACGTTCACAAGCAAAGATGAGGTAGGACAAACATCTTGATGATTGTAGCACAAGATTAAATATAATTTGATCTTAATTATGGGAGTGGTAATATTCCAACTTCTTGTGCTAGTACATTTCGTATGTATTTAACGGACCAATTAGAGATATTCGTTTATGTTCTGAATATTAATAAACAATTTCTCTAGTCCATTACATGTACTTATACTCTTAATCTTGATATAATTATTATGATCTATGTGATTTATTTTGTCATTTTAATTTATTAAAAGGTGAGGCTCTTTTGTGAGTCAACATATTCCTGATAGGTTGGATGATGACGAATCACTTAGTGAAATATTAATTAGTTGATAGAACCATGTCTCGAACTTGAGATAGAAGACACTCTTTTATGGTTGCTTATAAGCTTTCACATGAAAACCCTGCAAGTGGATTTTGTATCCGTCATGTGAAATAAGTTAAGCATTATAAATAAAGGATTAAATTAATTAATGAGTTAAATTTTTCATAGAATTTAATTTAATTGATTGGTGTCGGTAATTCTAACATGGAGAGTTAAATAAGATGTAATGGTAAATTTTGAGATTAAATCAAGGAGTGCAATTACAGATTTTTAGTGGAATAATTTATAATTTATTATGATATGATAATTCTTTCATCACTGAATTAATATCATAATTGGAAGTCTTACTTAATAAATTTGTGGTCCCTACTATACCTGATTAACTAATCAATTTTGGAAAAGAAAAAGAAACTTGCTAGAATAAGTAATATTATTTACTGGTCTTTTGGAAAGAAAATAATATCTTCTGGCTTTAATTGGTTGAAAAAGTTTTGGACAACTAAAGAGGCCTAAAATGTTTCGGACAACTAAAGAGACCTAAAATATTTTGGACAACTAAAGAGGCCTAAAAATGTTTGCATCTTGATTTTCTCTTATTTATAAGAAAACAAGAATAAATAGGGTTTAAGGTTCAGAAGATAAAGTGAATTTCATCTATTCTTTTAGTCCAAAAAAAAAAGACTTGCCCACACAAGTTTGATAAGCAAAGGTTAAGTCAGACAGTAGTAGAAGACTACAAAACTGAAGGCCAAGGCATTGAACGGTATTTGTGAAAGCTTCAAGAGGTAAGTTTTCTAATTTTCATTTTGATTATGTTATCTAGATTATATGTAAGTTATTGATCCTGTAGAATTATTTCTTTCGTTGTACATGTTATAATAATTGGTATTATTAGTATTCTTACATATGCTAGATAATGTAAAAAAAAATTACATGATTTGTTGTACATAATTCGGATAATAGTATTACATGATTTGTTGTACATAATTCGGATAATAGTTGTATAAATCATGTAGTTGCTGGCTGTTTTTTGTGTTTTTGATGATGTTAATGATTTTTAGAATATAAATTTATCATACAAAAAATAGATTTGTTCAACCAAAGAGGCAGTCCTGCAAAACCTCGCAAACAGCCTAGCCAATAATTGCTGATTTGGCTAGTTTTGGAGTTTTTCAGGTTTTGATGAACTTTGAACAACCTGAAATTTGGTAAGTTTATT
This sequence comes from Capsicum annuum, assembly GCF_002878395.1. Classification (NCBI taxonomy): domain Eukaryota; kingdom Viridiplantae; phylum Streptophyta; class Magnoliopsida; order Solanales; family Solanaceae; genus Capsicum; species Capsicum annuum. The sequence continues at coordinate 40,676,669 of NC_061116.1, forward strand.
GGAAATGACCCACTGAACAATACACACAGTATACTATGATCCAGGCCAATTTTTGGCCATTCGGGGTCGTTTTGATGAGTTTTTGGGCGTTTTGATATTTTCGGGAAAATTAAAAATTCTGAAAAAAATTATCTTTTGCAAACCAGTGGTGATAGGGATCATTTCTTATGATTTTCAGTGGTTAATAATAGTACATAATATAAGTTTACATGTTGACATCGGTCATCTTTCCCATCGGATAAACTTGTACATTGTAATACTGTTTTATAATCTCTTGTTTTTATGACATATTAACTTTCCAACTAAGTTACATGTTGATTCAATGGTACAAAGACTTATAAAATGTGATATTTATCTAACTTAAATCAACAGTTGACTCTCCAACTGAGTTGGTTCTGTTTTATTTAAGATATAAAATATCTGACATTACATGTATATTTGCTTAAATGGTTAAGTTTCCCTAACGATTCTAACTGTTTATGTGCATGGTTATATGTGTGATGTATTTTTGAAGAATTTAATTATTCTGCAGAATGTCTAATGATTTATTTTAATTTGATTATATAACAGATTAACCATGTCTTCATTTAATCCCTTAATTTCTATCCTGAATCAAAATTAATTAGAAGGCCCTAACTATGTAGACTGAAAATGTAATTTGGATATTGTTCTTACTGCTGAGGGCTTTAAATTTGTGCTGGTTGAGAAATGTCGTGTTAAGTCAGATAAACCCACTGATGATGAAATTAAAGCCTTCGATAAGTGGGTCAATGCTGATGAGCTGGCAAAATGCTACATTCTTGCCTCTATAGCAAATGTGTTGTAGCATCAACATCAGTCCATAACTACTGCTTATGATATGCTTGAATCTCTCAAAGAGATGTTTGGTGAGCAAAATCGTGCTGCAAAGCAGACGGCCGTGAAAGCTCTTTTGACCACAAAAATGGTTGAAGGAACTTCGGTAAGGGAACATGTTCTTAAAATAATGAGTTTATTGAATGAGCTGGAAATTCTTGGTGTGGTTATTGATAAGGAGTCTCAGGTTGAGATGGTCCTACAGACTCTTCCAGATAGTTTTCAGCAGTTTCTCTTGAATTATAACATGAATAAGATGGACATATCTCTTGAAAAATTGTTGAATGAGATACAAGCAGCAAAATCTATCATTAAGCAACAAGCTCCTCCCACGGCGTTGATGATTGACAAATCTTCGTCTTCAACTTCTAAGCTGAAAGGCAAAAAGAAAAAAAAAGTCCCATAAAGTTTCAGGTGTTAATGGTGGTGTGGATAAGCCTAAGGTCAAGTGTTATCAATGCAAGCAACCTGGTCATTATAAGAAACAGTGTCCCGGCTATATAGCTAAGATGTAAAAACAAAGTACATCTTTTTCATATGTCGTTGAAATATTTTTAGCGACTGTTTCTACCTAATTTTGGGCTATAGATTCGGGAGCCACTAATCATATCTGTACTTCATTGCAGGGGTTTCAGGAAACACGACGTCTAAGTGAAAATGAGCTAAACGCGTTTCAAGCAAATGGGGAACCAGCACCAGCCTTAGCTATAGGAAATATTTCTATTTCGTTTAGTGGTTCTAGAGTTTTAAGACTGAATAATGTTCTTTATGTACCTTCTATAAGAAGAAATTTACTTTCAGTTTCAAGAATAATGGATGCTGGTTACAATATTTATTTTGCTAATAATTGGGCAATTATTAAGTTTAATAAGCATTTTATTATTTCTGCTCCTAGAATACATGATTTGTTTGTACTTGATATTTTCCATGATATGCTACAAAAAATGGAACTTAATAATATTGATCAATCACATAAAAGAAAGCGTATTTCGAAATTGAGTGACACATACTTATGGCACATACGTCTAGGTCATATTAATATAAATAGGATCTCATGGTTGGTTTCTGATGGACCTTTGAGTTCATTGAAAGTGGAGGCACTTCCAACTTGTGAATTCTATTTAGAAGGTAAAATGACCTAAAGATATTTTCCTTCCAAAGGAAATAGAGCCCGTAATAAGTTAGCATTAATTCATACTGATATGTGTGGTCCAATGAATATATAAGCAGGAGGTGGTTTTGAGTATTTTGTGACCTTCACAAATGATTACTCAAAATATGGATATATTTATTTGTTGCACCGTAAATCTGAATGCTTTGAAAAATTCAAAGAATTTAAAATGAAAACAAAAAAGCAACTTAACGAATATATCCATACATTACGATCTGATCGTGGTGGCGAATACCTTTCTGCGGAATTCATTAAATACTTATCAGAATCAGAAATTACATCTCAATACTCTGCCCCGGAAACACCACAACAAAATGGTGCGGCAGAAGGCCGAAATAGAACTCTTATGGAAATGGTTAGATCAATTTTAAGTTATTCAGATTTGCCCTTTTCATTTTGGGGTTATGCATTAGAAACTGCAAATTATATTTTGAACTTGGTTCCTTCCAAATCAGTACCTTTAATCCCATCTAAATTATGGAGTGGATGCAAGACTAGTCTACGACATATTCGGGTTTGGGGTTGTCCAGCACATGTGCTAAAAGAAACAACTGATAAATTAAAATTTAGGACAGAAGTGTGCATTTTTATTGGATATCCAAAAGGGATGAAAGGGGGTTTATTTTATTATCCTAAGTAACATAAGGTAATTGTTTCAACAAATGCCAGATTTCTTGAAGAGGATTATTTAATGAACGACGTTCCTAGACAGTAATTGAGCAATAGAATAACGAATAATAAAACACAAGAACAATTTCCAAAAACCTTATTGATATACCACTGCATCCACGTAGTGGGAGAAATATCAATAGACAAGAGGTTGCACAAGAGCAAACACTTGACATAACACTACCTCAAAGTATTGGGAGTAACGTCGAGCAGCCTGCAATTATGGAGAAAAACATTTAGGATAATGTCGAGGAACCTGTCATAGTACAGGAAAACATTGAAGGTGTTCAAAATTTAGTTCCAAATATAACAGATCCTATAGTGACTAGTCGTCGTAGTGAGAGAATTATTAGAAAACCTTTACGGTTTGTGCTCTTGGGAGAATCATATGATAGAATCCCTGAGAAGCGTAATACGGAACCTCTTAATTACGCCAAAGCACAACATGATAAAGATGCTAAAATATGGATTGCTGCTATGAAAATTGAAATGGAGTCTATGTATTCCAATCAAGTCTGGAAACTTGTAGAACCACCTACGGGAGTTAAACCCATTGCATATAGGTTGATCTATAAGAAAAAGAGAGGTATGGATGGAAAAGTGCAAACTTTTAAGGCTAGGCTTGTTGCGAAAGGGTTTACTCAAAAAGAAAGAATTGATTATGAGAAAACTTTTTCGCTGGTAGCTATGCTTAAATCCATTAGGATTCTCTTATCCATTGCTGCTCATTATGATTATGATATTTGGCAAATGGATTTCAAGATGGCTTTCCTAAATGGAAGTCTTGACGAGTGCATTTATATGGCACAACCAGAAGGTTTCATGGAAAGTGGTAACGAACATAAGTTTTGTAAGCTTAAGAAATCCATTTATGGGTTGAAGCAAGCATCTAGAGCATGGAATACTTGTTTTGATAATTCAATTAAGATTTTTGGTTTTGATCAATGTGAAAATGAGTCATGCGTTTATAAAAAATGAGATGGAGACAGAGTAGCATTTTTTATTCTATACATAGATAACATTTTGCTCATAGAAAATAATGTGAGCATGTTGAATTCAGTTAAAGAGTGGTTGTCCTCGCGTTTTGATATGAACGACTTGGGAGAAGCGGCTCATATCCTTGGGATCAAGCTTATGCGAGATCGCAAACAGAGGATATTAGGCTTATCTCAAGCACCTTATATTGATACTATTTTTACAAGATTTAGCATGCAAAATTTCAAAAGTGGATTCCTTTCTTTTAGGCATGGAATTACTCAATCAAAAAACCAGTCACCCAAAATGATCGATGAGATAGAGAGAATGAAGGCGGTCCCTTATGCTTCTTCTATATGGAGCCTCATATATGTTAGGTTGTGCACTAGACCAGATATCTGCTTTGTTGTTGGCATGATTAGTAGATTTCAGTCAATTTCCGGACAAGAACATTGGACTGCAATTAAGCATGTAATCAAGTACCTTAAAAGGACTTGGGATTACATGCTTGTTTTTCACTCCGTGGATCTTGTACCTATTGGGTATACTGATTCAGATTTTCATTCAGATAAAGATTCTAAAAAATCTACCTCAGGATATGTGTTTACTTTAGGAGGTGGAGCCATTGTCTAGAGGAGTGTCAAGCAATCATGTGTTGCTGATTCCACCATGGAAGACGAATATATAGCTGCCTCTGAGGCGGCTAAAGAGGCTGTTTGGCTCGGTAACTTTCTGAAAGAGCTTGGAGTTGTTCCTTCGATTCAAATACCACTACCACTTTATTGTGACAATAGTGCTGCAGTTGCTAACTCGAAAGAACCACGAAGCCATAAAAGAAGTAAGCATATTGAGAGAAAATATCACTTGATTCGGGATATAACTCAAAGGGGTGATGTAAGAGTTTTGAAGATTGAGTCGAAGAAAAATTTTGGCGGACCCATTTACAAAGGGCTTAACCTAGAAGGTTTTTTATAAGCATGTGGAAGAAATAGGTGTTAAAATTGTGCATTTATGGTTATGAGTCTAAGTGTAAGATTGTTAGGATATACTATTAACCATGTAATTTGTGTTATAGTATTATTTTTCATCCCATGTAAAGACTATTTATTATATTAATAGAATCTTTATTTGAATAGATCATTGTGTTAACATGTGTGTCCTTTACTTATATAGTAGACAATTTTGTGTATGGAGTATTTTAACTCATGCATGGAAGATTAAAATTATCGGTTCTTATAAGTAATAAATTAACGTTCACAATCAAAGATGAGGTAGGACAAACATCTTGATGATTGTAGCACAAAATTAAATATAATTTGATCTTAATTATGGGACCAATAAGAGATATTCGTTTATGTTCTGATTATTAATAAACGATTTCTCTAGTCCATTACATGTACTTATACTCTTAATCTTGATATAATTATTATGATCTATGTAGTTTGTTTTGTCGTTTTAATCTATTAAAAGGTGAGACTCTTTTGTGAGTCAACATATTCCTGATAAGTTGGATGATGATGAATCACTTAGTGAAATATTAATTAGTTGATAGAACCATGTCTTGAACTTGAGATAGAAGACACCTCTTTATGGTTGCTTATAAGTTTTCACATGAAAACCCTGCAGGTGGATTTTGTATCCGTCATGTGAAATAAGTTAAGCATTATAAATAAAGGATTAAATTAATTAATGAGTTAAATTTTTCATAGAATTTAATTTAATTGATTGGTGTCGGTAATTCTAACATGGGGAGTTAAATAAGATGTAATGGTAGATTTCGACATCAAATCGAGGAGTGCAATTACAGATTTTTAGTGGAATAATTTGTAATTTATTATGATATTATAATTCTTTCATCACCGCATTAATATCATAATTGGAAGTCTTACTTAATAAATCTGCGGTCCCTGCTATACCTAATTAACTAATCAATTTTGAAAAAGAAAAAGGAACTTGCTAGAAGAAGTAATATTATTTACTGGTCTTCTGGAAAGAAAATAATATCTTCTGGCTTTAATTGGTTGGGGTTTAGGGTTCAGAATATAAAGTGAATTTCATTGGTTGAAAACGTTTTGGACAACTAAAGAGGCCTAAAACGTTTTGTACAACTAAAGAGGCCTAAAAACGTTTGCCTCTTGATTTTCTCTTATTTATGAGAAAACAAGAATAAATAGGGTTTAGGGTTCAGAAGATAAAGTAAATTTCATCTTTTCTTTGAGTCCAAAGAAAAAAGATTTGCCCACACAAGTTTGATATGCAAAGGTTAAGTCAGTCAGTGGTAAAAGACTGCAGAACTGAAAGTCAAAGCATTGAACGATATTTGTGAAAGCTTCAAGAGATAAGTTTTCTAATTCTCGTTTTGATTATATTATCTAGATTATATGTAAGTTATTGATCCTGTAGAATTATTACTTCCGTTGTGCATGTTCTAACAATTAGTACTCTCCAAAGATGACCTTCAGAGCCACTGGCCCATATAACCATCAGCTTCGGTATGGTGACAAAATATAGCAATTCTCTCAATATTGAAGAAAAGACAACTAAAATTAGTGAAGTTTCCGTTAAGTCTGATGTGCGTCTAAGATGTTAAGTTTGGTGATTGAAAAGACACTTCTTTCTTTGAGGAGCGTATTGGTAGTTTATTTTATTGACATTTTTACTATGCAATGCATGTTTTTGTTTTGTTTGTTTTGTTGAGTCAAATCATCCCATCCTTTTAGTTTGTTTGTTAAGTGAGTCTTGTCGTGGTTTGGTCGTTTGGATTATTGCAGGGTTGTAACCTAGAGTTCAGTTTATCTGTCATGTTGTTAATCCCTTTTGTCCTTACTTAATAAAATGCAATTTTCTGTTTTGAGTCTGTTTGGTATCCATTCTGCTTAGCTCTCTTTGTATATATTTGTTTTCATTCTCGTTTTGAGTGACATGATATGCATGAGTAAATTTTGGCCAAATCTTAAAATTTCATCTAGTCATGAAATGAACACACCGAATGATTGAAGATAGAAGAAAGCATTTGAGAAAAGGATAGAGAACTTGGACATTTGGAACAACAGCAATTTAAAAAGGTTTAAATAAAGGAACCAAATCCTTTGATCTTGAAAGAGGTTAAAAAGGAAAGTTCAATCTAAATCGACATGTGTCATCCTTTGTTTGAACTTGTTCTTGAAGTTCAGATTTTGAATGCAGATTTTATTTAACGAAAATAACATTACTGATATTGTTATCCTTACTATAGGATGTAGCAGCTTAGCTTTCAGATGTCCTGCTGCATTAAAGAGCATACGGTCAATGTTAAATTAGAATATTGATCAAAACCATATAGAGGTTTTGAAAATCTTGAGCACCACTAATATTCCTAGGTGTGGTGTCTAATTGATTCCTAATTCCTTCTTATGTATAATGTTACTGTTTTTCCTTTTACCTTAACTCTACTTGCACTGTGTAGAAAGGTGAAATAATTTGATGCCACATTTGTTGATATATCAGGGCTTTCTGGACTTTGGAATGTTTGTATGTATTCCTAGGAATGTGTATATGTGAACTGGTTTTAGTCATCCTATACTTTCCACTTCCCAAGTCCATATGTCCATTGCTTTGTGACCCTCCCTCCCCTCCCCCGAACAAGGTTTGTGCTTCAGATGATCTGGCTATTTCTACGTATAATCGCCTAAGTTCTTCTAATATATATAGAAATGCATAAAAAGGGAGTCTTGGAGTAGACTCATAAGTCACGGGTTCGAGCAGTAGCATCAGTCGATGATGCTTGCATTAGAGTAGACTACCTACGTCACACCGTTGGGTGCAGCATAACATTAAAATGATACTTGTAATGGCAACCCATTTTCTCTTGGATCACTGGTCAAGAAGGATACAATTCACCAAAGAAAACAATTTTAAAAATCACATTGGATGGATTAGCTCACCAATTGAATGGATATGGATCATATGACAAAAGTTTAATAAAATGGACCACAAAAAGTGAATAATTACAAAATGAACAAGATACATTTTTTCAAGCATTTACACCAACAGGAATGAAACTTTACCCAAGTACATGTTTAATCTTTGTAGAATACTTGAAAGTTTGTGCTTCCTAAAAATGAATTGCATTGCCAGCAAAACATATAAATAGAATAATATTGAAAATCTAATTAAAAGAAAAGGGCAGTGTAAAATAGTTGATTCCAAGTATCAGGCAAACCAGCAAGACACCAATGACTACAATCAGCAGAGTGATCAGGATTTGCCCTTTGCTCTGAAGTGAGTGCACCACTATAGATAGAAGGATGTGCATCTTTTCTCATTGCTGATAGAAATGTTATGTCCAAAAGAAATGGAGGGTTGTTCATGTCACCTATTACCTCCTGCAACACCTTCATTTGATCCGGGTACGTGCCCGGATACGCCGTGCCGGTCATTGGCACGGTCTCTCCGTAACAGCTTCTCGCCGAGGACGTGGCCGACGTGTCGGTGGTCCAGTCGCTTGGGCTGCCATTATTGAAGAAGTGTTAGCGTAGGCAGTGGCGGAACCAAGATTTTTGTTAAGGGATTCAGAAGTACACCTACGAACTAATCAAAGGGGGTCCAACATCTACTGCATATAAATAAAAAATAATTTTAACTATGTATAAATAGTATAATTTTTCGCCGAAGAGAGTTCGGATAAAATTCACAAATAATTATTGTCATGAAGTTTCAAATTTCATGATCGACTACTTTTTAATTATAAGGCTGAAAAGTGACTGGCCTACCTTATTACTGTGTTAATATATCACATTATCCATTGTATTGAGTAGAGAATAAAAATTAGCAAACTATTATACCATGCGCTATATTATGTTAACCGTAGATTGAAGGGAATGTCTTTAGCGCAAACAGTAAGAGGAGTTATCATATGACTAAAAGGTCAAGTATTCACGTCAGAGTCTTGTAAAAATTCAGAATAAAGTTGCTTCAGATTGTGTTAACAAGTTCAACTAAAAGTTTAAATTATTTTTACTAGTGCATTATTGTCTAGCAATCATTGAGTTTTGGAGTTCCCCATGTGGAAGCCACCAATTAAATCATATGTCAATCTGCCACCAACAGACAAGTGACAAATCAAGTCATAAACTACTACTACAATAGGCCAAATAATGTGTCAATTCTTCTAGTTTTTTTTTAGATAACCTTAATTGTTCTGGTTTTATTATTATGGCCCAGCAAACGAAACTGTGGGACAACTGATTTTAGCTCATCATGTCTCAACAAATATTAATCATTTCATCTCTTGTCTACTATATAGTAAACACTAAACAGTAACGCTAATAGACTTAATTAAATAAACAATAGCAGTTAATGGAAAACAGATAGTACATAATTTGAGTTTTCTAAACCTAGGCATATTAGTCTGGAGTAAATTGTGAAATCACCAGAGGGGTCTTTTTTGTATGTTCTTGCAAATAATTAAGTCAGCCATAATTTCAAGGTGATGTCATGGTGCTTGGATCTAAAGTAATACTACCTTTAATCCATGAAAACATAATTCACCTATTCAAATTTGCGTTATTACTGATCCTTACTGACCCGTTCATTTGTGAACCCAATCCATTTCAGCTTAATCATTTCAACACATAAAAAACTAGGTTGATGGATGGCCCAAATTGACCCACGAAAACAAATACATGCATCATTCAAGTAACCGAAAGTAACACAAATCTACAAAAGTTTCATTATTAAGAGACAATTGTCATGTGAGAATTACAAATTTATTTTTGATATCTTTGTTTTCAATTTTGAAGAAAAGGCTAACTATATCACAATATTTCTTACAGCAACTAATGGTTTTTAGTTAATTTCCACTTCACATCTTATCCAAAACTTTATACTCCCTACGTCTCAAATTATCCGTTCCAAATTAAGATGATACATTGACTTATAAAAATAATTAATAACATAGTTAGTTTACCATAATGTCCCTATTAAATGATGTTAACATTTTAATTTAAATAAAAATTAATTAATACAAAGGGTAAAACATGAAAAAAAATTATCTCTTCTTAATTAATGAAAAAATAAGTAAAATGAGAAATTAAATTAAAAAATTTGAGATAAATAATTTAAGACGGAGGGAGTACTTTTCAAATAATTAATGTAGGCTTTGTCCAACTTGGAGTGCTACCTAATAACATAGCTATGATGATCAATGACAGCTATGATGGGGCAAGTCCCCCCAGGTCTTAACTACTAAAAAGTTTTTGTTTTTTCACCTTGACAGTTACACCTCCTTTTCCAATTTGACACGAAATCGATCTATATATATAAAAAAAACATTATCAAACATATAAGTTTAAACATTTAATGAATTTGCATGTTATAATCTTTTAAAGTTTATGATCCTATACTTTCTCGTTTCGTATTAGTTAATCCTATGAACTTGACATATTTATTTAAAAAATTAATAAATAAATATACATTTATATTTACCCTTGTATGTCTTTTAAAGTGCAATTATCAATGCAATGATCAAATATTAAAATTTGGTAGATATTACTCCATCTCATGTATTACGTCTAGAACATTGAGTATTTGTAATTAAAACTAGTAATAATTATTTAATTTTGATTTTAAGAATTGAGATCATTTATGTACCATTTAATAATTTTAAAAACCTTGGATGTATTTAGTATTTCTATCAAGATAAAATGGGAAACCTATGTATAAAAGTTCTTGATTTTAGAACTTAAACAATTAAATTGACACAAACGGTTTTATACGAAACTAAGCTAGTAATATTTATGTGATTATAAAAATTTGTCATCTATCAATTAAGACTTAAATAGAAGTTTACTTTAAATAATTTATAAATTCAAAAAATATTCTCTTTAAGCGAACTATGAAGAAGTAAATATCGCCATTCTCTTTAGAATGGAGGGACCACTAAAATGGGTCGACGATGAATTTTGCAACTTCCACCTTCAACAAATGTCTCGGCCTTTGAAGAATGAAAAATCTTTTGATGAAGAGCACTTTACAATCATATCATACGTAATCAATGCAACTCTAAACTAGTCGATCAGTAGGTTTTGAATATATACCAGATGATTAAATTTTTTTAAAAAAAAAAAGTTGTAGGGAAAATTGAGAGAGATAGTTGGCATACTTGTAATGTGTAGGTGAAATACCCTGAAAGAAGAGTGTTGTTCTACTTTTGTCGATATTGGCATCAATCCATCTTGCCCATGTCCTTAAGCCTCTCTCGAATGCCACTAGTCTGTCCATATCTTGATACAATTTGCCTCCCAAATCCATGTAGTCCCACCTACATATTACCATAACTTAAGGTTAGAGTCATGTTGGGCACAGAGTCATTTACATTAAGGACTGTTTTGTTCCAATACGAGATTTTTCTTAGTTTGAGTTCAAATTTAATCGAATTCAATATAGATATTAGACATTTTTACCATTTAAGACCTTAATTCATATCAATCACCATTACTATATAGTTTGTAAAAAAAATAAAAATAATGTGGAATATTGGCGACTTCTTTTCAAAAGTTCACTATATAGCCACATCAATTTTCAGGCATTCACCAATGACAATTGAGAACAGAAAAACAGCTTTATTTGGGTGAGACTAACATGACATTCAAAGATGTGGGGATTTCAATTATAGTTAGTAACAGCTAGGAGTGAAATAGACTAAAAATGAAAATGACAAAGTTTACCCCAATTGAGATTCTAAAGAAGGGGAAAATGTTGAACATAAATGCCAAAAAGTGAATGTGGGGGCTGAAAGAGAGAACATGTAACATGATATTCAAAAATATTGGATTTTAATTCTATACACGTTGGGGGTGAGAGATAGCATGCATCTGATAAAATATTTACAAATTGATAGAAACTGTTATAAATGTATTTACGTTATAGTTATAGTGAATATCTATCAAGATCTAATAAGATTTAGTTGATATTTATCAGGATTTGAAGTATCTGTCGTTTAGTCAAAAACTAGAAGTATTTTTCCCTATAAATAAAGGAGTTTTATTTATTTTATTCTCAATATTATAATCTCTCATTCTTCTCAAGAGAAATAAAGAAGCATCCCCTTTTCTCTTTATATTTATTCTTGTTATTCTTACTTTATATTTCATAACACGTTATCAGCACGAGGCTCTGTCGTCTCAAATTTGAAGGCTAAGGTATTATTTTATTTCTTTTCATACATGACTAATAATTTTACATTCTTTTCATATGACTAATAATCTTACAAAATATGAGTTCGTTGCCTCAAGTAAGAACTACCTCTCATAGGTGCTGGATGCTGAAACCCACTTAAATGTTATGGGTCTTGGAAATGCCATAAAGAAAGAAAATAAAGCATCTAATCAAAATCGTGCTAAGGCTATGATTTTCTTGCGTCATCATCTTGACGAAATTCTGAAAATTGAATACCTTACTACTAAGGATCCACTTGTTTTATGAAATAACCTAAAAGAAAGATTTGACCACTTGAAGATGGACATCCTCCCAAAAGCACGATATGAATGCATACACTATGAAAATAAGATGTTGGGTTCAAACCCCATCGATTTGTTGCCTAAGACGTCTTTATATGGATAAGACATCGAGTTTGAATCTCAATGCACCATATTGTTGATATAATGATGGTTAAGGCAAAATAATGTGTTTTTGTAAAAAGTCATAAAAGAAACATGTCTTATTGAATATGCTTCATTTCCTGAAGTAAATGTGATAGCAATATAGATAAATTCTCTCTATCATATTTATGCCTCAATTTGCTCCTGGAGTAGCAATATCATGAAAGAGGTTATAAGCTATCAAAATTTGATAGGCTTAAGGCACGATCATATTCTATCCTGGGGAATGAGAAACTTATTAATGCAAACGTGTACTTGATTATGATGGTATCACAACTCACCTCCGAATGAGGCAGAATAACTGAGAAGAGTTATTCTAAAATCTACTTCTAAAGTAAAGTAGTAAATCTGAAATTTATTCATGTAACAGTAAATCTGAAATTTACTAAAGCAAAAACACATATCATGGTAAAATTGGAGTTTATTAGATTAAAAATTCATAAATTGACATGAACGATTGCGACATCCCAAAGATGTGCATACTGAATATTGAACATATATTGAAGAATTCAAAAATTCTTCATGAACTTTAATGTCGCTTGTTCTCATTATAAGTTGGTTAGACCAACTAATGTTGGGATTGGATCCCTTAAATCTTAAAATTATAAAAGGTGAATGAGGGCTCATTCATCTATCATGTCATATGTTGAAAAAATGCATCAATAAGATGATCACATGTACATTCATTGTCAATGTACGTTTGACATTCATAAAGCTACTTGCTCAATATAAATTGAGCATAGATTGTGTAATCAAGATAATTCATCTTGATAATGATGATTTAGCATTGAATGTCTTCCATAAATAGCTGAACCATTACTAATGAGAACAAAGTTTCATGTATTGGTATGAAATATGATATGTTGCATACAATAGCACTTGTATGCATTAGATTAATATATTACAATTATTTCTTCCCTCTCAATTGGTTCAAGGTCAGGAACCAACTATTTCATCTAATAGTTTTGATGTGCGGTATACGATTAATGAATATATCATGATGCACAAATATGAATTCCTCAAAGAAGATGGAGGATGTATGTTAGTTTTCCTAACATAAGGGGGAGATTATAAGCAGCTATAAAATATGTTAGGAATTATCACCAGATCCTCATTCAAAAGATAATTCAAGTCAAATGCTGAAAGCATCTTATATTTAAGCTGCAAGTACTCCTATTTTGTGTCCCTAAAGAAAAAAGTCTCTGCATGCATGAAGTGTGCTAGACTAATCGGTTCCAAATGAAATAATTATTGAAAAATAAGAAACAAATAATCATAATAAGAAAGGCAATGTGCTCTTGAAGAGCTTACGACATAACATTTCATAAAACTTTATGAGAGGTTCAGGTACCTGAAAATAAAGAAGTGATGAGATCTCAAAATGTTATGTCGCATTGTGAACCAATACAAAATGAAAAATCGTCGACGATATATTTGATATAATATTGGCGCAATATTGTAAAAGATTACGAGGATCTGAATTCAACGTTAATTTAAGCATGCTGACATAGAAATATTTATCAAGTGACATGAAAGGATGAATCTTGGTAAGCATCACACTTATTTGATTTGCAGTCCAGACACTTGAAGATATCACATATATTGATATTGTCACTTGACGAAAATCCATATAAAAATCTTTAAAGGATTCAAAATGCCTGAAGCATATAAAGTTTTTGGAAAACTTTTTATTATCCTTAAGAGATAATTTGATGATTTGAGTATCATTAGAACTCTTGGAGAGTTTTCAAAAGCAATAAAATATTTGCTTAAATGAGAAACATGCAAAATTGAATAAGGATCCATTCCGACCTCAAGAAAAAAATGAGGAGCTCCTTGGTTATGAAGTACCATATCTTAGTATAATTGATGCACTAATGTATCTTGCAAATACTACAAGGTCCGATATAGCCTTTTCAGTTAATTTGTTAGCAAGATTCCAGTCCCGATCTTATTGGTCATGCTGATGTTAGGTACTTATTTAACCTACATAAATCTCGGTCTCAAACATATAATGTGTTCACATGTGGGGATACTGTCATATCTTGGAGATATGCAAGGCAGTTTATCTAGCCACTTCATCGAACCACGTTGAGATAATAGCTATTCATTAAGCTAGCCGAGAATATGTATGGTTGAGGTCCATGATACATCTCTTTCGAGAAAAATATGGTTTGAAATGTGACAATGTACCAACAGTTTTATACATAAATAATGCAATATGCATAGCACATCTTAACGGAGGATTCATAAAAGGAGATAGAACGAAGTACACTTCATCAAAGTTTTTCTATACACATAAGCTACAAAAGAATGGTGATATTAACGTGCAAAAGATTTGTGCGAGTGACAATATGACTAATTTATTCATCAAGTCTCCTTCAAGTGCAACTTTCAAGAAGATGATGCACAAGATCGGGATGCAAAGGTTCATTGATGTTCTCATCAGGGGGAGAAAATACGCATTGTACTCCTTTTCTCTTTCAAGATTTTATCCCACTGGGTTTTCCTTGTAAGGTTTTTTAACGAGGCTGCCTATATGCGTATTGTTAGAGATGTGTACTCTTTTTCCTTCACTAGATTTTCTTTCCACTGAGTTTTCTAGTAAAGTTTTAACGAGCCACATTATTTATCTAGACATTCAAGGGGGAGTGTTATAAATGTATTTACATTATAGTGAATGTCTATCAAGATCTAATAAGATCTTGTTGATATCTATCAGGATGTGAAGTATCTGTCTTTTAGCCAGAAACTAAGAGTATTTTCTCCTATAAATAGAGGGATTTTATTCATTGTATTCTCAATCTTATAATCTCTCATTCCTCTCAAGAGAAAGAGAAATAAAGAAGTCTCCTCTTTTCTCTTTATATTTATTCTTACTTTATATTTCATAACAGAAACATCAATTCTATTTTAAAGAATTCTCCCTTTTTCCCTCCCATTTTATTTTAGGTTCCATAATTTGATTAAATATGAATTTTAAGAAAAGTAGGAAATAATTTTTAATCATGCTTTTAAATTAAAAATACATATAATTAATGTATCAATTTTTACCTTTTTATGATATTAAACATGTTGTGTAACTTGCGGCCGACAAAGTTGGCCTTTCTTTAGAAGAAGTTGAGCAACAAATGTCAAACGGGAGTAATAAGCACTAGTTAGCAATGTCAAATATTTTTTTTATGTAAATTTAAATTTAATTGAGCTTTAAATAAATACCGAATAATTGATGTAAAAAAAAAAAATCAAAAAGTGAATGTGGGGCAGTAATATTACCCTTGGAGAGCCCCTTTGTGAGTCCACCAATGACCAGTATTGAAAGAGAGAACATCCACACCTTTCCAAGCATTGGAATTCTTCGTTATATCATCCAATCTCAGGATTCTCTTGCCCTGCAGAGAGTCTATATCCACCAAATATGGTGTTCTGTAAAATGACACTGACACTCCATAATCCTGTCATCATTCCCCAAATTTTAAGGTCAAATTAGAGTTCCAACAAGAACACCAACTCAATTTGCCAACAATAGAAACATATTATGTGACTCTATATCCTTACTAATACGTTAAAAAAGAAATATATTTTTATATTTCGAAACATCTCTCTACAAACTTTTCATTTAAGGTTAACGAGAAGTGGACTCAGAATCAAAATAAGTCATAAAATAAAAAAAGTGATTAAAATAGGTCACCTATTTAATTAGTTACCAAAATAAGTTAAACGTAATAAATTATTATGTTTTATATATTTTTATTAACAGTCAACTGACGAAAATAAATAGTAGACATTTTTTGTAAAACGTAATAATTTATTACGTTTTTCACAAAATTTTTTTTTTTTTAAAAAGCAGTGTGTTGTCATATTCATCTTTATGTCAAATCATGTAGTTTTCAATAATTTATTACTTTTTTCAAACACTATTTGTAAAACGTAATAATTTATTACAACTTACAAACAATATTTGCACTCTGTAATAAATTATTACAACTTACACCTTCTTATATCTCATCACATTTACTTTTTCCTCTTTTTAATCTAACCCCACGCCACCCCACGTAGCTACCCCTCGCACCCCACCCCAACCCCTTACATTATTTTAAATGTAACCCCTATCCCACCCCCACCCCAACCCCACCTAACCGTTCCTGCCCCCTTACCCCATTTAAATTGTAAATCCCCCACCTCCAAGCGAGTTGCCCCTCCCCCTCTCCTCTTTACTTAATTTTTTATATTTTTTTTTTGATTAAAAATATGAAATTAATTTTTTTGATTAATGTTTTATATTAGTTTCTGATTAGTGTTTCGATTAGAATTTTAAGGAGACACACATGAACAAAAAAAATCACAATTTAAGTTACGGGTGTATAAAAATAACCATTTTTGTTGGCGTATGTAATTGTTATTTGTTTGATAAGATGGTGTATTTTGACGGATATAATTACATTTCTTTGCCGATTAGAGCATTATATTTGTAGTTATACTTCTAATATTTATAGTTATATTAGTTATCGGTTTTTAACTGCTAACGATTTCATTTTCGATTTAACCAATAAGAAATCGATAAGTAACTAACATGAAAAGAAACTAAATCTTAATTGCAACCAAAATTCAATCCAACTTATATATTTATATATAGAGAGAGAGTGTAAAGTAATAATTTCTTATAATTTTATTGGGTTATCGGTTACCCAATAACCTAATAAAAAATCAAAATCGAATAAACAACCCAATAATTTTTTTATAAAATCATTAAAAAATCGTTAACCTAATAAAGATAAATCAATAACATTTTTATCGATTCGATTTTTATACACCCATAATTTACATTGTGATTTCTTTTGTTCATGTGAGTCTCCTTAAAATCCTAATCGAAACACTAATCAGAAACTAATATAAAACAACGAAAAATTAATTTTATATTTTTAACACAAAAAAAAATTAAAAAATTAAGTAAAGAGGAGAGGGGGAGGGGCAGCTCCCTTAGGGGTGGGGGTGGGGGGATTTACATTTAAATTGGGGTAAGGGGGCAAGAGCGGTTAGGAGGGGCGGGGTGGGGTGGGGGGTTACATTTAAAATAATATAAGGGGTTGGGGTGGGGTGCGAGGGGTAGCTACGTGGGGTGGGATTAGATTAAAAAGAGGGAAAGTAAATGTGATATGACATAGGCAGGTGTAAGTTGTAATACTAATTTATTACAGAGTGCAAACACTATTTGTAAGTTGTAATAAATTATTATGTTTTACAAACAGTGTTTGTAAAACATAATAAATTATTACAAACTACATGATTTGACATAAAAATGGATGTGACAACACACTATTTTTTTTTATTTTTTGTGGAAAACGTAATAAATTATTGTGTTTTACAAACACTGTTTGTAAAACGTAATAATTTATTACATTTTACAAAAAATGTTTACTATTCATTTTCGTCAGTTGGCCGTTAATGCGTAACCAAAGCGACTCCTTGTTGGTGGTTGATAGGTGTTGGTCCGATTCACCTATGTCAGTTAGAACTTGACGGGTCATTCGTGTGGAGAATCTCTCTCGTTACTCAGGATTTTTCTCAGTTGATCCGATGGCTCTTGGCCCAGACAACGTCTTAGGCATAGGGGAGATCGGAGCAAGAGGGAACGCCTAGACGACGTTTTTCTTCCTGGGCTGCAATAAGTTGATTGAGAGGTCGTTTCGCCCCTTGTCCCCGAATATGGGAAATATGTTCTCAAAAGATCTTGCTCTAATCTGACCTAGCTGGCGAGCGATCCCAAAATATATAAAATGTAATAATTTATTACATTTAACTTATTTTGGTAACTAATTAAATAGGTGGTCTATTTTAGTCAATTTTTTTATTTTGTGACTTATTTTGGTTCCGAGTTCACAAGAAGCTTTTATAGTTATAGAAATGTAAAGATGCAAAGTTATATTTCACACCATAAGTTTACGTATTTCATAGCTACACAACTACTAATCATGTTTAAAATTACAAATTTCAAAAGTCTCTATCTTTTAGTTAAATCATGTCACATAAATTGAATTGGAGGGAGTATTTCTAGGGTTACTAATATTGCTTAATATGGACAATTACCTGCAATTATCTTTTAGCATTGTGTACTTGTTATACTTTGAATTTGAAAGTTTAAAAGCTTCATATCGGCCATACGTAATACTAGAATTTACAAAATTAGATTAGTTTATAAAAAAGGGAAGTGCTAAATGGCCATAATTTTTTTGCCCAAATTTGGTCACAGTTATAAAAAGACTTACATAGCCTTTCCTTTTTAAAATAAATTAATTTGTTTTAAAAAAAAATAATTAGCGGAGTTAAAGTTTTGTTATTTCTTAAACTTAAAAGTCAAAAGTTTATATTGGATGGATCATATTTATAACTATCATTAATTATGCAAAAAAAAATTGAATTGATTTTATAAAGTGGATTCCACCATGTCATTCCACTTCACCTTCTTCTCTTTCTCCTCAACTAACTATTTTTGTTTTCCTTATTTTTAGCTCGTTCGTTTTCATCTGTTTTTATTAAATTGTAAGACTAACTTTATTAAATAAAAAATAATAATTCATTAAGATGTTTTTGATTTAGTTATCTAATTTTAAATTTATAATATAATTTTTTTAATTATTATGTACACTTCATCCAATTGTAAAATTTATAGTTTAATTATTATTATTTTAATTTTTTTTATATAGAAGTCATTCAAATTTAAAAATTTGTAACGTAAAAGTAATTTTTCTTAATTTTTTGTCATTTAAAAGTAATTCAACTTTGATCAAGTTTATTAAAAAGTAAATTTCATCTGAGTTTCAATATATCATATAGAAAATATTACAAGGGTCCAAAATAAAATAATTACATTCAGGATGATATTAGAAACATCTCTAATATTTTACTTTTTAACACATAATTTGTTGGGGGTATACAATATTATACTTGCTTTCCTTAGTTTGATTTCTTTATAATAATTTTAATCTAATATTAGTAATATTGAAGAAAATGTAATTTTCTATTTTCCGCACTAATATATGTATTTGTATAGTAAATTTTGTGAATTTAAAAAAAAAATGTACTAAATTTTAAAGATAGGATACTTTTATGTCACAAAATAGAAAAGCATTTTTTGTATATCAATTTTTAAAATTAAATAACTTTTATGTTAAAAAAAATTGAAGCAATATTTTTTGTATGGTAGACTAAATGTTAGGTGATCGTCGATAAATTTGACCAATTTTTTATTTCAATTATTTAATTTTTCGATTCTTCTAGTTTAACCTACAATATGCCCAGTGTAGTTCCACAATTTTCACATACCTCAATTTTTTTTTTAAATTATGAAAAAAGAAGAAGAATTAATTGATCATCAAAAATATTGATTTAATTTCATAATAATTTTTTTTTAAAAAAAAAAAGACATAGGAAGAGTAAAAATGGTAGAGAAAAATTATAAATGTGAATCATTAATTACTTGAAAAGTGAAATTCACTCTTATCTTTTTGTCAGTAAAATGATGTTCTCACATGAGTATAACTTGACATGTATCTGACATAATGAAATTACTGCAACAATATTAAATCTTTAGGTACAATAAATTATAACTAAATGAGTACTTTTTGTTTCAAATTCTAAAAAATTATGGCAATTGTTAAGTTTTTGCTTCAAGTTTCATAACTATTTGTTATGGCGAAATGAATTTTGACAGAATTTTATAACTAATAATCATTTTTTTATCATAAATGAAAATTTATTGTAGCAACACTAAACTAAAAATAGTTACATTTGAGGGGGAGATATTATATCTTGTCTATATAGTGAATGGAGAGTCTTTATTATAAAATCAAACACCATCGATCTAAGATAATTAGATATGTTAATCATTTGATTTGATTCGATCTTACCGAATTTTATTAGTACATTTGAAATATAATTTAGATAAATAAGTGATTAAATAAAATTTGACTTGATTCAGGCATAACAGGTCATACTAGTAAATTTGAGATATAATTAAATAAATAAGTAATTATAATGTATTTACTTTTAATTTGCTATCTATAACAATATAAACAAAATTTATCATGTCTCACTCAAGTTTTACCCTGATCAAGTGTTATGCAGTTGTTATTTTATTTGAAGTCTCAAACCTCATGTTTTTTAACAATGTTTTTATGGTCTACTATTAAATTATTAATTAATAATTATTATAAATGTAGTTATAACTAGTTGAATAAATGATTAATAATTGGACATAGTTATCACAAAAGTGTACTTGTACAATAATTTATATCTAAATAAATAAGTGATTAAATTTAGTTATTCTTTATTAACTAATTATAACAAATTTAAACAAATTAACTTTACTAAATTTTACTTAAGACTTGTTTCATCAAAATAATATCTTTATCGGTCTAGTGTAATTAGTGTTGTCAATGATGCGATTCAATTTTATAACTTGTAAGTTTCAAATATAATTTTTTAAAAATAAATGATTATATTAACTTCAATTAACTAATTATAAAGAATTTAAACAAAATTTTGATATGTTTCACTCAAGATTCATCATGATCAAGTGTTTTAAGAATTATTATTTGATTGGAGGTGTTTATTATTCGACTCAATTCATATTTAAAGGATCTTATTTATAAGTTTCAAATATAATTTGAATAAGTAAATTATTATATTTAAATATTTTATTAATTAATATACTTAATCTAAAGAAAATTTTATAATTTTTCGCTAATTATACGAAGATAGATATAAATTATTTGTCGTGGATAAAATCACTTACTATACATATATATCTTGTAAAATAAAATTTTCTTTATAGCTACAGTCTGCAACATAATATAATTTCGTAGAAATAATTACAAATTCTTAGTTATAGACCACATAAAATATGTAAATAAATTTTAGCCACACTTATTGATACAAATGCTACAAAAAAAATAAAATACTATGGTTAGATTATTTAGCAAAACAATTTTTTACATTTAACCACGACGTAGCATATCTATCTATAGAAAATGTAAAATAACAAAATTTTAAGCATGTCAAAATATGTTATTATTAAAACTTTGAGTGAATTCCCTAAATAGTCATTCAAGTTTTGAGAATTTCTTTCAAATATCACTTATATTTCATTTAGGACCACAATATTAATCAACTATCACTCTTTTCCTAAAAAAAATTACTAAATACCTCAAAAGTATTCTTCTCTCTTAGTTGGCACGTCATGCCATTAAAATCACATTTTTTAAATAATAAATCATTTAATTCATCAAACTCATTTACTCAAAATTATAACATTATTCTTTTTTTTATTTTTGAAAAAAATGCATTAATTTAATTTTCCTATTTAGGAATTCCTTACCAAAACTTAATCTTTACGATATTATTTTACATGCAAATTAAAAATCTCTAGATAACTTATTTACTTTAGTGATATTATTTTCTTTAGAAAACAACTGATCTTTGTAGGCAACTATATATAAAAACCTAAATGGTCATCTAGGAAAATAATACTAGAATTTCTTCTTAATAAATTAATATATTTATTTTAAAAAAATAAAATTATTATTTTGGTTAAATGAGCTTGCTACATTAATATGTTTTTTTTTAAAATGATAGTTTACTGGTATGACACGCAAAATAGAAGAGAAGGGAACTTTTGAGGTATTTAGTGATTTTTTGAGAAAAATATAATAACTGAGTGACACTATTGTCTTGGCAAAAATAAAAAGTGATTTTTATAAGCGACTCCAGAAACATTGATAACAATCCAAGAAAATAACTTTAGAAAAAACTGAAAATTTAAGTAATGATAAAATATTTCTAAGCATGAAAATTTCTTCTAAATAAGTTAATATATTTCTTTTAAAGAAAAGAATAAGAATATAATTTTGACTAAATTATAAGTTTGATGATTTAAATTGGTCTATCATTATAAAAATAATTTAATAATATGGCCTGCCAATTAGAAGAGAAGGAGACGTATGAGATATTTTTTTTGTAGGATAATAATGATAGTTGAGTCATATTATTATCTCTAAAAAGATAAAAATAATTTTTATAGGGAATTCAAAAAATATGAATGACCATTCAGAAAAATAACCTTTGAAAAAATATATGTCAATTTTTAGTACCAATAAAGTTTTCTTAAATATAAAATTTCTTTTTAATAAACTAATGCATTTTTTCAAAAAAAAGAAAAAAAATAGAATTATAGTTTGATTAAATGAGTTTGATGAGCTAAATGGGTTTAGTATTTAAAAAAAAAAATTAATGACATGACATGTCAACTAAGAGAGAAGAAAAATTTTGAGTTGTTTAATATTTTTTGAGGAAAAAAGTGATAGTTGAGTGATATTGTGATCCTAAATGAAGCATAAGTGATATTTGAAGGAAATTTTCAAAACTTGGGTGACTATGTAGGAAATTCACTTTTAAAATTCTATTTTCATACACTAATTTTCATATTCATTCAAAAATATCATAAAATCGAACTAGATAAAAAAACTAAATAAAACAACTTAATTAAATTTCTCAAAATAGATACAAAGTATAAACTATACATTATTAAAAGTTGAACTAAAATTAAACAACTTCAAACGTAAAAAAAAATTTAAAAAATATAACTAATAATTAATAAACAAATTTGTACTAATTAATTTTATTTTCTTAATTACATACTAGCAATTATTAATTATATAATTTCCAATTAAAAAATTAAAATAGAATACATAAATTATCCATTCCCATGTATTATGATAGTTTTCAATGTGTTGGAAAATGGTTATTAAGTAAAGTAATGTTAGAAATTCAAATTTAGAATGAAAAGGGCAAAAATATCTAAAAATTAACGAGTTTATAGTGTGAATAGAACTTTTTACAATTGTGGCCAAATTTGTATGACCAAAAAGATTTTTCCTTGATATTGGTAACGTATATAACTTAAAATCGACATATATAATTATTGATAGGGAATAAAAAAAGACTAACCAAGAATTTGAAAGTAGAGATAGGGTCACCAGTGATCATTTGAGTTTGAGCTCGTGGGACAGCTGCTGAAATCATACAAATCAATGACTGCCATTGGTTCCTTCCTAATGAATCTCCAACATACATCACTGTCTTTCCTCTCATTCTCACCAGAAAGTCTAGCCCATTGAACCTACAAATTTAGCAAAAAAAAAAAAAAAAAAAATTGCCTATCAAAGTTAATTATAAGACAAATACATGTAATTGTTTTGCTAATACAATAAGCAGCCATCGAATTAGAATTTGAGTTTATAGATTCTACACTTTAGAAAAGACACTGTGTTATGATTGAATTATTTATAATCCCTTCACTCCTTTTTAGTTGTCATGATTCATTTCCCAAGAACTAATTTAACTAATTTATAAAGTTAAATTAGATTAAAGTAATTTAATATTTTTAAATTAAAATTTGGATATTCATAAACTATATCAAAAATACTTCTAGTTGCATTTTTTCCATATCAATGTAATAAAAAATATATCTTAAAATATTGATCAAAGTTCATATTGTTTGACTCTAAAAGTAAAAAGTTTGACAAATAAAAAGAAATTGAAGAAGTAATTGTTATAAGTACTTTTATAAAAAAAAATTGAAGAAGTAATTGTCATAAGTACTAATATAATAAGCGGCAGTAAAGTTAGAAGTTTGAAGTTTAGAGCATCTGAATTTTAGAAAGGGAATTGTGTTATGACTAAATTATGTAAGTATATATCAAGTGATTTTTTACATAAAAGGACAAAGTGTAGGCCAAAGCTAGTGAGTTATGTTTAATTTATATGTAGCTCCACCCAGAATAGTAAGGATTACTAATAGTGGCGGATAGAGTAAATGATTAATAGATTTAACCGAACTCAATATTTTCACATCAGTTATAGATACATCGCTGAAAAACTGTTAATCAACAGGCATTAAATTCAGCAACTTATAATTTCGGTGCTTATAATTAAATCTAAGACAGAAAACATTTAAAAAAAAAAATTGAAATTTTTATTCAACAACTAAAGATCGAAGCTATCAAATTCAAATTCTGACTCAGCTTTTGGTTAGTAATATGAAAAAGGTAACTATGCTAAAACAGATGAAATTATATTGAAATCATAGAAAGTTACTATTACATTACCAATACATATAATTTAAGTCTTGACATTACACAAAAGGCATTCAACCATTGAAACTTTATTGAAGAAAACAGAGTTGCAGGTACCTAAAACTTTATTCAAGAACTAAAGCTCAAACAAATCAAATTCATATTCTCAATCCACTTCTAATTAATAAAGGACAATTTAGTGCACTAAAGTTCTCGCTATGTGTAGGGTTCAAGAAAGGACCAGACCACAAGAGCATATTATACGAATTCTCACCTTACATTTTGGGGACGCTTCTAATTAGTAGTGTGAAAATAAGGTAAGCAAGCAAAATAAACAAGTTAAATTACATTGACATTGTAAAAAAGTATTTTACTGTCAATGCTACAACAATACTAATATATTTAGTATAGTCCCACAAATGGGCTGAGGATAGAGTGTACACAAGCCTTACCCTTATCTCGAAGGTCGAGAGATTGTTTTCCATATTTTTCTTTATAGACTCTTTAACTCAAGAAAAACATTCCAACAAGAAACAACATATTGAGATTTTATTCATGGAAAACAGAATTTTGCTGGGTACCTGGGAATGTGACAATTTGCTGGTTTCCATCTATATTTAAGGTAATCAATATCAGGTCTTCCATACATTTGACAGTTAAATTGTGAATCAATAATTGGGCAAGAAGAAGATTGATACAATGGATAAGTTTCATCATAAACCCATGAACCCATAAACAATTGACATGAAGTTAAATTTGCCAAAAGCATAATTGGCTTTTTATGATTTTGTTGATTTTGGTGGTTCTTTAAACTTGCTGACGAAAATACAGAATAAAATTGTAACGGAATAAGACATATTAGAAGTCTAATGGAAAATTTAGGAGAAGAGAGAAGATACATTGGAAGTAATAGAAGACAACAAAGAGAAGAAAGGGAAAGAGGAAAGGTGAAGAAAGAATGTTACTACTATTAATGCATGTATACTAGCTAGTACCATATTATAAAGGGCAAAAGAGATATGGGCAAGGGAGGGAATGGGAATTTTTGTTGCTTAGTGTGCATGTGAAGATAACTTGATTCTAGTAGTAATAATTAGAGCCCGATTCAAAATTTTTAAGGAAAAAGTCATCGTTTTCACCTCAAACTATACATGAAAAGTTTAGGACACACTCAAATTATCATAGTGATCTATTATATACTTATACTATATAAAAGTGAAACTATTACCTCCCCGCTACACCTATGCCCAAGTTTAATGAATGGAGTGTACAGGTGCTGTCACGTGTTTAATTTAATTTTTCTATTTAATTAATGGACCCTTTAATAAACATAACCCGACCCAACTAATTTAACTCAATTCTAATGCGACCCAACCCAATTATTTCACCCTACCCAATCCATTCGGGTAAAATATGAATGGAAAGAAAAAATCCAATCTGAAGAGCATCAATACGAACCAAAATTGAAACTTCATCTCTCTTTTCTTTTCAAGTTTTTAGCAAATTTCAATTCGATGGAAGAGATAAACACCTAATTTTACTGTGTTTTTTATTGTTGACAATCAAAAATCGTTTATCTCTTTTCATTTCAAGTTATGATTGTTTTTCTTTTCTTTTTTTAGCATCAAAAGGAAAAATCAATTTCCAATTAAAAGACATTGGAGCACAGACAAACTGCATTCAACACTAATTGAATAGCGAAAATTGATGTTCAAACTTAAACAAAAATCCATTGTTATGTTAACTGTTATCTAATCAAATACTGAATCACCAACATGCCAATTTCGTTCTTCTCATTGCCATTAACTTCCACAGTGTTGTCAATGACCAAATTCATGAACTGATCAAATCCACGAAGAGTTCCAGTGACTAAGAGGTTGACATTTCAACTTGATTTGAAGTTGCTTGTCCATATATTTTTTGAGATCCAGAGGTTGACCCGACTTGCTCATCCCTGCTATTTACTATTTGCTACTTTTTTTTTTTTTTGCGCAGTTGCAATTATGATTGTTACGAGTTGATTCGGTTGATTTCAACGGAGGTGGTATGAAAACAAGCTTTAAGAGAGGTTGAACAAACAATTGAGGGAAGAAATATTTATCAAAATTTCAACAAAATTAAAACCAAAGAATTATATTTTCTCGCAATATGGCAAGAAATCGAACGATAAAAAAGATTTAGTTATCAATTCTTCAAACAAATAATCGTGAATTTTGATTTTGGATGACAAATTTGGGGATTAAGGTTCTTTAGTTTGGGGCCCCAAATTGGTTGAAATGGAGGATGTTGTTGAATATAATTGTTGGGCATTATAATTTAAGTATTTTTTAAATGTTTTAACGTTTATTTTTGAGTTTTAAAAGTTTGGACGCGCCTATATTGAGTGTAAGAAACGTGCCTTGGACTGAATGTTGCGGGGAGGTAATAGTTTCATTTTTATATAGTATAGGTGTGTAATAGGTCACTATGATAGTTTAAGTGTGTACTAGACTTTTTGTGTATTGTTTAAGATGAAAACAATGACTTTTCTCAAAGTTTAAATGCAAACTATCGTATATAATAAATAGTGGTGAAAGTAGAATTTTTATTGAGAAGATTCAAAAATTATAAAAATAAACACTCAAAGAGCTAAAACCATTAGAAATTGTGGCTAGTGGGAATGAACCTATGTGTGACGCCCCGCGTCACTACCCATTAAATTCATTCCATTTTGGGCACAATTTCGAGCGTTTCGGGTACATTTCGGAGCCCGACGGGGCCCCCACAACATCTCGTGACAAGGCCAACGTGGGGGCATCTTTGGGAGGTCAAAATATAAGCTCGGATCAACATTTATAGGGCTTTGGAGCCTTGACCAGCTGGGCAGAAACTGCACAACAAAAACAGCTTACTAGACAAGGGCCTTTCCACTAGTTCATGGATTGCATGCCCAAATGTAGTAATGTTGACTAGCATTTATTGTATCCCTTGACTAAGGGGCATTATATATACCTTGTAAGGCCCTCTTGGGCAGATCATCATACTTGTTTTTACTCAAGCAACATAATCAGAAAATTGGCTCTTCGGGCCTCCCAAAACCGAGTGTCTTCTTTGCTATTTTCCTTACAAGTTCGTATGAGTGTTCAAAGGTTCTTGGGGACGGATTTGAAACTAGTCTAAGACTGAGTTTAGCATCGATATCGCGAGTGTTAAGCTGTCTGCACGCGGCTAAAATTAGGCCCGTGACATATGTCTCTATGTACACACTATAATTTTTTGACAATTAAAATTGGATATATAGACACTGAAATTTTGTGACTCTATAAAAAGGTTTAATTTTTGTTAGATTTTTTGGGGCTACTTCACCTAAATCTACCTTGATGGCTACTCTACCTTACTCTACCTAAACCCTATATTATGTAAGGGTAAAAAAATCAAATATTTCTAGATAATTTTATAAACTCATGGAATATCACAAAAGGATCAAAATCCTCTCTTTTTTATAATCAAATACATCAAGATAATCCTCTCTTCTTAATAATCAAATACATCAAAAGATCCACAAATCCATGAAAATCCTCTATTCTTGATAATCAAATACATCAAGAAGATCCACAAATCCTCCTTTCATGGAGATTAAATTCAAAAATTTCTATGTTCGAGAAATACGTCACTAACAACTCTCGAATTAAGAAGAAAATTCATATCAAATTCAAATATTTCTATGTTCGAAAAATATGCTACTGACGACCCTCGAATTACGGTGAAAATCAAGAGAGAAGAATCAAGGGAGTAACAAATCTGTACCCACATTGTTTATCAATAAAAAAACACGTTTCTTTATATTTTTGATTGTGATTGCAATATATCTCTGTCACCGTAAAAAGTTTGTTGGAAACAAACTGGCACGCCCAGTTGGACCAAATTTGTCCTTCATCTCTTCTCTCATAAATCAAATATGCAAATTTGCAGCTGCAGGATCATAAAAATGGAAGCGATACTTCAAGACTCGCCTTTGAGTTTCATCAAATCTACACTCCAACAAGCGTTGAAGTAAGGGCATTTGTAAACGCTGAAATTTTGTGGTATAAAAAGAGTTCAATTTTTGTTAGATTTCTTGGGGGATATTTTATCTTAAATCTAGCTTGATTTTATTCTACCTAAACCCTAAATTACTTCTATAGCAAATATCAGCATCTCCAATATCCACAAATTCATGAGATATTCATAAAAAAATCAAATGTTTCTATATAATTTCATAAACTCATGGAATATCACAAATGAATCAAAATCCTCTCTTCTTGATAATCAAATACATCAAGAAGATCCATAAATTCATGAAAATCCTCTTTTCTTGATAATCAAATACATCAAGAAGATCCACAAATCCTCCTTGCATGGAGATCAAATCCAAAATTTCTACGTTTAAAAAATACGCCACTAACGGCTCTCGAATTAAGAAGAAAATTCATATCAAATCTAAATATTTTTATGTGCAAAAAATATGCTACTGACGGCCCTCGAATTACGGTTAAAATTAAGAGAGAAAAATCAAGGGAGTAACAGATTTATACTCACATTATTTATCAATAAAAATCACGTTTCTTCTTATTTTTATTTATAATTGCAATTTATTTCTCTCACCATAAAAATTTGTTGGATGTGGACCATCCAAGTTGGAGTTTCCAAATATAAAAAATTGTCACTAAGTTATTAGAACTGACTAAAAACAAAGTAGTATCTTGAAAAATAAAACTGTAAAATATAATTTATTTATTTACCAGTTTACTTAAAAGATTACTATAGATATCATCATGAACCTAAATCAAGTGAACCTAGTTATCTGTTACAAATATATGTTGTTCAAGAATTTCAGAGTTAATACGGATTCTCTATTTTAGAAAATACAGTTTATTAAATTTGGTTCGGGCATGTGATGAGCAAGGGCCCTAATGCTCCAGTGCGGAGGTGTGAGACTCTGGGTAGGGATGATTTTAGGCGGGCTAGAGGTAGATCGAAGAAATATTGGAGGGAGGTGATTAGGCATGATATGGAGCAATTACAACTTACAGAGGACATGAGCCTAGATAGGAAGATGTGGAGGACGCGGATTAGGGTAGAGGGTTAGGGGGTGGGAGCGCAGAGGTAGTAATAGGGGAGTGCTCTTTTGGGTCTGGAGTTTCTGGTTCGTAGTGTTGTGGCTATAGTTTGGGGCTAGTGGTGTTGACTTTTTTTGCATCCCGTACTAGTTTATTATACACTTATTTTTGTGTTTGTTATACTGTTAGTTTGTTTTGTGTACCATACTAGTTTATATGTGCTTACTTTTTATATTTGTTATACTGTTATTGGTCCTAAACCGGGGGTCTATCGAAAACAATCTCTCTACTTCTCTTGAGGTAGTGGTATGATCTGCGTACATTCTACCATCTCCAGACCCTATTAGGTGGGAATACACTGAGTATGTTGTTGTTGTATAAAATATATCGGATTTGTAACTACAATTCTAGCTTCATCCTCTAATTATAATATATGTTCAATTACATTAAGTAGGCTTGTTCATATTTCATTGTGAAGATAAAAACAGTAGCTTTTGTTTTTAAAGTAAAAAGTAATATTTAAAAATTGAAGTCATTTTTATCATGAAATAAATAAAAATTATTTTGAATTTATAAAAATAAAAATAAAAAAAACTTTTTATTTTTGTAGAAATTTCCGAAAAATTTTAAACAAAATAAAACAAAACTTTTTAAATTTTATGGTATAATGTGTTTTTCGAAATTCAACTCTATAAAAAAGTAAGTAGTAGAAATTTTAATAGTCAAACGCCACCTAATATTACAAAAAACAATTTTCACGGTTCACGTGTGCTACTAAGCAGGCTATAGCTAGTGGAGGTGGACTCGTGACTGCCTTCAATTTCATTACAATATTTTATCTTTGAAAATTTGGACCAACCCTTGTCAATATTCTAGCCACTTGGATTTGTTTTAACCTCTGCTTCCTCATTCACTTTTTACTTATTATATTTTGAATTGTTACACTAATTTAAAAAATAATTATTAACATAATTATTTTATTAGAGTATTTCTATTAAATAGTATTTATTATTATATTTTAAAATTAATTTTAAAAAATAATTAATATTAAGAATGTAATAAAAAATACTTTTTCCTTAATTTGTCAATAATGACAACTGAAAACGAAACTCAAATAGAAAAATAATAACAAATAAAAACGAAGTGATTAATTAGTGGGTTGGACTTTGTTGTTTAATATTAACTCGTGATAATTACTCTATTTTGTCTTGGTTATTGTATCAGTTTGGTAAATGTAACTATGTAATTATAATTTAATTAGAAAAATGAAATATTATAGTCTTATTAGGATATGGTTAGCTTGGCGCTGCTAGAAATTTGTAAAAAGGAGGTGATATTGTGAATTTAGCAGATGAATTTTCTTGCAATTTTTTTTCCTTGTTCTACGTTTCTGTCTCTCTAATTTTACATAATATCAAAACCACGATAAAGAAGAAGC
Source organism: Capsicum annuum (assembly GCF_002878395.1). Lineage (NCBI taxonomy): Eukaryota > Viridiplantae > Streptophyta > Magnoliopsida > Solanales > Solanaceae > Capsicum > Capsicum annuum. Next base: position 40,707,625 of record NC_061116.1, read on the forward strand.
AGAAAATCTTAAAAAAACAAGGAAGGAAGATAACAATGTTGCGTTTTTAAGAGGTGCGAATGAAAAATAAATAAGTATTTTTTTTTTTTTTGGAAAAACACCAAGAGAAGAATGCAATTTGAATAGACATCTTTTTGGATTGGATGGTTATGATCTTTCCAGAGGATTGTGACTTTTTCAAAGAGTTGCACTTATTCTGAAGAGTTGAACCGTTATGAAGAGGTGTACCTTTCTGAACCATTACTTCTCTTCATGAAGCAACACCTTGATGGTTATAAATACCTGAATTTTTTCTTAGCTGTAGACATGAAATTTTGAAGAAAAACACTCATCTTTCTTAAAAAAAACTCTAGTGTGATTTGCTGTCGTTGAGTGCGTTCGTAGTTCGACAGAATTTTAAGTACCACTATTCTGTTAAAGTGATTCATTTTATCATGGGAAGATATATTCTATAACCTCGGGTACTTGAGGAAAATAATTTCCTTAAGGACACACTGCGAATTTGGTGGACTTGAATCTTTCTGTTTCATCTTTTTCTCTTAAAGATGATTTTACTATTTTTTCAGAAAGTAGTTTAAACTTCATATTGATAGTTCTTCAACTGTTTGAACTTGTGTTTGAAGTTCTTGAAACTTCATTTTGATAGTTTATAAGTTGGTTGAACTTGTGTTGAAATTCTTAACATTTGGTTTTGTTATTTTCCAGAAAATAGGTTGAACTTCTTTTTGTTGATGTTCATAAGTTAGGTTGAACTAATTGTTAAAAGTTTTAAGTTAAAGATACAAAGTGTAAACTTTATTTGATTGTTCATATGATTATTTGAACATGTATTTGAGATTTTTTTGTTGAAAATACAGATTTTACTAAACCCAAAAAACACAACAATCTTAAGAAAATTATAAACAAAAATATATTTTTGTGTTTGTTTGGTGAAAGAAAGAAAAAAAATTATCACCATTTATAAATCAAGTATTTGGTTGATCTGTATTGGGTTTGATTTTATAGAGACAAAAATCTTTTGATTTCTGCTCCTTCGATTAGAAGAATATAAAAACTTCACAGAAAAATCAGTGTGAAATTCATTTCGAAGAATATAAAAATTTCACTGATTCGTTGTCCCACCCCTCTTTTTACCAAAAAAGATTGATTTTAAGTATGAAAAGGATTTTATTATTAAGTGACAAAAAAATAAAAATTTTATTTCAAAAAGGATTCTTTTATATTTAAACTTAGAGTCGCCACTTGACATAAATCTGGTGTGCCAAGTCACCTTTGAAAATTCTTTTTTCAAAACGATTTTTTACTTTTTTAAAACTGATCTACGAATAAAGATTCCGGTTAAGGAATTCTGTTGACCGAGAAAAAGGTGTTAGGCACTCCTCGGTCTCGTGGTTCTACTACGCTCACTTTATAGAGTATATCGGCTAGTACGACACTATGAAATGTATAAACCAAACCAAACAAACAAACAAAAAAATCAAACCAAAAATAATGTCCTGTCCAATTTATTACAAATCAAAATTAAAATCTAAACTATTCTAACTATCCTACACTATGCTTTATTCGATGCCTCGGGCCTTGATCACGATCGATCTTACGAGTATAAAGTATCACTGGGCATTCCCCGGTAATAAATACAATTTTGTCAGGGCATTCCCCTGCCAAATGAGTACAAGAAATTTAGATGCGATGAAATAAAGGTCATTCAACACATTCACACATTCAACAATCATTGATTTTTACGATTTGCCTACCCGACCTAAGATTTGCCTATTAAATTTTCGGCCTAAACATGATAATACTAAATTCAACATAATTAGTGTTCATTTCAAATCAAATAACCATCAATGAATCAAACTAATCAATATTCGCCTTTTATCGTTTTTAATTCCCACCCCAAATGACTGATTTTAATTCTTAATGAGATATCATTTCATCACACAATCCATAATCAACCCATAATCAAGGGAATCACACAACGAATCAAAATGAATCGCTATTAACTACCAACGAGGATCAACCAACACATAATATTAAAAAAAAATATTCACGAAAATAGGGATAAAAGGTGAAGAATTGACCTTAATTGATGACTTTATTTCGAATAACTTGCGATCGATCTAAACTCACGAACCAACGGAACCTCAACATCGAACTCAGTCGCTCAACATGAATTTTCTGGCAATGGTGTCCACCGAAGCAGTGGTATTAACGATGGTCGATTGTCGGTGTCTGCCGGTGAATTCACCGAAATCTGGAATAGGGGCGGCGAGCTCGGACGGTGACAGAAAATGGAGGGCGACTCAAATTCCAGGCAACAAAGGCGTTTCCAGGCGAGAACTTCGCCAGGACAGTAGCTCTCCGCTTTTTCCTCTCCAATCTCTCTCTCAATCACATCTATTTCTCTCTCTCGTTGTTTTCTCTCCGATCACACCCTTTTTTCTCTCGTCGATTTTCATTTTCTATTATTTTGTGTGGGTACGTCGATGTATATTGTGGTGCATTTTGTGTGTATTGTGTTGCTCTTTGTATATGTGAGTGAGTGATGGGTCCTTCTAATTCCTGGAAAATAGAGGTTTGTGTGTGTATATATCAAACTGTTGTTCGGGCATTCATTGTGAGGTGTGGATGTTAATTTATTGGGAATTTTGTTATTTTATCATTTTGTAGTGGAATAATTACACGGGGTTGAGGTATACGATAAAGTGAGGGTAAAATAGATAAATTGGGCTTTCAGAAGGGACAAAATTACGTGTCTATATTTGTTAAAATCTCTGTATTGGTTTCTGGTGTTTAAATATATAAGGTTTTCACTCTGTTTGAATTTGATTCTGATTTGAAGTCATAAAAACTTCTTCAGGTTTCAAAGTTTATTCGATTGATGATTTAAAGAAATAAAATCTTCATCATTGACTAGAAACAAGTTGGTTTAAGATTAAATTCTTTATTGTTAGCATTCTGAAATACTAAAGTGTATGTCAAAGATTGACAAAAAAATGATGAATGAAACTAAACAATAAATAAATTTGGTTGTGAATGGTGTTAACCCAACGACAATCAATGTTGCATCATTAAGTCGTTCAGATATTGCTCTAGCAATGAAAACGATAGAGAAACTGAAAAAAATATTTTGATGAAACTTGAAATGCAAATGTTCACAAGTATAGATCCTCATATTCCAGAAAAGTAATGATTGAAAATTAATTGTCTGATTTGAAAAATCTTGTGAGTTATCTAAGACAGAAGAGAATAGGGGTTGAATGAGAAGTCATCAATGATGATCGTAAATTCTGTTAAAGATGATGCTCCAAATAATAAGAAGATGAAAAAGTCTTTTGGATAAGAGAAAGAGCAGAACACGAAAACGTTCAAAGACAAGTTCTATAAATTGTAGTGATGTTGACCACAAAGCTCTAAATTGTTAAGTTCTAAATAAGAACAAGAAACGAGATCATATAAGGATGTTGAAAACAACGAGAAAGATTGAAAATCTGTGTGCTATGATCACTTAAAGTAATCTAGTTGGAAATCCAAATGAATGATGGTTTGATTCAGGATTCACTAGACGTGTTTGTGCGAATAAAGAAGCTTTTGCTCCTTATGATACCACTGTCCCAAAGAAGTGATCTTTATAGGAAATAATGCAAAAATCAAGGTTGAAGGAAGAGGGACGATATTCCTAAAGATGACTTCCGGCAAGGTGTTGACTCTCAACAATGTTCTCTATGTTCCTACTATTAGGAAGAACTTAGTGTCGACAATATTTATCGTTAAATCGAGTTTAAGTATGTGTTTGTTTCAGAGAAAGTTGTAATAAGCAAGCATGGAACACATGTAGAAAAGGGCTACCTCAATGAGGGCTTTTTCAAACTTGATGTAAGAACTGTTGAAATAAAGAAAGCCAAGGTTTCTTCTTACTTTATTGAGTCAAATAAATTGTGGCATAAACGTTTAGAATATGTCAATCACAAAACTTTGTGAAAATTGATTGGCTTAGAAGTTTTGCTTAACTTTGAGTGCAATAAATTAAAGTGTCAAATGTGTATGGAATTGAAGTATGTGAAGCATTCGTATAAGTCTGTTGAAAGAAATTTCAATCCCTTAGACTTAATCCGCACAGATATTTTTGATATGAAGTCAACACCATCTCGTAGTGAAAAAATACTTTATAACTTTTATTAATGATAACACTAGATATTGTTATGCTTATTTGCTAAATAGTAAGGATAAAGCAACAGACATTTAGTCAATATAAAACAGAAGTTAAAAATCAATTAGATAAAATGATTAAAACGATAAGAAATGATAGGGGTGGAGAATATGAATCTCCTTTTGCAGAGATATCTGTAGAAAATAAAATTTTTCATCAACCTACTGTCTCATATTCACCTCAATCAAATGGAATTGCAGAAAAAAAAGAACCAAACATTAAATAAAATGATGAATGTCTTACTTATAAGTTTGGGTTTACTGTAAAACTTGTGGGGGAAAGCTATCCTTATGGCTAACCGAATTGTCAATAGAGTGCCTAGTAGTACGACAAATTTGATTCCATATGAAAAATGAAAAGGAAGAAAACACAACCTGAAATATTTTAAAGTATGAGAGTGTCTAGAAAAAATTCAAATTTCTATGACTAAAAGGGTAAAAATAGGTCCTAAGACTGTAGACAATGTGTTCATTAGATATGCTAAAAGCAGTAAAACATGTCAATTTTTAGTTCATATATTTAAACATCCAAATATCAATGAAAATATGGTAATTAAATCAGATAATGTTGAGTTCTTTGAACATATTTATTGTATAAAATTGGACATGAATAGTCAAGTAGAGGGTCTAAACGACCTCGAGATGAATCAAACGAAAATGTACTTAATGATGAAAATCCAAAGCGTAGTTCACGTCAAAGACTATCAACATTCTTTGGATCAGATTTTGTAACATTTCTTTTTAAAAATGAGCCTCAAACATTTAAAGAATGGATGTCGTCTTCGAACGCTTTCTTTTGGGAAGAGGCAATCAATAGTGAGATTGATTCAATCTTGAGCAACCATACTTGGGAGTTGGTTAATATTCCTCCAAGAAAAGCCTTTAGGTTCTAAATGTATCTTCAAAAGGAAAATAAAAGTTGATGATACTATTGATAAATACAAGGTAAGACTTATAATGAAAGACTTTAGAAAAAAAAAAGGCCTTGATTATTTAAATACATACTCGCCTGTAACAAGGATAACATTCATTCGGATGTTAGATGTCTTAGTGGCAGCATATAATCTTGAAATCCATTAAATGAATGTGAAAACATCATTCCCAAATAAAGAATTAGAGGAAGAAATTTACATGGAACAAACTGAGGGTTTTGGGGTTCCTGGTAAAATAAAGAAAGTGTGTAAACTTTTGATGTCACTTTATGGATTAAAACAAGTACCCAAACAATGACATGCAAAGCTTGACCAAACCATGTTGGCAAATAACTTTGAGATAAGCAAATGTGACAAATATTTTTACATTAAAGACACTCTAAATCACAAAGTCATTATTTGTTTGTATGTGGATGATATGTTGATCATCAGGAGAGACATTTCTGACATAAATGCTACGAAACACATGCTTGAGAGCAAGTTGGATAGGAAAGACCTTGAAGTTGCAGATGTTATCTTAGGAATAAGAATCCATAAAACACCACAAGGATGAGTGTTGTCACGATCTCATTACATTGAAAAGGTACTTGACAAGTTCAAGTATTAGAAGTTTGGTATTGCCAAGACTCCATTAGATGTGATTTTTGTACTTTAAAAGAATGAAGCTGAAAGTGACTCACAGTTCGACTATGCAAGAGTATTGTGAAGTTTGATGTATATCATGAATTGTACATGATCGGATATAGTATATGCTATTAGTAAATTGAGTCGGTATACGAGTAATTCCAATCAAACTCATTAGATGTCAATAAAAAGAGTTTTGGAATATCTAAAACATACTCAAGACTATGTTTTGCGTTATAACAAATACCAGCGGTAATTGAAGGATATAGTGATGCAAATTGGATCACCGAATTGAATGAAGTAACTTTAAGTGGAGGAGTAGTCTCATGAAAATTATCTAAACAGACATGTATTGCCCGCTCTACAATGGAATCTGAATTTATCACATTAGATAAAGACGGTGAAAAAGTTAAATGAATCCAAATTTTTTTGAAAGATATTCTTTATTGGCCTAAACCTTTGGCACCATTGTGGATACACTGTGATAGTCAAGCGGTGATAGGTAGGGCAGGGAGCATAATGTACAATGGTAAATCTCTTCATATAAGACAGCGACATAATACTATTAGAAAATTACTCTTTAGTAATTTTCTTGAAACTAGAGATAGGTGTTCTTGAAACTTTATTTTGATAGTTTATAAGTTGGGTAAACTTGTGTTGAAATTCTTAACATTTGATTTTGCTATTTTCTAGAAAGTAGTTTGAACTTCATTTTAATTTGTTGATGTTTATAAGTTGGGTTGAACTTCTTGTTAAAAATTAAAGTTGTAAATACAACATGTAAACTTCATTTGATTTTTCATATGATTATTTGAATACTAGAAGTGCAAGGCCCGTGTTAGCACGACCCAACAGTAAAACATGTGAATTGAAAGTTTTAAGTTTTAATATTTATCTTGGAGTAGAAAGTTTGAGCAGTAGAATATTTTTATTGGTATGATTGAGCTGAGGGGATCACAATTGAAACTTTTTTTTAACCTTCTTGTTGAATTTTGTCAGAAATATAAAGAAAAAAGAGGCGTAAATCTGATGAAATAACTTAAATCAAATATTCAGCAGATTATTGATTTTCAATATCGCAAAGATTAAGAATTATGTAAACTTACCCGATAAAGAGAATACACACCTTAGATTCGCTATTTATTTGTTTAATTATTAATTTTAACACAAGAAAAAGTGTTGTTTTTTAATAGAGAAGGAAAAGTTGAGATTTTTTTTCTTTATTTTATTTTTAAAACAGAAAAATGTTAATTAATATTGAGGAGCTGTAAAAAGTTGAGAAAGATGACTACACATATTTGATAGAAAATTTGCTAATGTTAAGAAAGTGCAAAGTGTCTGGTAGCAAATTTGTGATAGATACACATTTTTTGTACTTAAATTTACTTTATTTATATTTAAATTAGTTGGTAAAAATCTTTTGCAAATAATCTTTATACGTCTTTTCTTTAATTTCTTTATAATATAGTAATAAAATTAACTTATGCTTTATTCTTCTCACACTTTACTACATACATTTTATCCTCTTTAAATCTCATTATGCCATTTTACCCTCTTTAAACATCACTATACATTAAAATCGCGATTGAAGCAATTGAAGTAGAAATCAGTCAATTTTTTAAAAAAATTTCGTTAATTATTGTTGTTTACAGTACTTTTTATTTAATTTTCAAATAATATATGTTGTTTTATATCTTCTTCTGTCCGACCCAATTTATGTGGCACTAATATAATTTTGATAGTTAATCAAATATTTTATGTTGACATATCATTTTTTTATTCTTATTTTTCTAATGCATAAATGACTTATAATAAGGAGTGATATAGTAAAATCATCATACGAAAGACAAAAATTTAATCTAAAACATTCAGAGTTAATTTTGCATTTTATGTCTATTTTATTTTTTATTAAATATTATTTGTTTTCTTAATACTTAAATGACACATGATAATTAATTAAGAGAGATTGGTTATGTTATTAGTATAAAAATTAATATAATTTTATCATATCTAATAGTAATCATCGATAATTCACCGAAATAGTATATTAATTAAATACGGGATGCTATATTTGCATATGTAAAATATAATATTATTAAACATTATTGGATGATGCATTATATTTATCTTTCACAATAATAAAATTTTACTATATATTTTTCTTTATTTTTTTTTAACTTGATACATATTTGACCTAACACAAATTCTAAGAAAATATTCATTAGAAATTTATTTTATTAAATTAAATTTATTAATTTTGTACTTTAAAAATTTAAAGTTAAGTTTAAATATTAGTATTTCTATATAAGAAAAAAATAATTTTAAAATTTAAATTTACTAAAATAAATAAATAAATAAAAATATTAATTTTCTATATAAAAGTCAATTAAAATAACAAAATT
>NC_061116.1:40715891-40739237 GCF_002878395.1 Capsicum annuum
GCAGTACTTTTTCTTTTATCTCAATTTATGTGGCATTGCTAAAATAATGAGAGTCAATAAAATTTCTATATGTCTTTTAAATATTTCAAGTTATTAATTATTGTGATTTGTGGTAACAAATTAGTTTTGAATATGATAGCCAATTAAATAAATAAAAAATTTTTACTTTCAATATGTACTTATAGTTAATTAATAAAAATTAATACAATATATAAAATATTTAAAACATTATGATGAAATAATGAAATTATTATATATTGAGGTATGGTATGTAATTAAGTGGGAGTAGAGAGGATATTTTGGTAATTGCATAAGAGGTGGTCGAAAGTAATTTTTTATTTTGTCATCATTTATACTGCACCGATAAAATTTTGAGAGTTGAATAGAACTTTTATCTATTTTTAAAAAAGTATTTTAACTTGTTAATTATTGTGATTTATAATAATTTTTACGTAATTATCAAATAATATATTTACTCCTTGTGTCCCAATTTATGTGGCTTCGATACAATTTTGAGAGTCAACTAAAATTTTATATAACTTTTAAATATTTTAAGTTGTTAATTATTATGATTTGCATTACTTTTTCTTTTATCTCAATTTATGAGGCATTGCTAAAATAATGAGAGTCAATAAAATTTATATATGTGTTTTAAATATTTTAAGTTATTAATTATTGTGATTTGTGGTAACAAATTAGTTTTGAACATGATAGCCAATTAAATAAATAATTTTTTTTTACTTTCATTATGTAGTTATAGTTAATTAATATAAATTAATAGAATATATTAAATATTTAAACCATTATGATGAAACAATAAAATTATTATATATTGAGATATGGTATGTAATTAAGTGGAAGTAAAGGGCTATTTTGGTAATTGGATAAGAGGTGATAGAAAAGTATATTTTGTTGAAAAATAGAGATTTTATTAAATTCGAGAAAAATAACTAGTAATCGAAGAAAATGGAAAAAGGACTGTCGCGAAAGAAGACAGGAATATGAGGAGAACTCTTTTCATCATATCATGATCTCTTCGCGAATGACAATTCGAGAATTATGACAACAAAAGTAATATTGAAAGGAGACCACTATGAAGAATGGATTAGGTCTATGAGGATTTATCTTAAGAGCAAGGAAGAAATTTGATTTTGTTGATGGAACAATAAAAAACAACAAGAAGTTGTCGTGGATTTGCAATACTATCGAACCTAATCTTTACTTAATTAGATCACATAGAGAGGAGGCAAAAAAATCGTGGCTAGTATCTAGAATCGTTTTGCAATGCATCAAATCAAGGCAGAAAAGAATTGGCAAAATATAAGCAGAAGTGTGTGATCATAGTGGATTATTATGGTAAACTAACAAACTTGTGGAAAAAAATTGACGAATTACGAGTAAATCCCAATGTGTATGTATGAAAATGCACTTGCAATATGAAAGAAACACCGAAAACAAAGAGAGAGGTGAAAAAAAGTGTATCTTTAATTTCCTCATGGAATTGGATGACACAACATATAAAACAATGAGGTCTAATCAGTTGTTCCAAGATCCGTTGCTACCTTTGAATAAATCGTCTAATCAAAGCCGGTACAGAAAAAACCAGCGAAAGAATCGCTCGTGGAAACGATTGCCGAAGTGAAACAATAGCGTTCGCAATGCAAGACGGATACACTCACCGGAATCAAAGTGAAGGGAGAAGAAACAATTACTATTGAGTTTGAGGGTAAAAAATATTTTTAAAAAATTGTTTAGTCTTAAACTTCTAAAATAACAAATCATTTGAGATGAGAAAGTATATATGCTATTACTAACAATAACTATGTTCATAAGTAAATATTTAAGGTGCATTCAAAATATAAACAAAAAATAGATTTTTGTAAACTCATTATATGAAAAATCATGTTTGTTTTCTTCTTTTATTCATCTTCAATCTATTTTTAAAATAAAGCAAATTAACTATATACTACAATAAATTAAAATACATTAATTTTTAAAATAATTATATAGTTAGTGCACATAAATTAAATCTTGTTTTTTCTTCTCTTAATTGATCTTCAAACTATGTACTAAGACCAGTTAGTTGTCTTGCCAACTGTTCTCTATGGACACACCACACACCTGCAAAACTCAAGTGTGTTTACTTAATTAGCAGTCATGGGCATGTTTGTTTAGTTAAACTACTCTAATGCGATGGATTTTGAATGTTTCTTATCATGTATTATAAAATTTCTTTTCTTTTCGTTGAGGAAAATTGATAATTGCTACTATACTATAAGCTTCTGAATAAATAGTCTAATTATATATATATATATATAAAAAAATATAATATAATTTTTTTGGGTTTAAACCACCCGGTGTCTGATACCTGCTTTTTAGGAATCCGACTATATCCGAATTCGCCCCGAGTCGAACCCCATTTGGGGGGAGAGCTCCCAACAGAGTATTTGTTCATACCCAGGATCGAACCCTCGACCTCTGGGTAGGCCCCTTACCAAGGGATAGGGATGGGTAGGTAAAAACCAAAACTAAAAGCTTAAAGTGTGGTCACCTCTTTGTCTCACCAAGTTGCAAGCATGGGGTCTCAAACTTGGACAAAATTTCAATGTTTGAGGCCCTTCAAAACAGATGGAAAAAGAAAAAAAAGGATTTAAAAAGATAGAAAAAAAAAGAAAAAGAAATAACAAATAAAGGGGAATATGGATTTCTTCCTTCATTACGAAAAAAAAAATCACTTTCAGTCTTTAACAATAAACTTGCTACTTTATATAAAGAATATTGAAATTAACCCTTTATTTGATTCTAAATTATAAATATGCCATTAGTCGTTCTCCTACTCATCTTTCTATATAGTAAAAATTTTAATCTTTCTATAATTTTAAAGGTAACTTAATAAATTTTTCATATAATTATTTTTTCTTTCCTCGTCACAAAAATTATATTTTACCCATTTAATCATTTCGTGATAAATTTCACCCTCTTTTTTAATGAATACCAAATTCTGATTTAGCCACCGCGTCATGAGTAAATAAGCCATCTTGATCATGTCTTGACATTAAATACACCATATTATTTCCCTCCAATAGCCTAGCTATTATCCCTTGATCAGCCAGAAATGTTAACAGAGCCAATAGCTTCTCAAATTGTATTTCTTCAACTGCTGAAAACTTCTTTCCACATTTATCTAAACTAGTCTTAGCATACACTGAAAACTTCTCAAATTGATGTCTATTTTTCGACGAGAATCAATTTATGTTTGACTAATAAATTTAGAAACTAAACAACTATTAGTATTTGACTAACTTTAAATATTTGACAAAGTCTTTAAAAGTGCTTTAAATGCATTTTCTCAAAAATACTTTTAAAACAAAATTACCCTTTTTTAATTCATGAAAATGGCTGAAGTTCAAACACGTTTTATTTGTTAGATTTATTATAATTCAATCTCTCATCCTTTGATCTAAGGTATTTTCAAACATATACTTAATTTAATGCATTATGTCATCAGAGTGTCTTTCATGTCATTTAATCTAGGACCTTTATAATCAATTAATATTCTATTTAGATTTTTTTCTATTATTTAAATTAGTTTTTTGATGTATGCTTTAACATGGATTGCAAATTCAAGTAAATGATGAATATGATTAATTGAGTAAAAACTCAACAATTTAAATTCAAATTAACAGAAAATTTTTCCTAACCTGCAAAAAGAAAAAATTTCAAAAATTGGCCTCATAATCATTTTCATGAGGTATTAACATACCTTATAATGTAATACATGTCCACGCCCACAGAATTCAAATCATTTTATTAATCAAACACAAATAAATATAAATTTTTTTGTTCATAAAAAAATAAATCTGAAAATTACAAAGATCCATTAACAATAGTTACAACTTTAGCTCATAAATTTCTATAATAAAAAATATATTTGTGAACCTAGAAAATAATTAAAGTTGAAATTGAATAATATGACGTTATGCAAAGTTTACATTACAAACATTCACAAAATAAGATTGTAAAGAAAATTATAATTAAAAAACAACATAATATTTAATATGCTTTAGTTAAATGACTTACACATTAAAAAATTAATATTACAAACACAAAATCTAGAGAAAATAAATTCTCCAAAATATAGTATCATAAATAAATATATGCAAACAATAAAATCATTAGAAAGTGTCATTAATTTTAAAATTAATAATTTTGCTAGAAGACTCCAACTTTGACTTATATATAATTAAAAAAACAGATAGTAGAAAGAAGCTATGTCCCAATTTTAAATTAATACTTTGAATGAAAAAACATGCTTGAAAGTTGCAAAACATCATTTATTAAGGAATTATAATTATTTAAATTGATAAAAGAAATTAAAATTATCCCTATGATCATGTTTCTCCTCGGAGGATCGCTTAGAGCTAACTTAATTTAGATCATCGTGCCATATAACTTAATAAGACCAATTTTATTGTCTAGCTCATATTTGACTTTGCTTCCTTTTGATATCTCAATAACCTGCATGTACGCATTGTGGAGATCACAATAACACCAAATTAAGGTTTTCATATAGACAAAAAATATAGTAATAAACCCTTTCTCATTTTTCTAGATCCATTTACATGAAAAACTTAATGATCCGAATATGCTAAAATCCCCCACAATTGAGATAAACAAAGAAAAGAAATGAAGAGGCTGTCAACGGTCATTTTTCTCAAGACGAAAAAGATATAGAAACAATATTCAGCTTATAATCGCATTTTGAAATCAATACTAAAAATATGGTGGATGGTAGGAGAAACAAATTATGGTAGAATGTATGGAATGTCATACTCCTCAAAAAATACAACAAATAAAGTTTATTAACAAACATAATGATGATATGTTAGATCTCATGGTTTATTCACAATTAAACTAAATACATATAATAAAAAATTAAAAAAAAAATCATAAATTCATATAACAAAGAAGGCTAGAAAACTCTAGTCATGAGCGCAAGAAGAAAACTTTAATTAATTATCAATTAAAACTTTAATTAATTATCAATTATCAAATCAATTTTTTTTAAGTAAAGTTTGATCAAAATACGATTTAAATAGAATTATAAACATTTATTTATATAAGGTAAAAAAATTATATAAGGTAAAATTTTATATGATTTAGAAATTTTATATAAGGTAAAATTCTAATTGATTTAGAAGTGTTAAATAATACAATTTCATACATGAATCAAATAAATTTTATCCTTTTGCATAGATTTTTTTTTTTTTTTAAAAATATATTTTGTTTAGTAAAATTTTTTTTCTTAAAAGTTTCCATGCGTGTTTCCTTTTCAGCAAACATAATTTTGGTTCTTAATTCTATTTCCCTTTTACATCACTTTTCTCCTAAAAAATTACATATACCTCCTAACAAAAAATTTCACACATTATATTTAATTCCTTTTAAGTGTGAGATTTTTCCTATTTTTTTTTATCCTAAGAATTTAAATAATAATTTAATGATAATTATTTTTAAAAAATAGTAAATGACGATTTTGTCATTATGGAGTGTTTTAATGAAGGGCAAAAAGTTCAAATCACTTTTCTAAGGGTCTTCACATTTTTAATATATTATAGATTATAGATTATAAATATAGATATAGATATAGATTATAGATTATAGATGAACTCGGTTATACGTATATTAACTTAAAATCATTGAAAAATTCATAATTTTAATTGTTAAATTTGTTTTTACCTCTCCTTCTTTATAAAATTGAATTTAAAAACTTTAAATGTTGAATTAACTTCTAGCTCATCCCTTGAAAAAAATAAGAATAAAGAAAAAGATCAAACAGGAATTTGTAAATGATTAATGTTCTTTGCTTTCTTTCTAAAGAACATAGAGAACTTCCCAAGTTGGCATTGGATATCTTCATTTCGAAGCTCTGAATTTATATACGTACGGGTTATCATTTGGTTAGAAGACAAGTTATACATCAATTATAATTCAGAAATTATTTTTTTATCAAATATTTAGTTCATTACACAGAAATTAGATATACAAGATATTATATAGAATAAAGAAAAATATCAAAAGTATCCTAAATGTTTGTGATTGTCTGGTCTTCATTTGCCAATTGGCTCATAAATGTCTCCTTGAGTTACTATTTGTTTCAAATATATCCCTGAAGTCCAAATATCTCCCTCGCACTAATAGTGGCAGCCATGTGGGTACGTATGTTAGACACTTTAACTGTTCAAGGTATAGAAACCTCTTAAATTATTTTGCGAGTAAAACTGAATAATTGAAAGGCGAATTGGGGAGATCCGCTAATATGAGGGTATAAAACTTTTCTAATAGTGGATAAATTTAACCACAAAAGATAAATATAAAAAATATATTAAAATCGAGAAGTAAGTTTGACTTTTTTTCCTTTAAGTTATACTCTACATGATAACATTCAAAATGCCAAAACAAGCTTTTTTGTATGCAATTTATATTATTTTTTCATATAACAAATAAAAAATAATTTATACACTGCAATCCTTGCATTATTAATCTGTCTACTAAACATTTTTCTAAAACAAACTATTCCCTGCAATAATAGACACATAATATTCATAGTTAATGGACCCCTAAAGTCCTAAACAGCAAAATCTGGTAAGAAAATGCTCAATTATTGGAATGTCTTGGACCATGATGGTTTGGAGAGGGTCAAGAGCACTCAAAAAAAGAAAAAACAAAGGAATATATATATATATATATATATATATATTACAATTATTATAAAAATTGAAAAGGATGATTATACTTCTTATCTCCTGTATTAATTGCCACTTTTCTCTTTTACACGTTCTTTAAAAAAATCATAAATACAATATTTTTTTAAAACTAATTTATCCTTAATTCTTTTCGGTATAACCAATATTGCTTACTTTCAAAAATTATTATCTTTTTAATTTATAAATTGACAAGTATTTTGAGACTAACATTTTTAATAATGCTTGCAACTAATATGAGACATAGAGAATAAGAAAGAGAAAAAAATGCTAGACACAAAAGATTTCCTGTTTTGCAATAGAGGCATAGACAGAAAAATGCTAGAAACAAGAAGATTTCCTGTTTTGCAACAAAGGCATGATGATCCATATCTGTTCTTTTGTAGGCATATTGTAACTTTCTTGTAGCCTTTTGCCCTTTATAGTTGAGAATTGAGATGTTTGCATGTTATTCTGATCATCATATACAGACCATCACTCTCGATCACCATAGGTAGGATGTTGAGTTTATCTAATAACTAGTTTGACCGCATGTGCATCGCACGTGTAACTTCTGATTAGTTAAAATTGAAGATTTTGTCTATTGCAAATATTTTTAATGACGTGCAAAAAGTTCAAATCATTTGATCTCCAAAATCTTTCACACTTTAATATAATAATGTAAACATAACTTATATTTTATTATAAACACATATATATTTTACCATCAGAAGTTTACGTGTTTAATGGATCGTCACTTTTGCGCTTGTCATGTAGTATCTCTTTTTTTTGTTGATAGAGACTAAGAGATACACATCGATTTGAACCATATTTGTAGTACGTTATTTTTTTTCTATATTTTAAATTTTTCTTATTTTAAAGTTAAATTTTTAGAACATCTTTGATTACTTACTTAAAACTTTTAGAAATTTAATATTTCTTATATTTTTCTTATTTTAATGCTTTCATATTTCTTTTTAAATTTTTCAGATCTTCTTAAAATCAACTTTAGTTGATTTAGAATTTTAAACTAATGAAAAAGATATTAGTTGTCATTAATTATGATGATGACTTCTAGTAAAAAAAGTTTAACTATAAATATTTAGTTAATTTTCAACTCTTAAATATTAGAAAAATAGTGAAAAAACGATTTAATCTAAAGCTGAGATCGAAATTCTAAAATTTAGAATTTGTTCAAATAAGAAAAATTTCAATAACCAAAATTTATTTGGACAAAAATTTAAATTAGAATTTTATTTGGTATAAATAAAAGTTTAACTACCTATCATAATATTTATTTAGAAGAAAAGGCTTTAAAAAAAAAATACTTGTGAGACTTTTTGTCTTTTAAAATTGTGTCCTTTTTAAAAGGAATTAATTCCTAATATCCATCTTTTTTTTAGGTGTTCTAAATTTTTTCCTAATATTTAGAAATAATAATTTTTCTACTATTTATATATGTTAAAAGAAACCTCCCAACATATATATTTTAGGAGTCTACATTAATTAGATCTTATCATATATTCTTCCTATACCATATATTTTAGGACTCTTCCCATATAATTTAGGAGTTCATATTATCTACAGAGAAAATGGTCAAAAGCGCCCACAACATTTACCTCAAATCAAACTACATACTTATACTTTGTGGGGCTCCTATGACCTCCCTGAACTATTTTAAAGTGGAATTATTACCCCCTGAATGCTGACATGGCAAGATAGTGTGTTTCACTCTCTTTAAAGTGAGTGAGAACGAATTTTTTTATTAAAAAGTTATTTTTAATATTTTTTATACAAATAATTTTAATTATTAGTTTTTCTTATTCATTTTTTCATGTCTTCTTCTTCTCTTTTTTTAGAACAGAAATTCAAGAACTCATTAATGGAGTTCCTCATGTTCCTCCTCTCCAATTTCATTTTCTCATCTTTGTTGAACTCATTAATGACGAAGTTTCATTAATGGTAATTTTTGATAATTTGAAAAATGTTATTACCGAAAACAAGAAACAATTGAACTAAGGAAACAAGAAGATTTCTCCGATTAATGAATTCTTGAATGAGGAAGATGAGAAACTCCGATTAAAAAAACTTGAAAAAATTCAAGAACTCCGATTTTTTCTCTTTTTGCTCAAGATCCCCCATTAATGGCGAGTTCAAAGCTTTGAATTTCCACAATGCCATATATAATTTCCAACCCATTTCTCCGATTTTCTCTAGTTTTGCTCAAGATCCGCCATTAATGGCGAGCTCAAAGCTTTGAATTTCCACAATGTCATATATAATTTCAACATAACCCACAATACCATATATAATTTCCAAAAAAGAATTTAGAACTCTTATAGCTACATACTTTGATATCTATGACTGCAAAATCATATTGTGAATCATGACACAAAGCCTAGAAGATAAAATTCTTGCCTTCAACACTACTAAAAGTTAAAACACAAACTGCCATAACTCAAAGCTCCAAAAATTCATTTTTGGAAAGTGCTAAGAATTTTCTACTTTCCAATTTCTCACCTAACAGGAATCATTCTCGCCTTTATGGGGTTGTGTTTCTCTAGCTGATAATTTAGCTCCGGTAACGAAATCGAGGACTGAAATGTCATTTTCGTCGATTTTGAAAGATACTCAACGACTCCTTGAAATTGGACTGCGTAAAATGGCTATTTTTGGGTTGAAAGATATTGATGTCTATGCTTATGGTATCACATTGTCACTGCAATTTACTTAATTATTTTGGTCTATATCCATTTTATGTTGTAATTTTTGCTTTGCTGTAACTGAGGATTTTGATTTTTGTGATCGTTGTGTGGAGAAAAATGGGTCGAAGAAGAAGATGAAATTAGGTTGAAGAAAATGGAGCAAAATAAGAAATAGGGAAGAAGAAAGGAAATTATAAAGTTAAATAATTAATTTTTTTAGAGTAAAAAAAGGAAAAAATGACATGGCAGCGCGTGCATCACATCACATCCCAAATGACTGGTTGTCAGTTTTTGGGGGGTAATAATTTCACTTTAAAATAGTTTAGGGGTAATAATTCCACTTTAAAATAATTTAGGGGGGCCATAAGACCTCGCAAAGTAAAAGTATGTAGTTGGGATTTGGGGTAAAGGATGGGGGGGGGGGGGGGGGGGGCTTTTGACCATTTTCTATTATATATATAATGATACAATAATTATAGAAAAAATGTGAAAAGACAATTTTGTCTAAAACCAAGTATTTTAAGAAAAAGCAAAAGTTCAATTCACTTTTCCGAGGTCTTCATACTTTTAATATATTATAGATTATAAATTATAGATTTTAGCCATTCTCCATATTTGCCACTTGATACATGTTGCTTTTGGGAATTTAACCCACCAGGATCTCAATTTTAATATTACTTATCTATATCTATAATCTATATTTATATCTTTAATCTATAATATATTAAAAGTGTAAAGAACCGTAGAAATGTTTGAACTTTTTATTTTTCATTAAAATTTTTTGCTTTAGATAAAATCGCTTTTTCACTATTTTTTTCTAATATTAAGAGTTGAAAATAATTAATTAAATATATTTTTGATAAAATCTTTCCTTAAATATAAAAGCATTAGAATAAGAAAAATTTAAGAAATGCCAAACTTTATAAAAGTTTCAAGTATGTAATAAGAATGGAATCAACGATTTTGCAAAGATTTGACTTTAAAAATGAGAAAAAATTTTAAATATAAAAAAATATAATCGTACCACAAATATGATTCAAATTAATGCGTCTCTCTTAGCCTCAGGTATTGCTTGGCAAATGCAAAAGTAATAATCAATCAATCACTTGAAACTTCTAGAGGTAAAATATTTATGTGATTACACTAAAATATATGTTTATATTTATACTATTATATTAAACTGTGAAGAGTCTTTAAAAATTGAGTTAAAATTTTTACACTAATAATCTCAGCAAATAGACAAAATTATTTAATTTTAAATAATCAAATGTTACACGTACCATGCACATGTAGTTAAACTAGTTAGAATTAAAAGTGTATCATCATATTAAAAGCTAGAGTTGGTATCAAAGGCATAATCTCATTTCTTAATCAACTTCATTAAACAAGTTTCATGTTGGATCATGACTTCAATTCGGATCATCCCGGCCATGACTTGGCTTTTTTCCATAGAAAGAGTATTGACGTTACCCAATATAATGTGTGTCGAGTGGGATAAAGAATGTAATATAAGTTGTGCGAACTTTTCAAGAAAAACTTTTTGCATTGTCACCAAATGCTTACACCCCTATATTTGACACTAATAATTCAACCAAATAATTAAAAACATATGGTGTGGATATAATTAATATTGCTGCAATTGGAAAACATACAAGTGTTTCTCATAAATGGAAATCAATAATTTTTTGAGTTATGAAGATAATAATGTCATGAATGAGAGTTTTGAGTATTTAATTAGTGGTCAAAGTTGGCAGAAAGCAACATTACCAGCAAATAATTAAGAGAAAAATGAATATATGAGGCTGTCTTGTCCCAAATGGGGTCTTTAGTTGTTCGGTATCCTAAAGAAAATTATCCAATTTGTTTGTCTACTTTCAAAATTTAAGAGATAATTTATTATTTTATATTTATTTTATACTTAGTATTAAATATTACATATATATATATATATATCAATATTTATGTGACTTATAATTAATAAGGGTAATATAGTAAAATTATGCTTTTATGTGGTGCTTTTTAAGATTATATGAAGTCAAATAAGGACAAGTAAGATGGATAGAGGGAATGCATATCTCTCTCTTTCTCTCTTCAACCGTAGCTGTCACACATGACATAATTTCAAGTTGATCTCTATGCATGTGAAATAAACCATCAATTATCAATTATTCACATGATTAATTTAATTATTGATCATCTAAATCTGCTTTATTTCAAAGATAAGTAGGTTATTGTAATGACTCAAATCCCACTAAATCGTGATGACATCTAACCTGAATAATCGTTAGGGGAATCAATCTTCAAATGATCATTATTATACAAAGACAATATATCATAACGAAGTACATATATAATAAAATAAATGAAACAACACTTAAGTACAAGAACAATCGACTGAACTTGGCCGACACCATTACTTTGGTATTTGTTTGGCCGAGAGGCGAATTCAATTGACAGAACTTGGCCTCTGTGTTGTGCTCTCTTTATCTCTCTTGTTTTTTTTGTCTGCTCTCTCTCTCTCTCTCTCTGATCAGTTAAGCCCGAACCCAAACAACCATCCAAATTGAAGTGCATATATAGAGAATAACAAGGACTAAATTACATAAAAAATCTTTCAGCTATGTGTATTTTGATGTTTGGTAAAGATAACTAGGCAAAGGACTAGCCCTCAACAATTTTAATGGTAACTCTGTCAACCGCTTCCCATTTCTTTCATAGTAAGTAACACCTGAGAACTCCAACGGTTGATGTCGCCCATCAAAATTTCCCACAACCCTTCATCGCCGATCTTATTTGATTCAATATATATAGGGTGTATATATATTGTATAAAAAGTGAATATGAAAATGTACTGATAAAAACGTCTATAATGTGTATATATATTGTATGAAATGTACATTAATAAAAATGTATATAATATATGTATATATAATGTGTATCATATTATGTATACAGAAAATCTATTATATACATTTTTATCAATATACTTACAATTAATACACACTTCATATTAACTTTACTTACATATATAATCTACAACTTTATACTGTTAGTTTCCAATTTATACAAGCACCTAATTGAGAATCTAATTGCACTTCTCTTTTGTTGAAGCTTCAAGCGTTCATCAACCACACTTAAAATGAGACAAAGCCAAAGCCAAATGAAAGAACATAGCCAAAAAAGACTGAAAGTCTTTTGTGTTAGATTTCACTGGAAGATTTTTATATCTTTCAATCTGAAATCCAGATTCCTTCCTTCCTTTCTTCTCCATCAATAAACTTGTATTTTCTATATATCATGAAACTAAGCTTTAGAACACACAATGTTCATTTGTGTTAGGTGCAGAACAAAATAAATTGTTAAAGAGCGAGAGAGATAAAAGGTGAGACAGGGAGAGATGCAACAGAGAGAGAGATTACAGAGAAAAGAGAGAAGAGAAGACAATACAGGAAGCGTGAGTAGTCATCCAGTGAGTGAGGGGGGAGAAATAGGGGAGAAAAATAGGGCAGTCCGGTGCACTAAAACTCTTGTTATATACATGGTTTGGGGAATGGCCCCACACAAGGGTGTATAGTATGCAACCTTACCTTGCATTTCCGTCAGAGGTTGTTTCCAAGGCTTAAACCCGTGATCTCCTGATCACATGACAACAACTTTACAAGTTACTCCAAGGCTCCCCTTCAAGAAATAGAGGAGAAAGTGAGAAAGTAAGGTTTGGCTAAATTTGTCTTTGTTTTGGGCCTAACAACTATTTTGGGCCATGTACCTAAAGTTGTGCTATTTTTGGCCTTCTTTTTCAGGCCGATGCCCATATCGCGTCTTTTTTCCTAAATAAATAAGGGATAATTGCATGACTTAACAAACATAATCTTTTAATTACCCTATTTAGTTTAAGTTTTAACTAATTTATTTAAAATTAGCGTGTGTAGTGCTGTATTTCAGAGGAACAATGAACTCAGTTAGTTAGAGCACTATTCCATTAGGGATCGTTTGGTAGAGTGTGATAAGAAAATTAATGCATGTATTAGTTTTATGTATTAGTAATACCTTGTTTGGTATACATTTTCAGTCTATGTATAACTAATATTTGTATTAGTTGTATACTCTATTGTGTATTATACTATGCATAACTAATACCAACATTTTTCTATGTATTAATAATGCAAAGCTTTCAATACATGCATTAGTTTATTAAATGACAAATTTACTCCTCAATTTCTTTTCAATTCCTTTCCGTTCTTATCCTCAAACTATATCCATTTCACTGATAATTGAATCTTGCAAATGATTCAATATAATAATACTTGATCAAGAAAGTAAATGTGGTGATTATTTTTCTACTTACTTACTACCACAGTAAGATTGTGATGCTACAGGATCACTTTTCAAATTAGTAGGAAGTTAAAAACAGCTTTGCCAAAACGCACAGATGCAGAAAAGTTAGAAGAAACATAGAGCTGGATATTTTTTTTTTTTTTTAGAAATTGGTAACATTGAACAGCTTTGCCAAAATGCACAGATGCAGAAAAGTTGAAAGAAACATAGAGCTGGATTTTTCTCTTTTTTTTTTTTTTTTGAGAAATTGGTAACATTGGAGCAAATCCAAAATTTAATCCATAAAGACTGGCAGATTTCGAATATTGAATATTTTATGCAAAAATTTTATCGGTTCAGGATTTTTGAATTAAACTTTCCTGGCGAAAAGTTCGCTGTTTTCCGATCTCTTTCTCTGCTTGTTATTTCCAAATAAGTGAAAGTGTGTTCTTAACACAAGATTGGAAAAAGAATATAGAACTTTAAATAAAGGGTATTTTAGTAAATAAATATTATTTGATAAAAATTATATTTTTTATTTTATTCCTAATACATCAAACCAAAAAGCGTATAAAAAGTATTATATGTATAACTAATACAAGTATAACTAATACATGCATTACTAATACAATTATTATCAATACACTCTATTAGGCATTATTCTTATACTGTCACGCCTCAAATCCTATTGGGGCGGAGTGGCACCCGTAACCGAGGAGGCCCGGGAGAACCAGCTCATAACCTTATACTTCCCATGCATACCTCTATGACAACCCAAAATTCGGACAGCATCATGTTGCATATAAAAGGAAATAATTACCTGTATAAGCTCGAGCACACATATATATGTATATACAATATTTGGCCGTTGGAGCCATCAAGTCTACTAACAAAACACCACCTTGACTGTACATTAGGTCTACAAAGCCTCTAAATAATACACAGAGTTTAACTAAGGTCGGGACACACCCCGCCATATAACTAACTTCAATACAATACCAAAAGTGACTGGATATGACACGGAAAGCCCCGAAGCAAACTGGAGCTCACCAAAAGCAGCTGGATATCTTGGCTCCTACTTGTGCGATGTATGAGCTGAGGTACCTATGCCTGCAGCATGAAATGCAGGTCCCCCGTGGGGGACGTCAGTACGAAATATGTACTGAGTATGTAAAGCTGTAGATAATCACATATGATATAGGAGCTCAATAGAAATCAGAAATAAGTAAATAAATCATAATAGGAGTGGACCACACTTACTAGAACTTGTGACAACCTGTACATTGTATTTATTCAATCACTTTACCTTCGTTCTTACCATCTTTTTAATCATTACTGTACTGTACTGTGACCATTAGGCTGCCTTCAGTACATATCAACTGGGATCGACCCATGATAGGCTTATGCCCCTGGGATACCACCCATAAACACATAAATAGGGATCGACCCATGATAGTCTTATGCCCCTGGGATACCACCCGATAAGAGAGAACTTCCATCACTTAGTTCAATTAATCTTTGAGATTGTTATTTCGGTTGCCATCGCATTTTTGATACTTTGAAACAATGATACATCAATAAGAGACATATAAATAGACCATCAATGCAATAACAATGAATTAAGAACTCATTGGCACATCAATGAAGTATTTTGGAGTCATCGATGCCATAACAATGAAGTAGGAACTTATTGGTATATCAATGAAACGTTTTGGAGTCATTAATAGCACATGGATCTTGTTTGAGTAATCGGATACCTTTTGACATTCATTAGTGAAATAAACATGTAATATTTAGAAGACAAGTAAGTATTGGAATGTCTTGACATCTTGTAGGGTGGAAACAAGTTCATTGGTAACGTAGGACATCATACAAAACCATTATGGATCACATGTTACTGAATAACTTTGGAAACTTTCTTAATAAAACAATTGTTCACTTTCATGCCAAAGATATGGTACAGAGCAGCTTTACAAACCTGACTGTCAACCTTCAATACTAGTCCCAAATGGACTTCTCGTCTTTTCGGATTACTTATCTACAATGAACATATACAACAATCTAGTATTAGCGACCAAACGTCACAATTCAATTATTTGAATTCACCAAACTAGTGGTTAAGTAGTAAGCCTTAATTACACCATAAAGGGTGTCACTTTAACCCTCTTATACTCCAATTATTTTCACATGCCATGCATATACATACAACATCCTCCACTATCAAGTTTGGATTCATTTATCCTTCCAACCAATCCATTAAACCAAATTGAGCCATAGACATAAATAATCATCAATTCAATAGTATATCACCATATCCACCTTCCATAACTCAATTACCATATCCACCTTCCACAATTCAATACAACCAAACCATGCAAAATAGTCCATAACCCTATTTTCATCACCTTTCAATAACAACCAATACATATAATCCTCTATCACACATATACATATGGAAGAGAACAAAGACAAACAATATTCATACCTTAGAATTCACCTCTTGGTTATGCAATCCTATTTGCACAAATAATAGGTGCCGTTCGAAGCTCTCGATATGACAAACACAGTTATCAGATTACTTTGGAATTTCTACGGTTGAATCAAAAGTAATTTAAAGGTCAAATTTGGCTAGGGTTTGTTCTTTCTCAATGATTGATGATGAAAATGAGTTTTTGAACTTATATACATGTATATATACACATATTCCCGTCCATAATATAATAGAGAATGACCAAAATGCCTTTAAAATTTAAATAATGTCAAATCTGTCCTTTGGTGGACTGTTTTAATAAGCTAAAGTAGATCGACCATAACTCTTTGATACGGTATCAGATTTGGGTAAAATTGGTATCGTTGGAAAGATAACTAAAAGGGCTTTCATTTCATATAAAGTAGGCCACCCAGTTCGTCCTGTACAAGGAGTTATGGTCGTTTGAAGTTGACCCTAAAAATCTATTTTGATAGGTTGAAATAAAACGAGTATAGCTCCTTACTCAGATGTTGGATTTGGATGAAACCAATTGCATTGGAAATAAGAATCAAAGATCTTTATTTTCATAGGTCGAAACTCTCCCAGTTCATTATATTAAGAGAGTTATGATCATTCGAAGTTGACCCAAAAATTCAGCTGGCCTCAGTAGTTTGTGTGCAGGAAATTTTCTTGCACATTTACTATTCCCAAATATCCCGGCCACTGTTTTATAGTTTTGAACGTGCTCGATTATATCCAAAACCTATCCATTTTTGGAAATCTTTATATCGTTGGAAAGCTTATTCAATAACCTTCGCATGGAACCATCGACGAGCAAATTCTGGTATAAATAAAATAAAAAAATTAATTCCATATAAATAAGACCAATACACGTACTTGAATACACCAATACATGTACTTGAATACGGGGTGTTACATATACACTCTACCAAACGACCCGTAGTGGTTAGTTACAACTGACAGTTTGTGCGAGCTGTCAAATGGAGTCGGTTATTAGGAGTATTAGAGAGGTGGAATTGTTAGCTATAAAAGAAAAGGTTGTACCTCATTTGATAACAGATTAATAAGAAAATAATTTCTTTTCTTCTCCTCTCCTTTTCCTCTATTTCTACATTCTCCATTGTTGTTGAATATACTTGTAGCATCTAGTGAAATCTTAATGTGTAAACTAGTAACTGAGTTCTATACTACAACTTGTCATGGTAACAAAGTAGAGATGGCTGGATTTGAAGCATTGTTTGAAAACCATGTAGAAGGGGAATTAGTTGTGCAATGAGAGATATGCAATGTTGTAGTTCTTTGATGGATAAGTAGCACAGTGGCTTCAAATTTACTAACCACAATTGTGTATGCATCGAATACCAGGCGTGTTTGGGAAGATTTCAAGGAGAGATTTGACAAATCAAACCTCACTAGAGTATATTAGTTATTTGTTAACATGGGCCCAACCGGTGCAAGACAAAGCCCAACATGCTGATTAATACCTGAGCCCACGTTTATATTTTTAATTTTTGTATTCTTTCTTTCAAATAATATTTGGTTGTATAAATACCTATTTTTGGAATATTCTAGACAAAGAAAGATATTTTTTCTCAACAAAGGGTTGCTTCAATTTCTCTCTCTAATTTTGAACCAACTTAGGGTTTTGCTTGTACATATCTGTGGCGATCTAGAGATGTAGAGCTCTAACATGGTATCAAAGCAGTGATCTATGATTCTCTCGTCGTGCTTTTTCTTTCGATACTACCCGTGATGGTAATTGTCAATTTTTTCCAGCAACTGTTGACCTACCATGGTGGTTTTTTGGCTGTTTTTGATTGGAATCTTCGTTTTTTGATCGGAACCTTCATCAGTGAAGACTTTTCTTCTTCAAGTAGCGAAGAAGGGTAACACTTTTATCTTCTTTCTCACATTGTCATATAATTTGTGCTGACTTACTCTTGATATTGTGGCTCTGTTGCTGATCTATATTTGTTGATAGCTATATTTGATTTGTATGTTTGTTTTCATAGTTTGTTATCAATAATGACTACTAGTTTTACAAGTTCTGTTGGGGTTTTTGAAGAATTCATTGTTTCCCCCACTTATCCATTCTATATTCATCCTTCGGATAATTCGAGTACTCACTTAGTTTCCCCTCCTTTTCATGAGAGTAGTTTTGTAATATGGCGGAAGAATATGTTGACCACCTTATCTGCTAAGAACAAACTGGGCATAGTCATAGGTAGCATGCCTAAACCTGCCACTAATTCACCATATTTCCCGTTCTATGAGCGGTGCAATGATATGATCATTGCTTGGATCACCAATTCCTTATTTCCTGACATAGCAACAAGTGTCATGTGTTTTGATATTGCCAAGGACATTTGATCTGATATCAATGAAAGATTTGGTCAATCAAATGGTACCAAATACATTTAAATCCAGAAAGAAAATAGTTCTACCACTCAAGCCTCTTCCAGTATTGCCAACTATTTTACTAGGTTGCGCAGCCTTTGGGATGAACTTAACACTTCTTATGTTGGTCCTGTATGTACGTGTGGGGCATTAGGAAAATTCCTTGAGCAACAGAAGTTGTTTCAATTTTTGAGTAGGCTAAATGATGAATACTCAGCATGCAAGAGCAATATTCTGATGATGCCCACACTCCCTTTCATAAGCAATTTTTATGCCATGTTGCAACATGTTGAGAAACAACTGGAGTCCTCTTCTGCAGTCCCCAATTTTTCCAATGAGTCAGCAGCATTTCATACAAACTCCACCAATAATTCTTATACTAAAAATTACACTCAGAGATTCCATTTTGACCCTAAAAGATCATCTTCTACTCCCAATGATCCTAAGAGGGTTTATCACTCTCCAAATACTGGTACCTTTTACCTGGATGGTAAAAGGACTTCTTTTCCCTCTCATAGTGGCCCAACCTCTTCACTCTTTTGCAAGTATTACAAGAAGACTGGTCATCTTATTGATAAATATTTTAAACTTCTTGGTTACCCATCAGATTTAAAGTTCGACAAGGCCTCTAGATCTGCTTTCATTGTTCAGTCTGGGAGTCAATATGTAGGATCTGCATTTTCTTCTTTGACTCTTGGTGATGGTGATTACAGACTGTCCAAGAAACAATTTCAACACTATCAACAATTACAAAAGTTGCATTGTGATTCTTACACCAGTTCATCTTCTGCTAGTCCCCTGGTCCCAGATCATCCAGTGCTGAGTTTTCTCACTTTGCAGGTGTGACTTCACACTATTCTATTAGCTCTGTTTCTTTTCATTCTAGTGTAGTGTCTCATTTAGGACCTAATCCTTGGATACTTGACTCTGGAGCTACAAACCACATGACACCACATAAAGATTTTCTTCACAACTTAACTCCTTTGGTTGTTCCCCTTTTAATCACTCTTATTAATGGATACAAAGTAAAGGGCATATCTACTGGATCTTTTTATCTCAGGCCTGACATGACCTTACACAATGTCCTATTGGTTCTTTTTTTCCATTTTAATTTAATTTTTGTACATAAACTTCTCTCTCAGTTTGACTGTAGTGCACTTTTCACCAAGTCCAATTACATTTAACAGGGCCCTTCTTTGAAGAGGCAGTTGGAAATTGGTAAAGCTTCAAATGGACTGTTTTACCTCAATGTGGATTCATCCTCTATTTCTAGTTTTACTTATCTAGTCTCTTCTAGTATTTTTGGTTCTTACCCTGTAAATACCATGGATTCATATAATAATGATTTGTTTTGGCATCAAAGATTAGGTCATCTCCCTTTTCATAAAATAAAGTCTATTATTTATTGATCTTCTAAGATTTTTAATAAACAATATTTTATCTGTGACATATGTCCCAAGGCAAGACAACATAGACTGCCTTTCCCCCCAAGTTCTACTCACTCCTTAATTCCTTTCCAGTTGGTTCACATAGATGTTTGGGGTCCTTACAATACCTAAACTTATAATGGCTTCAGATACTTTCTTACTTGAGTAGATGATTACTCTAGAGTCACCTGTATCCACTTACTATCCTCCAAATCAAGTGCTTCTTCTGTAATCAAGGCCTTTGTGGCAATGGTTAAAGTTCATTTCAATTCTTCAGTTCAAACTGTCAGGTCAGATAATGCTCTTGAACTAGGTCTTAGTTCTGATTTACAATAATTTTTTTTCAACCAATGGTATTCTTCATCAAACCATCGTTCCTTATATCCTCAACAAAATAGTATAGTAGAAAGAAAACACAAGCATTTACTTGAAGTGTCTAGAACTTTACTTTTTTAATCTAAACTCCCTCTAAAGTACTGGCGTGAGTGTGTCTTGACTGCTACTTATCTCATTAATAGATTTCCTTCAGCTATGCTTCACAATTTGTCCCCTTTTGAAATACTACATATTTCTTCCCCTTCTTATGAACATCTAAAGAACTTTGGCTATCTTTGTTATGCTATTTCCCCCAAACCTACCAGAGACAAATTCTAGCCCAGATCTATTCCTTGTGTTTTCTTAGGTTATCCTTGTGGTAAAAGGGGTTACAAACTACTTAATCTCTCCATCTTTTCTATTTTCTACTTTAGAGATGTCAAATTCCATAAGAACATTTTCCCTTACCCCCTTTACTCTTCTTTCTCAGTTTCTCAGTTTCCACCTTCACCTTCTTTTATTGATATCTCTATTTCTGTCCAACCTACTTCTGCACCTTTTTCTTGTCCTGCTTCACCACTTTTTGTTTCTCCCATTCTTCCTGCACTTCTCAGAAGGAGCTCTAGATCTTCACATCCCCCTTCTCACCTCTCAGACTATGTTTGCTCTTCTATCCTCTCTAGTTCCTCCTCTATTCTAGTCAATTCCAAGGTGTCTTCCATTGACCTACACATGCATGAACCTCAGTTTTACCAGCAGGTTGCATCTCATCCTGCCTAGCAAGAGGCCATGCTACAAGAATTTAAAGCTCTTGAGGACAACTACACTTGGGACATTGTTCTCCTTCCTCCTACTAAGAAGGCTATCCCTTGTAAGTGGGTATATGAAATTAAACAAAGGTCTGATGGTACTGTGGAGAGGTACAAAGCCAGACTAGTTATTAGAGGTGACACTTAAAAAGAGGGTATTGATTATCATGAGACTTTTTCCCCTGTGGTCAAGTTGACCTCTGTTAAATGTCTGTTGTCTCTTGCTGCCATGAATAATTAGACTGTGTTCCAGTTGGATGTTAATAATACTTTTTTACATGGGAATCTGCATGAGGATGTATACATGAAAATTCCCCATGGTCTTGAGGTCACCTCTTCCTCTCCTTATGCAACTCCTTTGGTTTGGAAGCTTAAGAAGTCTTTATATGGCCTCAAACAAGCTTCCAGGTAATGGTTTTCCAAATTGTTTAAAGCTCTGTCCTCTAGAGGCTATATTCTTAGTAAAAATAACTACTCTCTCTTTACTAAGTCTTCTGGCACTTCTTTGGTGGTGCTGGTTGTATATGTTGATGATATTCTGTTGGCTGGTTCTGATATTTCTGAGATGACCAACATTAAATCCTTTATTAATGATCAGTTTAAGATCAAGGATTTAGGTTTTGTCCATTATTTTTTAGGATTGGAAATGCTCTCCCATGATTCTAGCTATCTGATCTATCAGCACAAGTTTACCTCTGATTTAGTAGAAGAATTTGCTTGTTCATATTACACTCCTGTCTCTTCTCCTTTGGAACCATCTGTTAAGTTGTTTCCTGGTATGGGTGATGTGTTACCTAACCCCTCCACTTACAGACGTCTGGTTGGGAAACTTAACTTTCTACAATACACCAGACCTAATATCTCTTTTGTAGTTCGACATCTCAATCAATTTCTCCAATACCCTTGTGTTCCTCATATGAAAGCTGACATTCATGTTCTTAGATACTTGCTGAATGCTCCTGATCAAGGCATATTTTTGCCTTCTACTTTCTCAAACTTTGATTGCTTATGTTGATTCTGATTGGGCTGCATGTCCTTTCTTGAGGAGATCAGTCATTGGCTATTGTATTTTTTTGGAGATTATCCTGTTTCCTAAAAATGCAAGAAGCAACCTATTATGGCTTTGTTCTCTGCTGAAGCTGAATACAGGGCATTACACAAGGTTGTTGCTGAGGTAGTATGACTTACTCATTTATTTGCTGATATGGGTTTGACTATTCCTTCTCCAGTACCTATTTTTTGTGACAGCCATGCTGACCTGCATATTTCCAAAAACCGTGTGTTTCACGAACGCACTAAAGACGTTGAGATTGATGTGCCATTACGTAAGTGATTGCCTCTCGACTGGTGCCATTTCCCTTTATCATATTTCCTCTGCTGGTCAGCTGGCTGACATCATGACAAAGCCCTTGTCTAGGCCTCTTCATCACTCATTGATCAGCAAGCTCAGAGTGTGTACACCCTCCAGCTTGAAGGGGGTGTTAACATGGGCCCAACCGGTGCAAGACAAAGCCCAACATGCTGATTAATACTAGATACCACATTTATATTTTTAGTTTTTTGTATTCTTTCTTTCAAATAATATTTGTTTGTATTAATACCTATTTGTGGAATATTCTAGACAAGGGAAGATATTTTTTCTCAATAAAGGGTTGCTTCAGTTTCTCTCTCTAGTTTTGAACCGACTTAGGGTTTTGCTTGTACATATCTGTGGCGATCTAGAGATGTAGAGCTCTAACATTATTGACAGAGGTTTCTAACCTAAAACAAGGTACTGATTCTATCACTGAATATTACTTTAAAATAAGGGATTAGTGGGATGAATTAGATGTGCTAGTACCTTTTCCTTCTTGTAAATGTGCCGAAGGTAAGTCGTATATGGATTACCTGTATCAATCGAGGTTACTAATGTTTTTAATGGGACTTTATGAGTCCTTTAGTCATGTTTGTAGTGATATTTTTCTTAGATTCGAGGCACCAAATATAAATCAGGCATATGCTATTGTGATATAAGATGAAAGTCAAAGAATGTTAGGAGTAGTTGACTTGAATAAGGAAGTACTCACTATGATAGCTGGAAAGAGTCAGAATTTTAAAGGAAAGAAGCCAATGAGTTTGAAGGCATTGCGATCTAGGGGTGTTCAC
>NC_061116.1:40739337-40755864 GCF_002878395.1 Capsicum annuum
ATAATTATTTATATATTATTCATAAATACAATATAAATATTTGTTACATTTTATATTTTAATCATGATTTAACTTTAGTCATAATACATTAAGTCATATGTCTTCATCCAGTTGACAGTACCTTATGAGATTCTAAATGAATTTCGCACTTTGAATGACAAATGATACTAATTTTGAAATAATATCTTGTTGTATATTGAAATTTACGGCTAAGATTCATTAGACTATAGATAATCACTAATTTTAACTTTCTTTTTGAACCTTGTCGAGCAAGAAGTTTATGTGTTCACCTTTTGCGGGGTTTATCATATCGTTATGTTAAATGTAGTTTTTAAATATTTTTTTAGAAGCGTTCATATGGTGTTGTTCATGGCTTTGTCGAAGTATAACACTCAGTTGACTTCTTAGTTTCAAGGTTGAGATAATTTAAATTTTTTTTTCTAAATTATATTTGTTTTCTTCTTTTACCTTTTAATAAAGAATCTAGTAATATTAATATTTCTTAATCATATTTCTAAGACTAGCTATTTAACTTATTTTGTATTTTGTTAGTTTTAAATAGATTTTATTAATTTTACTTTATTTAGAATATTAATTAAAAAATAAAATAAAAATAATAAAAAGAAAAAACTTATCCTAATCTACCCATTACCCTAAAACCACCCTTTCCCCACTAACCTAAAACCACTCCCATATTTTCCGCAATTATCCCACACATAGAACACACGACACACACACATGCACTATTATATAAACACACAAACAAACGCACACAACACAGAGAGACAACTACAACCTACAATAAAAAAGAAAGACAAAAAGCAAAGATAAAGAAGAAAAAGTGAGGAGAACAAGACTTAAAAAGGAGAAAAAATCAAAGCAAAAAAAAAAACAAAGGAAAGAAGGAGAAAGAATAGAGAGCAACATTAAAAAACACCAAAAGAAAGTAAGAAAGAGGGAACAAAAACAAAGTAAAAAGATAAGGAGAAATACAACACACGAGAAAAAGGATGTAAAAACCAGAAAAAAGGGTTCACGGGAGAGGAAAAAGTGGAAGATTCGAGATTTTCATTCACGGTTTCAAGTTTGTTGCTTTTTAATCAGAAAATTGCATTGACTTTGTTTGTAAATTAATATTCTCAAGAAATAACTCTCAATCCTTCTTTGCATTATGTAACATCACCATTAGACGAGGCTTGATTTTAATATTATAAAGTTGCTCAAGTGTCACATGTGTCTAACCTATTACTAATATTTATAACATGTGCATCATAATTTATATCGTTAAATTCTGAGATATGGGTATAGCATACGTCATTTCTATTAAAACTATAGATAGATGAAAGGAAGGTAGATGGAGAGAAACATAGAGCAAAACTGAAAATACGAGATTAAAAAAAAAGTAACCCAAAGAGGAGGAAAAACAGTAGAAACAAAAGTAGGAAAACACCAAGATAAACCAAGAAAAAGAAAAAGAAGTAGGACAAGAATAATTTTTTTTATTATTACTCCCTCTTTACAGTTTCTAACAAATGAACAACAATTGCAACGACAACAATCAAAAAGTTCCTCACGTCCTAAACTTTGAGTTTTGTTCACGATTTTAAGTTCGTGACTTTTAAAATCGGTAGATTGTGATGATTTTATTATTGTGAATTGGTCTTTCTCAAAAGGTATCTCTCAATTTTTCTTGTATGGTTTGATATTGCAATTATGTAAGACTTGATTTCAATATTATGAAGATGCTCAATTTTTTTTGTGTTCAACTTATTTATGTTGTTTTTGTTATAGTATGAAGTAGGTGAGATGATGAAATTACTTCAAATATAAAGCTTCTTGTTTGATGCATGAATCACGTTAATAAATGTGATGGTTGAATTCTTATTAAGAAAGCTAGGTTTAGGAAAAAAGGAACCTTGAATGGTCGTCTCTAAGGTAGTAACTTATTTTGTTTGTTTCTTACTTTCAACTTGCACATATTTATGTTTAGATGATTTATTTGCATTGTTGATTTCATCAAATATGTTATCGTAGAATAACTCTTATAACGTAGAATCAGGTTACATTTGATTATTTAAGTTACAACAGAATAAGTTTAAGTTTTTCATCAGAAGAAAATGAAAAGTTTAATGCAAGAGAAAGTTAACAATGAAATTGGAAAACTTTGCTACCAATCATTCGTTATAACAAAATTTAACATATCATTTTAAAGCCGATCTAATCGGGACGGATAAATTTTTAAACATGTTAGAATCTTGCTTAGACTTGGAGAAAATGGGACTGATCCATAAATGCCACAAAGGCGCGAGAAATATACCAAAACTCGTGTTAAGGCCGAAAAGTACTACTATTGGTAAGCCACGCCTCAATGAAGTTTTAAATATATTTAAAAATAAATTAAAAGCAGGATAGAAGTCACTTTTAGGTTAACAAATATTATATATCCAAAGGATTAATTTAAGCCAGACATAAGTTATTAAAGCGACTATGGTAGAACCACGGGACTCGAGGGATGCCTCATACCTTCTCCTCGGTCAACAGAATTCTTTACCCGGTCTTTTATTTTTACAGATCAATAAAGAGTCATTTTCTTTTGATTGGGGATTCAATAAGGTAACTTGGAACACCCAAACTCAATTTCAAGTGGCGACTCTGTAAAATAAATAAGGGGATCTTTCAAAAATAGTAGCACTTTGCTATAAAACCCACCTTCCATAGCCACATTTTATATAATTACCATTTATTGCCATTGTATTCGATTTATGCCCGTAGTATTCGGTTTTACAGATAGTATGTATTCATATAAAATATGAATACAGTCTCTATTTAGTTGAGCAAAAAATGGAATACGATATTTTTAAAAAGGAAAAAATCTCAATCAAACTTATCTCGGTGAACTCAATATTTTCTTGCCTAACACGATCATTATTTCTTTTTAATTTTTTTATATTTTTTTCTTTTTCGTGTTTTCCCATTTTTTCTTCTTCTGTTTTCTATGTTTTCCTATATTTA
Source organism: Capsicum annuum (assembly GCF_002878395.1). Taxonomy (NCBI): domain Eukaryota; kingdom Viridiplantae; phylum Streptophyta; class Magnoliopsida; order Solanales; family Solanaceae; genus Capsicum; species Capsicum annuum. Next base: position 40,742,350 of record NC_061116.1, read on the forward strand.
TTATTTTTGTATTTTTTTTTCTCTCTTTAATCTCTAACTTCTATTTCTCTTTCTTCTTTGATTTTTTTTTTCTTTTTGTAATTATATTCTTTATCATTTTCACTACTAAAAAAATTGAAAAAACCGACCACAAAAAGTGGTTGGAAAAAACCACTTGTGGTTGGTTTTTTAATTATTTTTTAATTTTTTTTTATTAAAAAAAGCGACCACATGTGGTCGCTTTATTATTATAAAATATCAAAATAAATATTTTAGTAATTTTTATATTAATTATTTTATATTTTAAAAATTAAAATTTTTAAAAAATAAGAAAACCGACCACAAGTGGTCTTTTTGTTTTAAATTTAATTTAAAAATATTTTCAAAAATCGACCACAAGTGATCGGTTTTTTAAAATTATTTTTTAATTAATTTTTTAAATAAACCGACCACTTGTGGTCGGTTTTCTTATTTTTTTAAAAAATAAAATATTTTTAAAAAAGCGATCACTTATGGTCGGTTTTTATTTAAAATAAAAAGAAATTAATTTTTATAAACCGACCACTTGTGGTCGGGTTTTATTGAAATTACAAAATTAAATTAAATTTAAAAAATTGACTACTTGTGGTCATTTTTAAGTTAAATAATATTAATAAAATTTTTAAAAACCAACCCCATGTGGTTGGTTTTAGATTTAAAAAATATTAAAAGTAAATAATTATTTTTGAAAAGTAATTATATCCCATATATAATACTACCCCCGTTTAAAAAAGAATGACCTACTTTGACTTGACACATAGTTTAAGAAAGTAAAGAAGACTTTTGAATCTTGTGTCAAATGTACCAAAATGTCCTTTAATCTTGTGGTCCAAAACATGGCATATGAAAATTTGAAATTAAAGTATTGCCAAAAAAGGAAAGGGGTCATTCTTTTTGAAACGGACTAAAAAGGAAAGTAGATCATTCTTTTTTAAACGGAGGGTGTATTGTTATTAGTAAAAATAATATATTAGATTATGTAATATAATTATTGTTATTAGTAAAAATAATTTATTAGATTACATATATTACACAATATATTTACTTTATTAAAAAATAATCTAATATATTATTTTTTAAAATTATACTAATTACATGTAGTCAATAACCAATATAATAATAATAAAAATCAATCAATATAACATGAAAAAACTCACACTAAAATTATACCAAATATAATATACAAATTATGTATAACGTAATCTTTATCTTTTACTTATGTTTCAATATATAAAATAAATATTTTCCTTTATACTTACGTTAAATGCCGTTAAACATGCATAATCTTTATATAATGAATATGTGTATATATATATCATACCGTTGGGATAGACCATTGAAAACTGTTGTATACGTTTTTGAAAGATGAAAACTGATCTTTATAGTACGTATTTGAAAGGTGATGTTTAGAGTACATATTTACAGTCATAATAATGTAATATATAACCGATAATTCATCAGAATATAATGAATGTGTTCTATTATAAGGTAATATGCTTGTGGATGTGATATATATAGTACGAATTCAAGAGTTTATATATATAAATATCTATCCATCTATCCATCCACACACACACACACACACACACATATATATATATATATATATTTCTGTATATTTATATATTTATATATTTATATATGATGTAGTGATCGATTGATGAACGATGTAGTCAAAACATAGTACTTGTGTACGTATGTGTGATATATATAGTATGTACTTAGAACTTGATATAGTCGATAGTGTGTATATGTTTGTGTATGTGTAGGTATATATATATATATAGTATATACATAATATACAGTGAAGGTATACTAATGACATAAGATAATGTAATCTATAATTCATTCGAGTATTTGTGAAATACGTTGTATATTATTATGGGATAGTAAAATCGTGTATGTGATGTTTATTGTACGTATTTTAAAGATGACAGACAATTGAATATATGTATATGTACGTATATCTTGTGTAGTGACGTATGTAGTAATCAAAAGCTAGAGAACTGAATCTATATATCAAACTATTGAGGAAGTTGATATACTATTTTCGGTCAATGTAGACACGCGTATGTTTTTGAAGTTGTAATAACGTAAGACTAGTATTACGAGGCATATTCATGAGAGGGGAAGGAAGGAAGCAGGGGAGGGGGATTAACACGTTGTATTGAGAGCGAGGTATATACTTATATATCAATAAATTTTGTAAATTACAATAATTTTTTGGTTAATTAGCTTTTAATTACGATATTGTTATATATAAATATATAAAATATCATAATTCGTAAAATTCATTGATATTATTATATTACTGAGGAAATATACTACTCTTGTTAATGTGTTGATGAAATAACCAAGTATCTGATTTGTACATATACACATTGCATTAAATATGATGATAACATAATTTATTATATGATTTAATCATTTTATTAAAATTGAGCACATGTGATTGTTTTTCGATAATAATTATTATAAAAGTTAATCAAACACTTATATTTTAATTTGTGATCATTTTTGTAAAATTTTATATAACTTAATTAATTAATATATTAATATTTTTTTAACTAATTTTTAATTTTTTTAACTAATTAAAAAATATATATTTTTTTAATAATTCACAAAAACCGACCACTTGTGTTTGGTTTTTCAAATTTTTTTTGGAAGTGGTCGGTTTTCGTGAATTATTAAAAAAATATTTTAATTAAACCCGACCCGCCCCATCGGTTTTAAACATTATAACCGAAAAAACCCCAAATCAACCCCCCTCACCCCCCCTAAAAAAAACCCGATTCTCACATTTTCCAAATCCTCAAATCCTCTAAATCCGCAAATCTACCCCCATTGCCGCCGATTTTCGCCGCCCCAAGCTCTGGTAAGTTCCAAAAATGTAACTCTTTGTTTTTCTTGTTAGATACTAGCTAAAGGGTCAAATTTATTATGACTTGGTAGTAATTTTAGTTAGCTCAAAGTTTAAAAAGTATTTGTTGTAGTTATTATGCTTCATTACATAATTTTAGTTAGTTGAAAGTAAAAAAAGTAATGAAAATTTTGTTTTAGTTAGTTGAAGATTCAATTTTAGTTCAAGAAATATCCTTTTAGTTAGTTCAAGATTCAATTTTAGTTGAAGAATTTTCCTTTTAGTTAGTTGAACATTCAATTTTAGTTATTATGCTTCATTACATAATTTTAGTTTGTTGAAAGTAAAATAAATAATGGAAATTTCCTTTTAGTTAGTTCAAGATTCAATTTTAGTTAAAAAAATTTCCTTTTAGTTAGGTCAAGATTCAATTTTAGCTAAAAGTTTCCCTCTTTGTCTGTTTTAACAAGTAATTTAGGGACTTTAGAGGTGATTTTAGCAGAATGTTGGTGGTTTTTTTATGTTGATTTTAAGCTAAAATACGAGAAAATAAGGATGCCAAGATTTTTATTATTTTGCGTAATGATCAAGTTTTTTTAATTCTACTAGCCTAATGGGTTGCTTGGAATTTGATGTTACCATTTGACAGAATTCGATTCAGGAAAAGGATTGCTTTGCTATTTTTCCGGTGACCGCATATCTCTTTCACTTTAATTTAGGCCAAGCTAAGGTAAGTTGACTTCTCTCTAATTTGTTATAATAAAGCCTTGTTATTTTTCATATTAAAGTCTGGTGAAGCCGTGTGTAGCCTTGTTTGATTCACTAGCATTGTTGTTATCTTCTTGTTATTGTTCATATTAAAGTCTAGTGAAGCCATGTGAGGCCTTGTTCGATTCACTAGCATTGTTGTTGACATCTTGTTGGTCTTGTTGTTGCTTGTTTCTTGTATTGTGAACTTGAACTTGTATCATTTGGTTGGTACTTTAAAGGTGATTTATTTGTTTACAATGTGACTTGTCTGGTGACTTAGTTACTTGAAAATGGTTAAGTGTAGGGACTTTAAAGGTGATTTTTTTTGTTTAGAATGTGGTTTGATTGGTGGCTTAGTCACTTGAAAATGGTTAATTGTAGGGTCTTTAAACGTGATTTATTTGTTTAGAATATGGTTTGATTGGTGGCTTAGTTGGTTGAAAATGGTTAAGTGTAGAGACTTTGAAGGGGATTTTTTTTGTTTTGAATGTGGTTTGAATGGTGGCTTAGTTACTTGAAAATGGTTTAGTGTAGGGTCTTTAAAGGTGATTTATTTGCTTAGAATGTCGTTTGATTGGTGGCTTAGCTACTTGAAAATGGTTAAGTGTTGGGACTTTAGAGGTGATTTATTTGTTTAGAATGTGTTTGATTGGTGGCTTAGTTACTTGAAAATGGTTAAGTGTTGTGACTTTAGAGGTGATTTTTTTATTTGGAATGTTACTTGGTTGGTGACTTTGTTAGTTGAAAATAGTTAAGTGTTGGAACTTTAGAGGTGATTTTTTTTGTTTAGAATATGGTTTGATTGGTGGATTAGTCACTTGAAAATGGTTAAGTATAGGGACTTTGAAGGAAATTTTTTTGTTTAGAATGTGGTTTGTTAGGTGACTTAGTTGGTTGAAAATGGTTAAGTCTAGGGACTTTGAAGCGGAATTTTTTTCTTTTGAATATGGTTTGATTGGTGGCTTAGTTACTTGAAAATGGTTAAGTCTAGGGACTTTAAATGGATTTTTTTTTTTTGGAATGTGGTTTGTTAGGTGACTTAGTTGGTTGAAAATGGTTAAGTGTAGAAACTTTGAAGGAGATTTTTTTGTTTTGAATGTGATTTTTTGGTGGCTTAGTTACTTGAAAATGGTTAAGTCTAGGAACTTTAAAGGAATTTTTTTTGTTTTGAATGTGGTTTGTTAGGTGACTTAGTTGGTTGAAAATGGTTAAGTGTAGGGACTTTGAAGGGGATTTTTTTGTTTTGAATGAAGTTTGTTTGGTGGCTTAGTGACTTGAAAATGGTTAAGTCTAGGGACTTTAAAGGGATTTTTTTTTGTTTTGAATGTTACTTGGTTGGTGACTTTGTTAGTTGAAACTGGTTAAGTGTAGGAACTTTAGAGGTGATTTTTTTGTTTATAATGTGGTTTGATTGGTGGATTAGTTACTTGAAAATGGTTAAGTATAGGGACTTTGAAGGAAATTTTTTTCGTTTAGAATGTAGTTTGTTAGGTGACTTAGTTGGTTGAAAATGGTTAAGTCTAGGGACTTCAAAAGGGACTTTTGTGTTTTGCATGTGGTTTGTTTGGTGAATTTGTTACTTGAAAATGGTTAAGTTTTTTTTTAAACTTGATCTAATTAGTTGAATCTAATTGATTGCGTAGATGGAACCTGATTATAGCTGGATATATCAACGGAACAATGATAATAGATTGGGTATTAAGGTGGAATTTGTTGAAGGTGTCAAAAGATTTGTTGAACATACGAAGACACTTAATAGGTGGACATGTTATCGGGTTATTCGTTGTCCTTGTGTTAGATGTGATGGTATAAACCTTGTAAGTGAAGAAGATATAAAGGAACACCTTTATAGAAAGAGATTTCACGAGGACTTTTTAAGATTGCGTGGTATTCATGGGGATGTTGCGTAAAATAACTTTGTTATTAGAGAAAGTAGTAGGTCTGTAGGGTATAATGAATATCAAGAAATTAGGATGACAGAAATGGTGCGTGATGCTTTTGGGATGCAATGCGTGGTTGACTTTATGGAAAATGTTGAAGATGTTCCTAATAGCGAAACGGGCAATTTCTACAAAGAATTGGATGCTGCTAGTCATCGTTTGTTTGACGGGTATTCGCACTCTCGTTTGTCTGTTGTTGTTAGATTATTAAGTATTAAATCTGACTAGAATATTACTGAAGGAGGAATGGACTCAATGATAGACCTTATTAAAGAGTTAGTTGACCCCGACTTGGAGGTTCCTGATTTTTTCTATAAGGCAAAAAGATTGGTGTCAAAGTTAGGTCTCTCCTCAGTTAGAATTGATTGTTGTGAAAATGGCTGCATGTTATACTTTAAGGAAGATGCTAAGCTAGAGTTTTGTAAGTTTTGTCAGCACTCTCGATATAAGCATGGTTCTACTAGAAATAAAATTATTATTAAGGCGATGCATTATTTACCTCTTATACCAAGGTTGAAGAGGTTGTATGCTTCAAATAGCTCAGCTCCTCATATGAGATGGCACAATGAAAATAGAAGGCCCACTAGTGTTATATGTCATCTATCTAATGGAGAGGCTTGAATGCATTTTGATTCAACTTATCCAGATTTTATAGCTACGCCACAAGATATTCGATTGGGAATATGTGCGGATGGGTTCTCTCATTTTTCAGTAGGTGGTGTACCATATTCATGTTGGCCTGTATTTATCACTCCTTATAATCTTTCTCCTAAACTGTTGATGACTAGTCCTTATATATTTCTGAATAGTGTTATTCATGGCCCGCATAATCCAAAAAGTGGAATAGATGTCTACTTGCAACCTTTGATTGATAAACTTCAAATTTTATGGCATAAAGGGGTTGGAACTTGGGATATCTCTCTTAAATAGAATTTCAATCTGCGTGCATATCTAATGTTGACTGTTAATGATTTTCCTATTTATAAAATATTGTCTGGGTGGATGACAGCTGGAAAGCTGGCTTGTCCATACTGCATGGAAAAAATAAAATCTTTCACATTGAGACATGGAAGGAAAAATTCATGGTTTAATTGTCATCGTTGTTTCTTGCCACCTGATCATGATTTTAGGAGACTCAAGAATGCGTTCAGAAGAAATAGAAGGGAACATGATGGTCCACCTCCAAGGCTGTCTGGTCATGACGTCTAGAAAATAGTTCAGGAATTTCCTAAAGCCAGCAAGGAACGATTATACAGGCTTGATGGATATGGTGTTTTGCATAACTGGTGTGATGCCCTGAAATTTTTTTTTCGTTAAAATCTCGGATGAAAATGTGTTGAATTCTGTTCTTTATCATGATTAATAATATTTCTGTATGGAATTTCTAGATATCCAACCCGTCATCGCATAGAGCATCGAATAAGCTTTCGAGCGATGAGTTATGATCATTCCAATCTAACCGTGAATAGTGGAGAATAGTAAATGTGCAGGAAAAAAATACAGAGGCTAGGAGAATTTTAGGGTCAACTTTAAATGATCATAACTCCTTTTATATAGTGATCTGGGTGAACTACTATATTTCAACAGAAAGCTCTGAAAGTCCTCTTTCCAATGAAATTGGTTTCATCCAATTTGGCCATCGGAGCAAAAAGTTATGGTCGATCTACTTCAGCATATCAAAACAGTCCACCAAGGGACAGATTTGACATTATTTGATTTTTAAGGGTATTTTAGTCATTCCCACTCCAATCCATTTGGGTAAACCATAGAGATAAGTCCATTAAGAGCATTCAATAGATCATTTTTCTCCAAAACTTCCTAAGGCTCAAACCCCAACCCTACTACTCCAAATTTCATCCTTCTATGTCACTTGATTGAATCGTAGAAATTTCAAATTAATTTGGGATTCGAGTTGATCATGTTAAGGGCTTTGAGATGCACCCTTTATTTTCGTGAATAAAGTTCCCGAGTTGAAAGTTCATATTCATCTTCCATTTTTAGGTATGTGGGGCTTTGAACAAGATTATCCTTTCGATCTTGTGCCTGGTATTTTTGTTGAATTACATTGATATGAGATTTTACATGTTTTACAATGAATTGGAAATATGGTTTTATATCTTATATTATTGTCCATGAGTGATGGGATTATGTCATCCAATATGTTTATGATGTTGAGATGGAATTATGTCCAAAAAGTATTTGATTATGAGAGTATGATGATTTAATTTGTTAAGTCTTGATTTATACTATCATTCCACTATTTCCTTATATGAATTTATAATTGATATAGAAAATTATATATCCCTACTATGGGTTGATGTCTAAGTACCTTTAAATGAGAGTTGGATGGCAAATTGAGAAATATTGATATTGAAGTTGTAATGAGTCTTGGTATTTTCAGGATGGTTTTGATGAGTTAAATTATTAAAAATATATGTATTGAGTCTTCATATCCTTGTCCAAATGTCGAGTCGGTTATGGTTTAATGCATTGATACCTTGTTGATGTTGAGGAAGATTAAAATATTTTAAGCTAAAATGTGTTGAGTTAGAATCCACAAATTGATATGATTTGATAAATGAGAAAGAGATTTGATTTGGTCTTTATGATAGACCCTTGTGATGTTGTGGTGGATTTCCTAACGCCATCTGAGCTTGTCGGGGAGTATTACTTAGCACTGAGATGGAAATTTGGTATTTCCCCAAAGCTGTGTGCCACCGTAGGGTTGTTTGATGATGATATTATTGGCCAGAGAGCCCGATTGTAATTATTACAGTTTTCAGGTCGTACTCCCTAGCAAAGAGTATGACTCTCCCGCCAATGGGGGTTTCAAACGTTGGTATTCCATGTAGCTCACGTGGGGTTGTCGGTTATAGGAAACTCCCCTATCCATAAGAGTCATGTTTATTAAAATATTTAGTCACTCCGAGTTTTGATGTGGTAAGTCATGTTGCCTATGATGATCTATAATGATTTATGAGGTTTTGCTCCTACATTTCCTATCTAAGATGTTATGAGTTGAATGATTCAATGTCACTCAAGCCAGGTGTGTCATTATGGTCCGTATGTACGTTTTTACGAAATTTATGATATTATTTATATTTTTCATATGCCCCCATATACTCAGTACGTATCTTGTGCTGACCCACATATTTCTCTATGGGGTACATTCTTACCATGATGTAGGTTCAGGTACTCATCCGCAGCCGCGACAGTGATATCCGAGTGCCGCATCTACGTTCCTTCTGGTGAGTCCTCATGGTTCGAGGACCAAGTTGCTAGTTTTGGTGCTGTTGTTTTGTGATCCCTTTGGTCTGTTAAGTCAGTTGGGGGTTTGTCCTAATAGCTCGTTGATTTTGTTGTATAGAGGCTATGTTAGACTAGTGTATTGTTGGGTTGGTTTGTGTATAGACATTCCATATATGTACAGTCTAACGATATTCTGTGGCATGTGCAATGTGATATGATATGTACTTATATATATATCCTTAGCGTGGTGTGTATATTGTTGTGTTGGAACCCAAGGGTAGTGTTTTGGCTTAAAGGGTTAGCTTGAGGCTACGTGTATCCTTGGGCACCTTGTGGCATCTCGGGATGATATTTCAGAGCATTACAAACTTGGTATCAGAGCCTAAGGTTGTGAAGAGTCCTAGGGAGTCTGACAAGCCGCGTTATGTAGAGTCTTGAGCATCGGTGTGTAGCGCGCCACACCTATGATCAAGAGGCTGTGGGGCGTTCTAGGAAAAGTCATTTCTTTCTTTCTTTCTACAAGAGTTTATCATGCTTACAACTATTTCTTTCTGCTGTTAATTCTTGCGTTCTTATGATAGAAAATGCCTCTATGTCTAGCTCGCGGATACAACAACCAACCTCAACCCGTTGATCCATTACATGAGACGATATCCCCTGCCGAATTTTGGCCAGCTTTTCAGATGCTAGTTCAGGCAGTTACCGCCAATACTCAGGCCAATGCTCTATCTCCACAGGAAAATAATTTGGCAGCAGCACGAATTCGTGACTCTATATGGATAAATCTGCTAGAGTTTCATGGGTCGAGAGCAGGTGAGGACCCACAGATGTATGTTGATGAAATGAAGAAAATTACATAGATTATGCACTTGAACAAGGAAGAAAGTGTGGAGCTGGCTTCTTATCGGTTGAAGGATATTGCCTATGACTGGGTGCAGAAGTGGAATAAGGGTAGAGAGAAAGATACCGCTCCGATGAGTTGGCAATTATTCTAAGATGCTTTCTTGAATAAATTCTTTTCTCTTGAGTTATGGGAAGCTAAGATAGAGGAGTTTATGAATTTGAGACAAGGCTCCATGTCGGTTAAGGAGTATTGTCTTAAGTTTAATCAGCTTTCTAAGTACACTCCCAATATGATAGCTGACTGGAGGACTAGTATGAGCAAGTTTCCAATTGGGGTGTCGAGTTATGTGGTGAAAGAATGTAGTTCTTCTATGATCAATAGGGAGATTGATCTTCGTAGGTTAATGATTCACGCCCAACAGATTGAGTCAGACAAGATAAGGGAAAGAGAAAGAGTAAAAGGGATTAAGAGAGTCAGATCAGAGCAACAGGGTTATGGTCAGACTAGATTCTCCGGAGGGAGTCGCCCTCAGTTTTAGAGACGTCCATTTATACTTGCGCCTTTCTTAGATAGTGCTCCCGTATATCGGGGCAGGCAGCTCGGGAATAGGTTGGTACCTTTCAGGTCTCAGGACAGTATAAGCAACTGGCCTTATCCTCCTTCTGTGCTAAGTGTGGTAAAGACCATTTTGGGGAGTGTTATATGGACAGCAGGGCTGTTTTGGTTGTGAAAAGTTTGGCCACATACTTAGAGACTGCCCGTATGCCAGACAGCAGAGTCGTGATGCCCGTCCCCAGAGTTAGGCTACCAGTGCCCTGCCTCCCGCAGCCCATCCAGTTCCTCCTCAGGGTGCTTCATCTAGTACTGCTGGCGGTTAACGCCAGAAATATTTCTATGCTATACTACCTCGTCAGGAGCAGGGGGACTCTTCGGATGTTGTCACTGGTATGCTCTGTGTTTTCTATTTTGATGTCTATATGTTGATAGACCCCGGTTTGAGTTTTTCTTATGTGATACCTCTGGTTGCTGTAAATTTTGAAATGGATCCTGAACTAATTTCTGAGCGTATTTTGGTTTCTGCTTCGATAGGAGAGTCTGTCATTGCTAAGCGGATGTATAAGAAATGTCCCATTACTGTCTTTTATCGGGTTATGTATGCTGATTTGATTAAGCTAGATATGGTTGACTTTGATATCATTCTGGGTATAAATTGGCTTCACTCATGCTATACGTCTATTGATTATCGTGCCCGTGTGGTCAAGTTTAAGTTTTTCAATGAACCTATCCTCGAATGGTCCGGGAGTTCTGTGATTCCTAAGGGTCGTTTCATATCCTATCTCAAAGCTAGGAAGTTGATTTCCAAGGGTTGCATCCACCATTTGGTTTGGGTTAAAGACACTAAGTTTGAAACCCCGACCATTCAGTCAATTAATGTTGTTAATGAGTTTCTTGATATCTTTTCGGAAGATCTTCCTGGAGTACTTCTTGATAGAGAGATAGAGTTTGGGATTGACCTTCTTCTTAATGTTCAGCCTATTTTTATTCCTTCATATTGCATGGCTTCCGCGCAACTTAAAGAGTTGAAGGAGCAATTGAAAGATCTTTTAGACAAAAGCTTTATCAGACTTAGTGTGTCTCCATGGGGTACATCTGTCCTGTTTGTGCGTAAGAAAGATGGTTCTTTGCGGATGTGTATTGATTACCGACAGCTTAATAGGGTTACTATCAAGAATAAATATCGTTTTCTTCGAATTGATGATTTATTTGATCAATTGCAAGGTGCGAGCTACTTTTCGAAGATAAACCTCAGATCTGATTATCACCAATATAAGGTTAGGGAATGTGATATCCCCAAGACAAGCTTCCGAATCCGTTACTGTCATTTTGAATTTCTAGTGATGTCTTTCGAGTTAAATAATGCTCCAGTGGCTTTCATGGATCTTATGAACCTTGTATTCTGGCCATAACTGGATTTATTTGTAATAGTGTTCCTTGATGATATTCTTATTTACTCTCGAAGTAAGGGTGATCATGCGGATCATCTTGAAATCGTGTTAGAAACTCTTTGAACTCATCAGTTGTATGCTAAGTTCAGTAAGTGTGAGTTCTGGCTGAACTTTGTAGCCTTCTTGGGTCGTGTTGTTTATTCCGAAGGTATTAAAGTTGATCCTCAAAAGATAAAGGCTATAAAGAGTTGGCCTAGACCTATTTATCCTTCTGATATCTGAAGTTTCTTGGGTCTAGCTGGTTATTATCGGTGATTTGTTGAAGTGTTTTATCTATTGCGTCTCCTATGACCCGTTTGACCCAAAAGAAAGTGAAGTTCCTGTGGTTCGAATCTTTTGAGAAGAGTTTTAAGGAGTTGAAGACTCGACTCACTTCAGCCCCTGTGTTGACTTTGCCTGACGCTGTTGATGGTTTTGTGGTGTATTGTGATGCTTCCAGAGTCAGTTGGGTTGTGTATTGATGCAAAAGGGCAAGGTTATAGCTTATGTTTCCAGGCAGCTAAAGCCTCATGAGAAGAATTATCCTACCCATGACCTTGAATTAGCTGCCGTAGTTTTTGCTTTGAAAATCTGGAGGCATTATTTGTATGGTGTCCATGTCAACGTCTTCACGGACCATAAGAGCTTGCAGTATGTATTCACCCAAAAGGAGTTGAATCTTAGGCAGAGATGATGGTTAGAACTGTTGAAAGATTATGATATGAGCATGCTATATCATCCGGGCAAGGCCAATGTAGTAGCAGATGCCCTTAGTCGGAAGTCCATGGGTAGCGTAGCACATGTGGAGATTGGTAAGAAAGAGTTGGCCTATGAGCTAAATCGTTTGGCTAGATTGGGGATTAGGTTGTTTGGTGATGCTGAGGGTAGTATAGGAGTGCAAAGCGGTTCTGAATCCTCCTTAGTTTCGGAAGTGAAGGAGAAGCAACACAGGGATCCTACCTTGGTCAGGTTAAAAGAGTCAGTTAGAGACCAAAAGGTAGAGGTTTTCTCCCAAGGGGAAGATGGCGTTTTGAGACTCCGAGAAAGATTATGTGTTCCTGATGTTGATAACTTGAAGCAGAGGATTATGGTGAAAGCACATGGTACGCGATGCTCCATCCATCCTGGTGCTACCAAGATGTACCATGATTTGCGAAAAATCTATTGGTGGAACGGTATGAAGAGGAATATAGTAGAATTTGTGGCGAAGTGTTCCACGTGTCAACAGGTTAAAATAGAGTATCAAAGGCCCAGTGGCGTGATGCAAGAGTTTAGCATTCCTACTTGGAAGTGGGAAGAAGTGAATATGGACTCTTTAGTTGGTTTGCCTCCTTCTCGTCGCCATCATGATTCGATTTGGGTTGTCGTAGATCGGCTGACGAAATCATCTTATTTCTTGCCTGTGTATTCATCGTCTACAATTGAAGATTATCCTAGAATATATATTTGGAAACTCGTCAGACTTCATGGAATCTCTTTGTCTATTATTTCTGACAGAGGTACTCAGTCTACCTCTCAGTTTTGGAAATCTTTCCAGAAGGGTCTCGGTACCCAAATTCGATTAAGTTCTGCTTTCCATCTGCAAATAGATGGTCAGGCCGAGCGGACTATTCAGACTTTAGAAGATATGTTGAGGGCTTGTGTGCTTGATTTTAAAGGTAGTTGGAATGAGCACTTAGCATTAATCGAGTTTGCTTATAATAAAAATTTTCATGCTACTATTGGAATGGCCCCATTTGAAGTTTTGTATGGTAGAAGGTGTAGATCACCAATTGGTTATTTTGAAGTTGGTGAGGCTTCCGCGACTGGACCGAATGCAGTGTTTGAGGCCATAGAGAAGGTTAAGTTAATTCGGGAAAGGTTGAAAAC
>NC_061116.1:40758864-40806687 GCF_002878395.1 Capsicum annuum
CAACCGATGTCAATTTTTGATCAATCTGGTTGTAGGGCTAAAAAGACCATACCTCTCCGCCTCACTCCCACAGTGCGCAAGTCAGCAACTTTGTATGTCATTCTGAATTGCCCGGAAATTGAGCCCTTTCTGAAGTAAGGAGATTAAAATTTTAACATATCTTATTTGTTTACTCATTTACTTAAAGAAACTAATTATTTTTCCCATGTTGGATGTTCAGTTCATTTAAGACTCAATTCCACGAAAATCAAGTGTATGCATCCTTTGCAACATGGTTTAAAAATAAGGTTCGTAAGTGTATTAATATTTCTACAAAGTTCAAACATTTACACATTCCTCAACTAAAATATATATATGTATAATATTTTTAGGTACACCATTCACCAAATACTGCCGCATGATCAGCTCTTGAGAGATATTTCTTTGGATCCAGTTGAAGCTAATGCAATGTCCCAATACAAAGTAAATGGGTTTAAAGTTTCCACAAAACAATACTTCAGAATAAGGAAATAAACAATAATGGTGTTTGGGTTAAGGGTGATGATGATGTTGATTACTTTGGCATCATACACAAGATCTTAGAGCTGGAGTATGTTGGTTTCCCAATAAAAAAAATTGTCCTCTTTCGATGTAAGTGATATGATCCAAGCACAAGAGGCACAAGAGTACATAGGGAGCATAACATCATTGAAGTGAAGCACAATAGCTCGTATCCTCTTTATGATCCATTTGTTCTAGCGCAAAATGTTAGACAAGTGTATTATGCTCCTTATACGTTACGTAATGGAAAGTTTGATTGGTGGGCTGTAATTAAAACAAAGCTTATAGGCCGGGTGGAAGTTGAGAATATGCTGGAGACTGCGTATAAAAATGAAATGCAGATTGATCACCAGCTAGTGGATGTTGAATTAGTGGACGGTTTGAATCTCCCGGAAAATATATTTGAAGAAGTTAATATTACGGAAGAAGAGGCTGAGTGGGTAGGAGATGAGGAAACCTTCGAAGAGGGTGAATGGTTTAGTGGAGAGTCTTCAAAAGAGGAGGATTAGTTGTGTAGGTTGTATTTATTATGTATTGATGTCTTTATGCTTTGTACTATATATTTACCTTTATGCTTCTTGTTTAAGATTGATATGTAATATACTGTTTTACTTTGTTGTTTCCACTTTTTCACGATTTATATAGTAATAAAAATATTTTTGTCTATATCTCGTGTTGTTGGAGCTATTTGAAATGTGAATTAGTAACTTGAAATTATTTACTTGGAATGTTTTCTTAGACATTCATTTTGTAGTAACTAACTACTTGTTAACTTAACATAATTTAGATGTATGGCAGAGGTGACAAAGGGAAGGCAAAAGTTGATACTACGAAACCAAAAAAGAATAGACAACCTCCGCCTTATAGACGACCGATAGGCATTCATATATCTGAGGGTCGGTTTGCTGATGCACCAACACGACCCTCATATTCTAGGTCGTCCGAGGATTCGATACGTACTCCTATGTATGTGGGGCCACTACATGGGTTTGCACTGACTCATTCTACTGCAATGACCGTGCCACCAACAACACAATATTATCGAACAGCCGCTGGCCCCTCCAGACATGTACCATCATCGATACCCTCCTGCAGTAGTCACGCAGCTTCGCACAGTGATTCTGCTGGATCTATTGGGTTATCGGATCTTCATCTTGGAGGCACTCCATCTGGTGATTCAGATCCACCCACGCTAGTGTATCCACTATCACTTACTAGGCAGCCAGGAGACAGAGATGATTTTGGGAGGATTTTTCTTATTTCAGTTGCGAGAGGGTAAGATTTCTAAATATAATAACGTTACTCATTTTTTCATTACTATATTATTATGCTCTATAAAATTACTATTTCATCTTGTGTTGTAGGTTTAGGCCAGATGCTGGAGTTAGACAAAAGGCGCGAATATGCATTACTCGTCACTTTAACGGCTACTGGACCAGCTGAAAAAGGTTCCAGAACTTGACTGGGAGAGAATGTTTGAAGAATTTAAGGTAAGGATTTAACTTATCGACTACTTATTAGCATTTTATTAGAAAAAAAGATTGAATATTAAGTTTTTGTTGTAGAAATTTTACTGGTGGGATGGTGCAAATACATTTCATATAAAGAAGAATTTTTTCATAAGATATAGAGCCATATTTAACGATCTTTTGGATTATGCCTGAAAGAAATTGGTAAAATCTAAGTGGAATTCTGGAGCCGCATGGCAACTGTACCTTCGCCATTAGAGGAGTGCAGAATATCAATTTTTGAGTGAAAAAGAAAAGAAAGCCCGGGCATCATCCAAGGGTGGCTCCTTACATACTGCGGGTGCCAGAAGTACTCTTGCTGTGAAGGAAAAAATGGTATCTAACTTTTACAGTGTTAATTGTTTGTTTCTATTGAAATTTTTGTAGTAGTTGAACATTGATATATAATGTTTTCATATGCAGGAAAAAGATAAGGGTAGCCGAATACCAACTGATGAGCTATTCGAGGAGACTCGTACGAAAAAGAAAAAGAACCCGACTAATGAAGATGTCTGGGTTAAAGCTCGTGCAAAAGCTGTCCATGTAAGAAACAAATTTTGAATTATAACTACTTTAATATTTTTTTACTTTTATCATTAACTTTACTTTAAATATAGGACGAATAGTTGCGTCTTGTTGCTGAGTATCGTAGTAGTCAGCCTTCTGAAAGTCAGGATGACCCAATACCCGAGCATGTAGAGGAGGAGTTATGGACAAAAGCTGTGGGTCCTACAAATAGAGGCCATTTCTACGGATTTCACACAAAATTTTTTGATGATAGTATTAGGTATTTGTCCGGCGATGCATACTCTAGCTCTTCAGTTGATAGAGAAACCATTGAAAGACTATAAAATATAGTTTCTCAACTCACTGAAGAGCTTACTGAATAGAGAGGGAGATTTGCTGAATAGAGAGAGAGGCAGAAGAAGACCGAGAAGGCAACAACATCATAAATCAAGATGCTGCAGCAACAGTTCAACTCTTTCATTCAGACTGCGGAGGTTATTCCTTTGTGTCCTGGTGATGCAGTTTGGGCTACAAAAGGTCTAGTCCCCCTGGATGATTTCAGCACGGATGATGATATGGAAGATGAGGACGAATTTGATGATGATGACTTTTAGTTTTTCGATTTTTGTATGTGTTGTATTTGTTATTTAGACATTTTGTTGTTTGAAAGTATTGTTGAAGTTTTTTCATACTCACTTTTGTAGGACATTTTGTACGTGTTGTAGACTTTTGAAAGTATTTACGTTTAGTTTTTGGTTATTGTTGCTGTTGTATTGATTTGGTTATTGTTGTATTGGATTGTTGTTCTTGCATTGTGTATTTGGGTTTTGATTTTTATTTTTTTAAAAAAAATTTCAGAAAAACTGACCACATATAGTCGGTTTTTCAATTTTTATCCTAGAAAACCGACCACTTTTTTCAATTTTTTTCCAGAAAACCGATCATGCGTGGTCGATTTTTTATTAAATTTAATTAATTAATTTAATAAAAAATCAACCACTTGTGGTCTTTTTGTTTCCTGAAATTAGTTTTTCTAATTTTAATAAAATAATAATAAATTTTTAAAAAATATATATATTTTTTAAAAAACAGACCACTTGTGGTCGATTTTTAAAAACCTACCACAACTTTACCGACCACACACTTTGGTCGGTTTTGTGGTAGGTTTTTGGGGAAAACCGACCACATGTGATCGATTTTTGTGGTCGGTTTTCCCCTTTTTTCTAGTAGTGTTTTTTGTTCTATTTTATATTTTTTGTATTTTCAAAAAATATGACTAGTCAAGAACAAGTCATGGATGAGAACATAAATATCACAATTGTTTATCGTATTTGTAGTCACACCATCATTTATATTTTTGTATTCATTGCTACAATTGTACTTGTATTTGTATTTTAAAGTTCGCACTTGTATTTATATTTTATTGTTCACATTTGTATTTGTATTTAATAGTTCTTACTTGTATTTATATTTGCTAGTTTGCGTGATCATTTATATTTTATATAATCCGCACTTGTATTTTAAAGAACTATTTTGTATTTGTATTTGTATTTTATAATTGACTGCATATTATATTGGATTATATTTATATTATGGTTTTATTGTATTTGTATATTTAGATTATTTTTGGATTATTATTTGTATTCTATTTTCGTCGATACCTTTTATTTTTAAAGAATTATTTTGTATTTATATTTGGAAGTTGAGTGCATATTGTATTTAGCCGTGACTATGTATAATTTATCATTTGTATTTGTATACAAACAAGTAAATGCATTAATTGTATTTTCTTGATTCTAAAATATATAAATATATAATATATCATTTGATACAAATGTACCATTTTGTATTTGTATATCAAAATTATCATTCATATTGTAAATAAACAACTATGAACGATAATTATATTTTATTGATTCTAAATTATATAAATATATAATATATCATTTGATACAAATGTACCATTTTGTATTTGTATATCATAATTATTTTGTATTTATATTTGTAAGTTGATTGCATATTGTATTTAGCCGTGACTATGTACAATTTATCATTTGTATTTGTATACAAACAAGTAAATGCATTAATTGTATTTTCTTGATTCTAAAATATATAAATATATAATATATCATTTGATACAAATGTACTAACATTTTGTATTTGTATATCAAAATTATCATTCATATTTGTAAATAAACAAATATCACTTGATACAATGACAAAGAAATGAAAACAAATGATTTTACAAATACAAATACAATATATATTGTATTTGTATAAAAATTTGAGTTGTATTTATTTGCATCAATAAATACAACTCGTATCAATAAATACAAACAAGTATTAGTAGAAAGAAAATCAATAGTTCCTTTTCAATAATTTAAAAAATACAAATGATAGTTCTTACTTGTATTTATATGTTATAGTTTGCATTTGTATTTGTATTTTATAGTTCACACTTGTATTTGTATTTTATAGTTCGCACTTGTATTTATATCTTAGAGTTTGCATTTATATTTCTATTTTATAGTTTGCACTTGTATTTGTGTTTGCTAGTTCGCACAAATGAAAATAAAGAGAAAACTGAAAAGAAAAAAAAGGAGAAAATATGAGATAAAATAAAATAAAAGAGGAGAAAAAAATGAAAAGGATAAAGAAAAAAAATGAAAAAGTGAAAAAAGTTGAAAGAAAAATAAAAATAAAAAGAAAAATAAAACAACAAAAAAGGGAAAAGAAAAACTGAAGAAAAAAACTGAAAAAGAAAAGAAAAGGAAGAGAATAATAGAAAATAAAAAAGAGAGAAAATACATAGAGAGGCTATGAATTGTAAGTAGAAATAATTAATAGGCATGAGGGGGCTATGAATTGTAATTAATTGAAATTTAGGCAAAATAGGGTAATTAGGAGTCTATGTTTGCTAAAATATGTAGTTATCCCAATAAATAAGACCTACTCAAAAAGTCACTTTAATTGGAAAAAATCCATTTTCTCTAAAACCAACTACCTAGCGGGGTTGAGGCGGTAAAAAATAGCGGTGTGATAGATGGCGACTCTGTTGGTGATAACCAGAATTCGAGCTTTTATATTGACTCATTTGGCTTTATGTATTTTGAAATAATGTATTTGTTGGCCTAAATGTGCTATGTGTCTAATTGTTTATCGCTTTGACATTATTTGAATTGCGATATAAACTGTCTTCTCTTGTTCACCCATCTGAGTCTTCTGAGATACTTTATATTCGAAGATGCGGTATA
The DNA here is from genome assembly GCF_002878395.1 of Capsicum annuum. NCBI lineage: Eukaryota > Viridiplantae > Streptophyta > Magnoliopsida > Solanales > Solanaceae > Capsicum > Capsicum annuum. The sequence goes on from NC_061116.1 coordinate 40,764,674, forward strand.
TGCTCTTGAGCCTTAAGATACCAGAGATGCGGAAACGCTCCTGGAAAGGACTCTATAGTCATACATGTTTTAGGATAGGAAGGACCAATGGTGAGGCTAGAAAGCATTGCTACCAGTAAGCTGTTCCTGCCTGACTTGAGTTGTCCGCTCATTTTACAGCCAATTTGGACGCCTTTCTTTATCAGGTTAAATCTAGTAGAATCGAAACTTAGACATGATTATCCCTATTAGGCTCCGCTTTATTTGCATAACGTGCATTTTTGATTTAGTGGAGGCTCGACAAAGGTTTGAATGTCTAAAAGTACCCTCTTTGAAGACTATCTATTTTTTGTGCTAGTAGTTGCATTAACTGTCTGGCTGTTTTGAATGTTGGTCGGCTTGGGAATCCATTAACGTAAGAGAGGCTAAAAATTGCTCTCTAAACCCTATTCTTTTTCGAAACCCAAATGAGGTACGAGATTTTCTTTCACAATAAAAGAAAAAAATAATTTTGTAAATTATCGAGTTTACCCCAATCTGGACGAAGTTCCCACACCTGATTCTCATCTCAGTAAGATATGTAGGCAGCCCTCCACGGGTTCGGTGATAATTAAAAACGAAGGTTGTACTTTCTTAAAGGAAAAAAAAGGAAGAGTTTTGATCCTTATAAAAAAAATCAATCAATTTGTTTTCTATTTTTTTTTAAATCATTATTAACAAATTCAAAAAAAAAAATTATTTTCTTTTAATTATTCAAAAAAAATTGGGTTTCTTCATATCTCCAGTTCGACGAACTACGCACATCTGATTCTCATCTCAGTGAGATACTTAGGTAACCTTCTACGGGTTCGGTGATCCTTAAATCGAAGGTTGTTTTTTTCTTAGGAAAAAAAAAAAGAAGAGTTTTGATCCTTATAAAAAAAATCAATCAATTCATTTTCAAAAATTAAAAAGAAAATCATTATTAATAAATTCAAAAAAAAAAAAATTTCTTTTCATTATTCAAATAAAAAGTGAGTTTCTTCATGTCTCTAATTTCATGAACTGCGGACATCTGATTCTCATCTCAATGAGATAGTAAGCAACCCTTTTTGGGTTCGCTGATCCTCATTCAAAAAATATTTATTGAAAAAAGGTTGTTGGTTTTGTTCAAATAATCCTTATACAATCTTTTTTTAAAATAAAGAAATAAATAAGTAAATACATTTTTTAATTTTTCTTTCAAAAGTAAAAAAAATATATAAATTGTCCGTATTAAAATTTAAAAAAAAAAGAAAAAAGAAAAGTTTTCCATCCTTATTCAAAATAAAAAAAAATAAAAATTTGTTACTTCATATTTTAAGCTCCCTGAACTACATTTGACCTGATTCTAGTTTCAACAAGATACATAGGCAACTCTTCTTTTGTGTTCGGTCTCATCGAAATAAAATATTGACTTAATAATTGATACCAATAAACTTAAAACTATGAATTAAAAAAGTGTTAAATTATAAGACATGATAGAATGGACCTACTTGGTTGTGAACTATAGATTTTTTTGGTACCTCTATTTATACTAAAGTTGCACTTGTAAAATTTTCTTGCTCTAAGTTAATTTAAAATAAATCTTGCCTCACTGTTTCATATGTATTATGTGGTGAGTTAAGATTGAAAATTCAATGGCATCGCTCTGTTGATCTAGAACTTGGAATGAATGTCTGTTGAGGCAAAATTCTAAGATACACTTGATTTGGAAAAAGATTGTAGGCCTTCTTTGATCCGATTGTGCATTCTACAACCCACCAAAGGACACTAATCCCTAATATTTCCCCCTTTGAGCCTAAAGCTTTTTCCTTGGATAACCACATTTGAGCCTATACCTTTCGAGTGTTTATATGCACTATCCTTCTTTTGGCTCACCTCCTTGAGCGCACTAAATACGTACAAGTTGTGAATGAAGATTCAAGATCAAAGGCGCCATAGATAAAGAACGTATAGCCCTAGGAAAACAAAGACGAAAGACGACTTCAAAGAAGAAGGAGCAAAAACACAATTAAAAAAATAGAAAATTCCAACAAAGATGGAGAATCTTCATAAAAGAAGAAGAAGAAGAAGAAAATATATTTATCAAAAAAAAGGGAAAAACTTCAGCACAAGATTCAAAAAAAGTCGAACCTAATACCAAACAAGGGGCAAAGAAACACAACAAATAAGATCGAGCGTCAAACCGTAACAAATGTCAAAAGCACAGAAACATCAGCGCTCATTGAGGAATTAGTCATTTATATCCCAAATATCATCCTACCTGTCCCCAAGTCTACATTACATGCTAATAACTAGTCCTACAAAATCCTACTTTAAGTGTTCTCACATTAGTGGACACTTACATAATGGCCAAGCTTATGGTATCTCAGTGCATGCATTGAACATCTTTCTGAGTATGAGTGCTTCTTAAATGTCCTAAAATCTAAACTATTTTATTGTGAGTGAGTTATGACTTTATTTATGGTAAGGATACTTGAAACATGAGGATAAGAATAATTTTAAACCCTTGATTGAGGCCAGATAAACAAACCTTGTCGAAGCTTAAGTATATTTGAGGTACCATTTGAAACTATAGGAATCATTTCTAAGTTGATCTCAATTTTTTCTAGAAAATAATTAGAGATAGTTTGACTATAATTCTAATTTTTGGTATCAATTGAAGTCAAGAAATGAATTGATTTCATTCTTTTATTCTCCAGATATTTACAGAGCACATACTTTCAAAAAAATACTATATTTGTGAACTACGTTAAACCTGATTCTTGCTACGCAAGATACGTAGGCCTATGATAGGGTTCGGTCCTGCTGAATAAAATTTTTCTTTACATCCCTGAATGGTATAATACTGAGGATTTTTTTTAAATAAAAAAAATCAAAAAGAATTTCAAAGTTCCTCGCATCCAAAACTGGGGCATATTTAAAAAAAAAAGAAATAAAATTTTCTAATTTTCTCTTTTATGTCTTCATAGGGTACGGCATTTCCGAGTTGTCATTTTAGGAAACAAAATTTTCTATTTTCTTTTTTATGTCTTAATAGGGTACGACATTTCCTAGTTGCCGTTTTAGGAAATAAAACTTCCTATTTTCTTCTTTATGTCTTCATAGGGTACGACATTCCCTAGTTGCCATTTTAGAAAATAAAATTTTCTATTTTTTTTCCTCTATGTCTTCATAGGGTACGACATTCTCTAGTTTCCATTTTAGGAAATGAATTTTCCTATCTTCTCCGTTACGTCTTCATAGGGTATGACATTCCCTAGTTGTCATTTTAGAAAATGAATTTTCCTATCTTCTCCTTAGTCTTCATAGGGTACGACATTCTCTAGTTGCCATTTTAGGAAACAAATTTTCCTATCTTCTTCTTTATGTCTTCATAGGGTACGACATTCCCTAGTTGACATCTTAGGAAACAAAATTTCCTATTTCTCTTCTTTATGTCTTCATAGGGTACGACATTCCCCAGTTGACATCTTGAATGGACCAGCTTTCATAACATGTTTCATTGACATGTCTAGCATCAAAAATCCGTATGCCCTAACAAATTCCCCCTTTTTGATGTTGACAAACTTAGAAGCTTAGTACCCAGTTAGTTAATCCAACTTAGCAACTCAGCACCCAGTTAGTTAATCCTGACATACTCAGTAAAAGATTCAAAATAGAGAGTCACAGAATGAAACAGGTTAGTCAATTGGGTTATAAGCACTGTATAATCTGTTCTCCCCCCTTTTGAAATCATAAAAAAACTGGACCAAAAAATGAAAATAATTTAATAATTCATGGCCACTAGGGCTATCACTAAAATAATCAAAACTGCAGAACAAAAACTAAACAATGCATTAAGAACACAAAAGTAGAACACATAAAGCAAAAATCCATTTCATTGATAGATCAAAATACAATTATCACGACCCATGAAGAGCAATAAGAGAGAAACAACTTGGACCAAAAACACAAAGAAAAGATGCCTAAAACACTAAGAGGGGCTTAAGTGGATGAGGAAGAATGGATAAGGGAGGTCAGCTTCCTAATGATCTCAGCATTACCAGCTCTTTCTTTTTCCAAGATGGCTGTGAGGGATGCGATTTGAGCTTGAAGGACCTATTTCTCCTCCTTATGAGCAGCCTCCAATATAGTTTGTGCCACTTCCACCTCACTTTGCTTGGTAGTAAGAGCATTTCTCAACCTTTGCATAGGGTTATCAACATTCCTCATAGCAACAGGTAACATAGCATGGGTCACAGAACCAATAACATCCTTTGTAGTCTATAGTGACCATACTTTGACAGAAATATGAAAGTCCTCAAAAATAGGGGCAAGCTAGAACTCATATGGCAAAGAATGACCATTTGCATCTTGGATTAAGACCCTTTGTATGTGCTTGATGATGAGTCTAGGAAGGTCTATTGGAGTTTGAGAGTCTAGCAATTCCATCAAGGTGAGATCAAGAAAATTGGCCACTGTTCTTCTTTCCTGTCTAGAAAGGATTATTTTGTAAACCACATCAAAATAGAATTGGTGGTGAGGGGACATCTCATTCTTAAGGACCCTTCGATGAGTTAAGTAAAGAGGATTTCTAGAGAATTTTCTAGAAATATCAAGAGCTAATGGGAGGTTATCTAGAGGAGGCCAAGCACCCTTCACATAATGAACCCAACCCCTAGTAGGAACATTTAAAATTTAACTCAGATCAATAGGATAAAGATTAATGGTTTTCCCATGAGCAGTGGTGGAGAACATCTCTCCAATAGCAACTCCATTTGTATAAAATTCATACACTTTATCTTTTCCAAACTTCCTTTGATGATCACCTTAGAAAAAGGTGAGACCATCCCTGAGCTCTCAATTTTGTGACCAACACATCCATATCAGTCCCTCTAAAACCAGTGACAACTCTACCCCTAGCCAAATTACATTTATGAAAGTAGAGAACATGAGCTGACTGAGAAGCCTTATCAGTAGGAGTATCAATATTAATATCATAGTCAAGATCTGGAGTAGGGTGAGTAGAGGGAGCAGGAGGAGAATCAGGAAGAAATTCAGAGTCTGACTTAGATGAGTCAGAAGGAACAGGTTTGGATACTTATTTCTTTGGACGGGAAGTGGAGTTTGAAGAACTTTTGGTGGAAGGAGAGAACTTGACAGTGAAGGCTTTGACAATAGATTTTGAGGACAAAGAGGCCTTGGAAGGAGGTTTGGAGGAAGATCGAGGAGTGAAAGAAGATTTTGGGGTTTTAGTAATGATGTGCTATAGTTTTCGTTTAGAATGAAGAAGAATATCAGAAGAGGAAACATTGGGGGGGGGGGAGCAGAAGGAGTAACCCATTTCTTTTTATGTGCACGAAGTTCTTCTTCCAAAGAATCATCTTTCCATTGTTTCTTCCCCCGCCTAAGCGGAATTTGAGGAAAAGTGACTACAAAGGAAGGCTTAACTGAAGCATCGTCATCGACATCAATGACAACAAAAGAGAGTTTTCATTTAAGAGTAGATCTTAACCTTCGGTGGATGATATTAACAATGGTTATATCATCAGGATCAATAATTTAAAGTTGGGTTGGTGGTGGAAGTGAGGGTTTTGACTGGGATGAGCCGGTTGAAGAAAATTTGATAAAAGGGTTTGGGAAGTATCTGAACATGGTAAAATTAGAGAAATTTCTTAAGATTTTAGGAGGGATTAGTGGAGGTAAGGTAATATTTGGTTGAACTACAATGGAGGTGAAGGTATTTGTGAAAGAATCAGGTAAAGAGGATAAAGAGGATGAAGAGGAATCCATATGGATAGTGAAACAGGAAGTTTGTGATTTGTCGTAGAGAGGGTTAAGAGGTAATGAAGAAAAAGGATTAGGAGGATATGTATTTAATAGAGATTGAAGGAAGATGAAATGTGAGGGGAGTGGATTTGGAAGAAACATAATGATAAAGGGGTCTGCACTGATGGGAAAGGGCTGGCAGCTTTTTTAAGGAGATGGCTTTTGGGTTTATGGCGGTTTAAGTTTAACGGAAAGGACCAAGTGAACAATTTGTTTCTCTTTTATGCTATCATGAACAAGTGAAAATCATACCTGAATTTTGAAGAGAAATGGACAAAATTTTCCTTGATGTTTCACCCTATCTGCAAAATCAACACGTATCTGAGTTAGTTTACTTTAAAACCTTAGAATTAGGATACACAACTAAATGTGTAAAACAAAATTAATCAACAATCACTTAAGTACAATCTTTTCTAGTTAATCATTGAAGATGATTTATACAATTTTAATCATCCCCAAGGCCAACCTATTTTTTTTCAAAGTGTTCTCTACTCAAAGCCTTAGTGAATATGTCAATAATTTGTTCCTCAGTAGAATGAAACATAATTGATATATGACCTTTTTCAACATTATCTCTAAGAAAGTGATGTCCAATATCAATATGCTTGGTTCTTTTATACTGAACAAGATTTTTGGAAATATTAATAGCACTTGTGTTATCCCAAAAAATTGGGAACATAACCAACATCTATTCTAAAGTTTATAAGCTGTTCCTTAATCCATAACAATTGAGCACAACAGGAACCTGGAACAACATATTCAGCTTCAACATTAGACAAGGCTACTGAATTTTACTTCTTAGTGGACTAGGTAATCAAACATCATCCTACGAAGTGTGCCATGCCAGTAGTGCTTTTCCTATGTACCAAATACCCTGCATAGTCAGCATCTGAGTAACCTACAAAATTAAAGTTCCTACCTTTGGGATACCACAAGCCAAGATCACTGGTTTCCTTTAAGTATCTGAAGATTCTTTTCATTGATTTTAGGTGTGATTCTTTGGGCTTTTCTTGAAACTAGCACACAGTCCTACACTGAACACAATGTCAGGACTGCTTGCTGTGAGGTATAATAATGATCCTATCATACCTCTATATATTTTTCCTCCATATTAGGACCTGTTTCATCTAAATCAAGTTTTATGGCAGTGGTAATAAGAGTATTGATCTCTTTTCCCTCTTCCATGGAGATTCTCTTGAGAAGTTCTTTGACATACTTCTGTTGATGGATCATTGTCCCAGATGCTGTCTATTTTATTTGCAAACCCAAGAAGTAATTCATCTTCCCCTTCATGCTCATCTCAAACTCACAAATCATGAGTTTGGTAAACTCATAAGTCATACTCATGTTGGTTGAACCAAAAATAATGTCATCCACACACACCTACACAAATAATAAATCCTTTTTATTAGTTTTTAAGAAAAAGTATTGTCAATTTTACCTTTGGTATACCCATGCTCCAGTAGAAACTTTGATAATCTCTCATTCCAAGCCCTTGGTTCTTGTTTCAACCCATACAAGACTTTATCTAGCTTGTACATATGATCAGGAGACTCCTTACTTTAAAATCCTAGAGGTTGCTTGACATAAACCTCTTCCTTGAGGATTTCATTCAGGAATGCACTCTTCACATCCATCTAATAGAGAAAAAACTCCATATAAGCTGCAAAGGCAAAAAGTAATCTTATAGCTTTAAGTCTTGCTACAAGAGCAAAAGTATCATCAAAGTCAATTCTTTCTTCTTGGTTGTATCCTTGACCACCAATCTTGCCTTGTTTCTTGTGATAATTCCATGCCCATCAACTTTATTTCTATACACCTACTTAGTTCTAATTAGTAACCTATCTTTTGGGAGAGGAAATAAGGCCATACTTTGCTTCGCTCAAACTGATTCAACTCTTCCTGCATGGCTATAATCCAATCAGTATCAAGCAAGACTTCAGTTATCTTCTTTGGCTCAATCTCTGACAGGAATGCCTTGAAGGCACACATACTTCTCGATCCAGATCTCGTAGTAATCCCAGAGGTAAGATCAGTTAGAATATTTTCAATAGGATGTGATCCTTGATACTTGTATCCTTTTGGGATCAAGCCTAGTAAACTACTAGGATCACAGCTGATGTTCTAATATTAGGTAATTTGTCGCTCAGTTCCCCCTGTCACTGTGCCTTCAGCTTTAGTTCCCCCTGTTGAGGTGCCTCCATGTTTGGTAGCTCCAGTTAATGAACCGAGTTGTGTAACCTGTTCCTCATTGTTACTTTCTTCCTGCAGGTTAGTCTTAACACAGGATTCATTCAAAACCACATGCATGCTTACTTCAACACAGTTAGTTTTCTTGTTTAAAACCCTATAGGCCTTACTATGAAGTGAATAACCTAAGAAGATTCCCTCATCACTTTTAGCATCAAACTTTCCTAGATTATCTTTTCCATTATTGTTTATGAAATATTTACAACCAAAAGTTTTAAAATGAGAAATATTTGTCTTTCTTCCTTTTAGTAATTCATAGGGAGTCTTCTCTAACATAGGTTTGATCATGCATCTATTTATAATATATGCTGCAATACTTATTTCCCCAGCCCACAGGTTTTTAGCAACATTTGTTGCAAGCATTATTGTTCTAGCCATATCTTCCAAGGTTCTATGTTTCCTCTCCACCACTCTATTTTGTTGTGGTGTTCTAGAAGCAGAGAAGTTATGATCTATACCATTTGCTGAACAGAATTCCGTGAACTTTACATTCTCAAATTCTATACCATGGTCAAACCTCATAGAAACTAAAGAAGTGCCCAGTTTCTTTTCAATTTTACTAATAAAAATTTCAAAGTCATCAGAGACATTTTTTTAGAGTCTAGAAAAACAGTCCAGGTGAACCTGGAATAATTATCAATAATTACAAAAATATACCTTTTTCCACCTCTGCTTTGAAGTCTCATGGATCCACAAAAGTCCATATGAACCAGGTCAAGGCACTTGGTAGTGCTAACATGGTTCTTTGACTTAAAAAAAAGATCTTACTTTCTTTCCCCTTACACATGCACTACATAACTTTTCTTCCTTGAAATTGGTTTTGGGTAATCCCAATATCATGTCTTTGTAGGAAAGTATGTTTAGTTGTTTTAGACTTGCATGACCAAGTCTCTTGTGACAAAGGAGGGGATCATTTTCTATGGCACTTAGACAAGTCAACTCAGGTCCTAGTAGTGCCATGATGTCAGCTTTGTATTTATTTCTGTATCTTCTTGTAGTGAGCACAATCTGTTTGGTGTCCATTATTTTGACTTTGACTCCTCCAGCAGTAAAAACAACTTTATTACCTTTGTCATATAGATGTGAGGTGCTCAACAGGTTATGCTTTAATCCTTCTACAAGATAGACATCCTCCAATGCTTTTGACTCAGATGCGCCAATTTTTCCAACTCTAGTAATGATTCTCTTTTTTCCATCACCAAAAGAAACTCATCCTCCATTTATTTTAGATATTAAAAGGAACCTTTTCTTATCACCAGTTATATAGCTTGAGCAAGCACTGTCTAAGTATCAGCGCCTTTTGTTTCCTTTCACCCTCTCCTACAAAAGAAATTAATAGTTAGACTTAGGAACCCAGACAAACTTGGGTCCTATTTTATGAGTGAAAGGATGATTCAAGTTTCTCCTAGTTCATGCAGGCAACATGTAGTGCAACCTATTTCTCTAACCAGAACTAGTCTTGTTCTTTTTGGTCTGAGAAAATCTGTTAGCCATATTTTGACTGTTTGATCAGCTTTTAGCAGCCACAAGACATTCAGTGGTGGGATGGACAAGGTTGCCACAAATGTAACATAAATCTTTAGGATCATCAACACTTTTGTGGAATCCCAAACCTGCCTTTTTACTATAATTTATTTCACTCAATTTGTGAACAATTCTTGAGGAGTTTGTCCACCTATCTGCCCTCTCAAGATCAAGTTTTTGTTTAGAAACTTCTTGACTCAGTTTATTCAATTTTTCAGTTAATTCATGGCATTCTTGTTTGTATTTAACTAGCTTAAGTCCAACATTTTCTTGTTCTTTACTCATGGTCTTTTTCCCATTTTCAATGAGAGTTAGTTTGAGAATTTCAGACTTAAGATCATTGTTTATGATCTCAAGTTCTGCAACCTGCTTCTTGAGATTGTAAAATAAATAATCTCTATTCAAAATGTCACTTTAATTAGAAAAAATCCATTTTCTCTAAAACCTACTCTTTTAAGGGGTTGAGGCGGTAAAAATAGGGATGCGACAATAAAGACATAGTCTAATAAGGAAAGATAAAAGTAGACTCTGGATGCCTGAAATCAACCACTACCTTGAAAAGCTCCAAATGACGCTCGAAATCAAACACCGTGAGGCACACCCAAACCTTAATATACACCAAAAGAGTACAGTAGGAGTGAGTACGATCTACTTATACTCACTAGGTATCGTAGGCCGACCGAGCAAAGTAGAAAATAACACATACAAAATATACACTAAGGGCACGTCACCTGCAAAACACTAGAAAAGAATACAAGTATACATTTATACCACATATAAGCAACGAAAAGAGAACAACATATACGGGAGCATCAAGTACAAATAAAGAAATATAGAACAACGGATAGGTAGTAAGTCAAATAGAATATACAATCACATCATAAACATCATAAAGTAATCACAATATGAATGATGATGATGATGATGATGATAATGATATAATATATGAGGTTTTTGCACAACCTCCGTGACCGTCACACATCCTCAGAGATAGTTTTATAGTCTCTGTATACACCTACGAAGCTAAAGCTTCAAGACGTAGGACCCATGGGGGGTTTGTCAACCCATATATAACTCAATATCCATGAGACATCTTGGTAAATCCCTTGGATAAGGTCTATAAAATTTGATGTTTCCAGTATTTCCAGAATTTCCAAGTATTACCAATAATTCTAGTGTTTCCAACAATTCCAGTGTTTCTAGTATTTTTAGTATTTCTAGGGAACATACATAACATAAGACACAAATCAGCTAAAACATACAACAACAACAATTATATAAAGTAACAACAAATAAGTGAAATAATGTGTGTGATGCCATGAGAATAATGATACAATGCTTACAACTAACCAACCATGAGAATATCTAATAAGACCTTAATATATCAATATATGATCCTAGATATCCTCCCAATATATCTAACCATTCATGAAAACTTACATGATTTATATGCCAATAGAGTATGAGCACATAAACATACATAATTGATACCACAATAGGATTTTGGTCCAGCAAAATACCATTATTTTTATGTATATAGGCTATCAACATCACATAGGACCCCACACAATTACACATAGAATATAATATCCCAAAATAATAAAATACATCATATATAGGTCCCCACATGGGCTCAACATAGTATGATAGCCATTTTTCATGATTAGTTTCCACACCCTTAACATGCTTTTGTATCAAATTAAACTACCCAACCCAGTCTGAAGAAATTAAGCCATAACCTACCTCAAAGACCGATAATTGATTAGCAATACTTCAATCACAAAGCCTTATACTCACGAATGGATCTGTAATCAACTAAAATTTAGAAATATAGAGTCTATACATACAAAAATTCAATGATACCCATATTATCTATTTTCAAGTCGGGGTCAAAATGAACCTCTATATTGGATTTTCAAAAATAAAAAAAAATCATAAATTTGTTTCAAAAACTTATTCCCCATTTTTCTAGGAGTCTACAGATGGGAAATACTAGAAAAAAATAGTTAAAAACAATGTTCAAATCGAATAAAAGCCACTTTTAAACTTTACCAGGTAAAATCCCTGCAATCTATTTTAAAATCAAGAATCAAAGTTGTTTTAAAAATGAAATTAAGGGAAAACAGATAATTATGGGGTTAGGAACTCATCCAAGTGAAAAAGGTTTTAAATTGGAGAAATACAATTTTTAGGCCTTATGGGCCAAAATCCCAAATTCTATACTTAATTCAAGTTGAAAACAAAAATTAGATGATGAAGTTTGAAGAACATAATTGAAATAGATTTTATGGAGCTTATCCAAACTTAGAAGTGGAGAAAGTTTCTCAAAATCGTGAATCCTAAGTTCAAAGTCTCAAAAATGGTTTAAAATGGCAAAAACCAGGTACTTATATACCCAGTCATCGCGATCAGGTGTCGCGATCGCGATACCTAGCCTGCCAAGGGTATCATAATCTCAGACAAATATCATGATTTCTACATATGTATGCAAGACACAATCACAATTGCGACATGAGCATCATGATTGCGAGTGCACCAGTAAAGTGGTGCACCAGCTGGGGACTTGGTGCATTCCAAGTCTCTGCAGGCCTCTCGAGATTCATCTGGAATCCCGTGAATACAAATGAACTATGCTATCTTATCAAATTTAATGCTCCGAACTTAATGGCGATGCCAGATTTTTGAAAACGACATTATTTTTACAAAGTTGACCCTCAAACCTAAAATTATAACTTTTCATACCGAGGGTCTATAATACCTTAAAAATACACCCTGGATACCACATAGTGCTTACGATCCCAAAAGACCACAAGCTAACCCATGAACTGGTACCTGCTGTGAGAACATAATAATATGGTAATAAGATACACATATGCTGAAATAGCTGAATAGTGCCAAATGATTAAAATACAAAAACCATTACTGAATCATAAGTCTGAATGTCTAAAATAAGAATGATAAGACTAATAAACACTGATAAACTGATTAAACTATCTATTGTCTAAAAGCCTCTAACTGACTAAAAAGAGTTGATGGGACAGGCCCCAACTAACTTCAATTGTCTAACTGAAATGAAAAGCTGAACTTCTGAAATATTTGAAATAAATAACTATGTCCTCGATAGATGAGGACTCACTATGACACTGCTGCTGATAGGATGAACTATCTAAGCGCGGTCAGGAAACTAAGCATCCGAACCTATGATATAAGACATTATAGCACAAAGAAAATATATGCGATCAGTACTTTGAATGTACTATTATGCGAGATGGGGTTAGGCTAAAATATATAGGTTTATGTGCTTGAGATAATGACTGAATGAATAGCATGAGATAATTGAGTTTAAATACATGAAAGCTATAAAATCTGAGAATGCATGACCAAGCATATAACATAATTCTAAAATAGTTTGTAAACTGAAATACTGAAATCTTGTAACTGAATAACTGATACTACATACTATGGCCAATCAAACCTGAAACTAGACTCTGTACTGACTACTAAACTGAGATTCTAGGAGGTATCATCTAACCGACATGCCCCAAATGAGCTAATTAAGGTCTAACCTGGGGCCCCAGTTGAAAAGGTACAATACTGTGCCACGGGTACTAACAATGGCTGTGTGGACCTACTATAGAGTCACCCTTATCTGACAGGTGCTCTAATGGGATACGTGTTACCCTCAACTTGCAGGTAAACACTTTATCAACCCTCAACTGGAAGGTTGATATCTCTAACCTACACTGGCTACATAGTTTTGGAACTAAGGGTCTGCTACTAAATGTCACACCTTCTACTAGCAGGTGAGCCCCCATCTTTTGGTTTGCTCGGTGCTAAATCCCTACTCCTAACTGAACTGACACTGATTATAGGACTAAACTATGCTTAACTAAACAAACAACTGCTCATGATTAACTTAACTAATTGATAATGCTCACAGTTTATCTGAAATCATTTTAAGGATACTGAAACTATGTAAACAACTAAGCAGCGGGTGTTCATAACCCTCCATCATTGAATAAAAATCACAATATGGGTATATAAAACTTTAAAATAATCATTACTCAAAACCCAATATTTAGACATTTCATCAAACACACGGGAGTCATAAATTTAAGCATCAGAATGGGTAAAGCATGTGATTGAAACATAATTACAATACAAAAACCATGAATTAGGAATTTTACAAGGAAATTTCATCATTCAAATGTTTAAAGGCTCATTCATCAAAAAACACTTAGGAATTATGAACTTGAACATGGGAATGTCTTAAACATGGGAGCATAACATAATTATATGACTAAATAAATAATTGGGGATTCAACATGGAATTCACTTGAAATAGGACATGAGAAACTGAAATTTATAGCATGGAAAGGTCAAATCTTGCATGGTATCATACATGGGTTGAATAACATTTAAATCACCATGAAAACATAAAATTCAATCTTTCTTGAACCTACAAAATACTTTAATGATAGAGAATTCATTCTTTAATCAAAAGAAAAAAGTTTTTAGGCTCTATGGGTGAAAGGGGACCCATGGATGAACTCCCACATACCTTTAATACATAAATCCTAAAAGAGAACAACTTTCTTGAAAGCTTTTTTGGATTGGGACACTTGAGTTCTTGGTTTTCTTGTAAGGAAGATGATTTAACTTGATGAATTTAGAGAAAGGTTAGGGTTATTTGAGAGAGAAATTGGGAAATTTGGGCATATAATACCCTAACTGAAGTTAAATCTTGTGTTATTACGGATTGGGGCGATGGGAAAAAACAAAAATGCCCTTCTGGAATTTAAATTTGTAATTGAAATGCCGAATAGGAAGCCACTACGATGCGATGAACCCTTCATCACTATACCCACTGCAACACGATGCAATCACAGTGAGCTTCTAGAATTGGATTCCAAACGTGCCTCAATCCTCGTTCGAAAAATTCAAAACTTCTTTGAGACATGCTACTTACACCCCTGAACATAAATTAACTCTAAAACTTATGTCTTGGGGTCGGGAAGGTCACTTTAAAAATCATCAAAGTTAAGAGGACAAAAATAAGTGTAATCCCCTAACACTTAGCTAAATTTTTAGGCTTTAAGCCTCTTTTGCATGTACTATGAGCTGGACTGATCTAAGACTAATACGAGGTATGACAGGGTCAAAATGATATTTAAAAGCCATAATACCAAAACAACCATGTTACCACCCCAAAATAATATTTTGTATCTATATGAATAATTTGTTATGCTATCCATTGCACAGATCAAAAGATGTTGACTGAAGTCATCTGTAAGACTCTCAAAGCCACCAAAAACCACAAATCCCATTATCACACAGAAATGCATCAAAAATCATGCCAATCATCCGCATACTCTAGAAATATCATAATGCAATCATAGGGAGGTGTAAAAAGGTTAAATCACACACAAATACATATTTCATTAAAATTCAGGTTGTTACAGTTATTGACAGCTTTACTAATGTTTCTACTAGTCAGAAGGATTTGGTACCTGGTGATATTATTGATAATGTTAATGAAGACTCAAGTAAGATGTTGAACTTGGTTTAATTAAATCTGATCTTCTACCATCAAAACCTACCAAGAGACCTAATAGATTAGTTAAGCCACTTTTATGGCATAAGGATTATATAGTTCCAAAGAAGATTAACGTTATATGTCTACATTCTCTTGACCATTACTTGTCTTATTCAATCATGACCTCATTTTATCAATCTTATATGGCTTATTTCTTAACTATCATTGAGCCCTTTAATATAATAACCCGATTTTTGATGTTTTGTGTGAAGTGTGTGATTCTATTTGATTTGTCCATTTTACCTTTCCCCATGGTTGCAATGTGGTAGTTCTGGGGTGTTGGGATATTTAGCATGGATCCTAATGTATTTTAATGCAATTTATGCAAGATTATGATTTTTGGTTGTCTTAGAGGCTTGCTAGTTGACTTTGGTCATCATCTTTTGATCTGTGCATCGAATGACAAAATAGGCTGCACCAACAGATCCAAAACATTAATTTTAAGGTGGTAACATGGTTTGTGTGATTTTATGACTTTTATATCTCATTTAGACCCACCATTTGAAAAGTTATAAAAATAGGTTTTGGTGGTCAAATTTGTAAAAATGATATCTTTTCAAAAATCTATTATCTCTATTGAGTTTGGAGTATTAAATTTGATAGGGTAGCATAGTTAATTTGCATTCTCAAGATTTTGAATGAATATCAAGTGGTCCGCAGAGACTTGGAATTCTCTAAGTCTTCTGTTGGTGCACACCTGATGGTGTGATCGCTAAAGTGTCCCTATCTCCCTCGCAGGTAGTGGTAAAGAAGTAACTTGGGTGATTTAGTGCTTATCGCTAAAGTAACCCAAGGTCCGCTTTAGTAGACTGTCACCCTGATGTGGGTGCTGCTTTAGTGATACTTGGGCGTTTTAGCTCTACCGCAAAAGAAGCCCATGGTCCATTTTAGCAGCACCTGGTGTAACCAGGTTTTCCTAAGTATCTGGCATGCTCACAATTGGAATCATACGAGTCATAAGGTAATGTCACAAGTCGTGGTGAGGGACTTGTGACCTTAATAATGAGATGGCCCAAGGTTGCTATTTTGGCAACGACTAGACTCCATGAGTTATAAGATATGATCATTAGTCGTAGGGTAGGACTTATAACCAAACAAATAAGGAGGCTCTGAGTTTTTACCAAGGCTATGAGTCTTGGTGACTACTCGTGATCAGTGACCACGAGTCATGATTTGACCCAAAGTCAGTGGCAACTATTTTTCTAGCTTTTTAGTTAGGGTCACTTTGGTCATTTCATTTCATCCCCAATTATAACCCATGACCATAAAGCACTGTAAGAGTCCCTTTCTCATTATTTTAACAAGTCAAATGCACTCTTTTCTCTCTCAAATTCCCATGTCAAGAACATAGTTAGGGTTTCTAAGGGTTGGTCATCTAGGGCTCGAAGTGTGGTTTATTTTTATTTTTCTCTCCCTAAACTTTTATTTTTATATTGGCATGCAATGGTTTGGTATTCATATGGTTTTAATGTTTGGTTTTAGAATTTGGGTTGAGCATTTTGGATGATTATAGTTTAAATGGTATTCCAATAGTTTACATGTATTTTTTCTTGCTTTATTATGGATTTTAGAACTCATTGGGTGTATGGGGATGAATAATGGAATGGGGTCATGGATTTCCCCAAATTTGATAGATTTTGGTATTGAAATTGGCTTGAAACATGGCTATATGCATAATTTAACCACTTTTGAAACTATTACACTGCATAAAAAGTCTAATGGAAATTAAATGGTTATAAAGGTCTTTGGTGACCATGGATTGATTTTAAATTGAAACTGCAGAGTTTTATGGCTAATTAGCTTGGTTTGGCATAATGGAATTAAATTGCAAGGATAATTAATAAGTATGATGATACCATTTGGTAATATGCCTAAATGGATGACTTTTTGGTTAAATGGATAAGTTATGTGTAAACTTTTAATTTGGGCTTAAAGGGTTTTTTTTTAACTTTCCGTGGAAGGTGGAGGTCCCAGAGGGACCGCTACTAGAAACCACGTTTGCCGGTGTAGGGACCATGGTGACCGTGTACATAGTTCACACTTTATATTTATTTTTTGGAATGGCTGAGGTCTTGAATTCCTTGGCCTTTCCTTGAATTTCTCTGATTCCTACGGCTAATATGCATTGGGGCCCTTTTGGTGGAGGAGCTAGACCCATATAGCCCGTGGGTGTTTTAGGATGATTAGAACTACACAATTCAGGTTAATGATTCTAAATCTCATGCTAAAATTTATTCCCTATCTAACATCTTATATATATGTATGTATGCATGGATGTGAACATTTATAATGAGTTTGGATTTGATTTCAAAATGGTATTATTTTATTCTTTATCCCGAGTTATATGATAGTGCTCACCCTGCTAACTGTCCTAGGACACTATATTGTTTCATTACGTAGGGTCCGAAGACTCGTTTTTACCCTTGTGCAGCGTTAGGTGATCCGGTTCATCGGTTGGTTCGCTGAAGTGGTAAGCTTTCATCCTCTTGAAAGCTTAGTCATTCCCCCAGTTTCTTACCATATTCTAGAATTAAAGAGTTCATATTAACATTATCATTGTCATTGTCACTGTCATAGTCGAGGGCATGTCCCGACCTAGTTTGATATTCAAATGGCTATAGAGCATTTTGTAGACATATGTGGGTTGGATGGTGTTGTTGACTCTTAGATATTATTCTTCAGTTACATTAAATATTTTATCTTTATTCTCTTGTTGTCTTCTTCATTTTTATTATTTGGATTTTGCTCGGTTGAACAGGCTATGAGGGTGGTCTCCAGTCCTCGGTAGGCTTGAGATACCCGTGATGACTAGGCTTGAGGTTGGGTCATGAAAAGCTTGGTATTAAAGCCTAGGTTCAGGGTCATTGGGTGTCCACAGATCCATGTCGATTAGAGTCTCTTTTATAGGTGTGTAGCGCACCACACTTATAAGAAGGAGGCTATAAGGAATTTAGGTATATTTTCCTTTCTTGAGTTCTATTTTCGGGCTATAGAGTCTGGTGTTTTGAAATTTATCTAGTCTTTTCCTTACTTGTATTTCAGATCACGCCTCCTAAAGATCTGATGCTTGTAGAAACTCTTTCGGAACCTCTACCCCACCTATGGGAAATATGGTGCAAACTCACTATGTTTATAGAGTACAAAACCGATCTAGGGTTCCTGCTCCCAATTGTGCCACCCCACCTAGGGTACTACTAGTCCCTACTAGTCCTTCTCCGATTGGTTACACTCATGCTCAATCACCTCAAGGAGTCATCTCTAATATAGAGTTTCACCATTCTATTCATCTGTTGACTCAATTGGTGACCTCCCAGTCTTGCCATTCTGGTCAGGGTAGTTCTGTTGCTCCTTCTTCGAAGGTTACTTGAGTTGGTCAGCTCATGAGGTTGAATCCCCCAACCTTTACTAGCTCAATAGTTGAGGAGGATCCTCAGGGATTTATTGATGAGATGGTTAAGATCTTTAAGGTGATGCATGCTTCCGATTCTAAGGGTGTGGAGTTTGTTGCATATCAGTTGAAAGATGTGAATATTAGTGGTATGAAGAGTGGGGGCAGTTGAGAGGTTATGATGTTGAGATAGCTATATGGGATGCGTCCTCAGGTGACTTCATTGATCATTTCATTCCTCAAGAGTTGAGGAAAGCAAAGGCAGAGGAGTTTGTGAATTTCAAGCAAAGTGTAAAGGAGTGTGCCTTGAAATTCCATTAGTTGTCTCGCTATGCTTCGTAGTTAGTGTCTAGAATGAGAGACAGGATAAGGAAGTTTGCTCCTGGTTTGTCTCGTGATTTGTTATTGGAGTGTAAGGCTGCAATGTTGGATAATGATCAGATATCTCCAAGCTTATGGTTTATATACAACAAGTTAAGAATGAGAAGAAGAGGTAGGCAGAGATGGAAGAGAGGAAGAACAAGAAGTTCAGGTATCAGAACAGGGTGTGAATCAACAAAATATTGGGAGAGATTATAGACAGTGGAGCAAGAAGAAGGCTTGGAGAAATTTTAGTTCCTATTCTTTGACTGGTACTTCTTATCCTAAGCCGTCTGGTGATCGTTGTTTTTAGGCTAGTAGTAGTCCTAGGGCACATGGTTCCCAGTCTCAAGCTAGTGGAGCTCAATCAACCCCCCATATCCTCCTTGTAGATTGCTGACATGACCCGAATAAGGGCTTAGTCGTGTTGGGTGGCTCAATCCCAATCAAGATCGGAGACCACCCCCAATACTGAACCATAACCACCCTATACCAGATGTTGGACGAATTCTGATTATATAACATAACAAGATGGAACAATCATAAATCAAATATAGTCAAATGGAGTCAACCCCAATACAAAATTCAATGCCAAGGCTGACACTAATACCGACATCGCCCATGCCAACCCAAAACAGTCTTACAAAGCCTCTATCTGAAATCAAAACAACATCTTATCAGGACATGCCCCCGACCATAGCCAAAACCCAAAGTCTAAGAAATTACCAATGTAAGTAGAGAAGTTCAAAACATAAAATAGAGTCTTCTAGTGTATGGAATCTCACTACTTCAATCCGACACAAAGCTGTCCCCGAATCCAAGTTACTAAGCAGGAGGAGTAGTATGGCCGATTCTTGCATCGCGTAAGGATACATCGCCTGAAGACGGGTTAGCAGGTGAACTCTAGCATACACTCAGGAGTAAGGAAAAAATAATGCCAATATTTAACACCAAGTAAATAACCATATAAAATCATATCCATATATATATGTATATGTATATAACATTCATGCCGGGAAATGGAACCGGATTTAACATGTATTTAAAACCTTTAACCGGGGTTTGTGTAGCTTTAAGATCATAATCAATCCATGGTCTATATGGGTTCAGAGTTACCTCCCTGAACAGGCTCCAGTATGTGTAGCCACAGAAATCGGAGATATCACAGGGGCCGAAATTCCCGTGCACCCTTCACCCTCTATGATATATATATATATACATATAAGTATAACGTAGGGGATTCTCGTATACCCCATAAGTATATGGTAACTATGACCAGCCTTCATGTCGGCAAACATGAGTTTCCAATGCCCGTCAATTGAATTCATACCTTCACGATTAGCTATCACATCCCGTCATTATTGCCCAATTAAAACCATTAGGACATAACCAAACTACTAATTCCAAGGGTTAATTACTAAGGCATTATGTAGTGGTATAGTCGTATCGACTATAGCTTGCAAGCAATGTCATTAGCTAAAACTTAGGGAATTCCCATCTACCCCACATGATTACCAATTAAACCAAAGCCATGGACGCCAAGGCTTTTCCCATTCATTAAAAACCATTTAGATCAATTTAGATTCCTTACCAAGTTATACAATGCAATAGTTTCAATAAAAGTCAAACCATGTGACAAAACTATTCTCATAGTCATTTTAACAAACATGTTAAGGGAACATAGTTTTCAAAACTAAAACTAAGTACCAATTGACCATTCCCATGCAACCGCATGTTCAAACCACCATTATAACATGAAAACTATAAATAAAACATGGGAAAATAATATCCAACTATTTAAAACCAAAACTGCACAACATATAATTCAAAACCAAACAATACCCACAGTTAAATCATGAAAACCATTCATTCAAACATGAATTTAGTTCAACTAACAATGAGAGAGGAGTAACATGCCTTAGATACCAAAGAGCATAGAGAGAAACCATCCCTTAGAGTCTTAATTGACCATCTTGAAGGAAACCCTAGCCTTTCTTGAACTAAGTTCCTTGAGAGAGATTTGAGAGTGTTTAAAGTGTTTTTGATTGAGAATAATAGGGTAAATAAAGTCCCAAAAGTGTTTTAAGTTATGGGGTCAAAAGGGTTAAGAGGGAAAATATCAAAAATACCCTTAGCTTAAAACTTGAAAATAAACGCAGGTGGAAACGGTTTGGGCACCTCACTCATACCCCATCATACGAGTGGTACCCCTAACTCATACCCTGGGAAGTACCTCAAGGGCTTGATATGTTAATCATACAATTTGCCCTACTCTTATCGAACCCTCTCCATACGACTCGTATGGAGTTTGGTCGTACCTTAGACAGTGAATGACCTACCACATACTGATTAACATAAGACTTGTGCTACTTGTTGACACCCAATTTTGGCTCGCCCTTTTTCCTTTAATTACTTTTTAGGTGCTTCTTGGCCCTAAATAATTTTTAAAAATTAAATAGAAAATAAGATTTACATTTTAATCTCTACTTCTACAAATTTTTAAATAAAAGAGAATCTATTCTTTTTTTTATCATTTTAATTAAGTATAATTAAATATTTTAATATAAAAATAAAAAAAATAAAAATCTTTTGATAATCGCATTCACATTTCTTTTTCTACAATCACCAAACGGAAAGCCTATGTGCACCTCCATAGCAACCGCCATCTGCCACCACTGAAAGGATCCAGCCCCAAATTCGTCATGCCAGCTCGCGAATCCAAGAAAGGGAGAAGGCTCATCCCCAAATTTGTGTAAAAAAACAGAAAATCTTTAGATCCGTCATTAATGGCTTCCAAGTTGGGGTTTTTCAGAAGTTTGGAGGTTCGAACTTTGAATTCCCTCCATGTTTTCCCAAATTTGTTTCAAATCCGGACTTTGAAGTCTGGATTTTGGCTATAAATAGCCGGATAACCATTACCAAAGGGAAGGAAGAAAAAAAGGAAAAAAAAAGAAAGCAAAAATCGAGTGAAGGCAATAACAGGGTTGAAGATCGGTGAGAAAGGGCTGAATTTCGTGAGAAAAAGAAAGGAAAATTCGAGTTGCTGGAATCGTTGGTTTCTTTCTCTTGATTTTTTTCATTTTCCGTCCAAATTTCATGTCCCGAAGTTGAGTTTGGAAGACGGAATACTCGACGGAAAACCCGAGTTTGCTGCACCGCACAAGGTGCGAATCTGCCTCCCTTTCTTCTTTTCTTGCTTTCGACCATTTTTTTTAAGTTTCATTCTGGCTCTGTGAATGTGAAAAAATGTAAAAGCTGTGGTAATCCAAAATTATCCGTTGCCGCTGTTCTGGGTTCTGTGGATATTTAGAAAAAGAGAAAACAAAAACAAATAAGTTTTAGTGATATTTGACGAGATGAATAAGGGACCCATTTTTAGTTGGACGATCCGGATGATATCGTTAGGCTTGCAGCAACAATGTTTCAGTTCTCTTGTTTTATTAACAATGTGATTTTCAAAGTTACTCTCGTAGTCTGTTGGGATGGTTATTGCCTATGATACAACATTGTTATTCCGTGTACTTGGTGTAAAGGAGATTACCTAACCTTCTGAAACAGAATTGTATACGAGTGTCCTATGTTTTCTTATTTTCTTCAAGTTTGGGTCATAACTTTATTGTTTTGTTTTCAGGATACCATATTTCAAAAAGGGGGAGAATATAATCCCGTCGATATCTATTTTGAGGTGTCGTTGTTTTAAAGTTTGTCTCGGACTAAGTTCGAAAAATTTCGGTGGACCAAATTTTACTTACGTTGCATGTTCTTATGGTACTTTTGTACAACTGTGAGTTCTTTTATGTTAATAGTCGCTTGGAAACTACCCCCAACTAGTTGTCATGTGAATAAGTTGCCTGAGCAATTAAACTTGCATTCTGAACCTCTGTTTTGTGCATTGTATGTCACTATTAAGTGTAGTCAACATTTGTTAGCGCACCGATTTCGGTTCAAGCATAAATATATGCGTGGGCTGCTGCCGTCTAAAGATTAGTGAATTATGGTCTTATGTTGATATAAGATTCTGACTATTCAATTTCTAACAAGCTTGAAAGTTCTAATCTTGATAACCTCGTCTAAATTTTCACTTCTTACTTCTATTGGTGAGCCTTGAATAAAATAGGGGGGTTTAATTTGATTTATGTTGCAGTGTTTCCCGTCTTTGAATAAATTAACTTGGAGTTGCTTGTAATTTTCTTTAGAATAGAATGATAATATTTTTAAGTGGCTTTGAGATATTATTGACTATAAGATTCATATGAACTTTGCTTGCTAAATGTTGCTCCACTTAAGTAACAATCTGTCAGGTGCACGTTTGAGCTCTTTTTTTAGTGTCTCGCTTAATCACTGCACGAAAGTCAAAATTATTTGGTCATGCAACACGTTCTCTTTGCCACTCATTTATTTCACGCAAATTTGATTTCTAATCCTATCCTTTACTTTATTTTACATGTGAACTGGGGAGTTGGAGTTCCGCAACGGAACTCGTTCTAACTCAAGCATCAGGTTAAATGCTACTAGGATCATAGAGCTTCGGAGTCGCGCATTAGAAGCCAAAGCTCCTTGATGGGGTCTAGTATCTCTTATTTTATTTCGATTTAATTTATACTTGTCGTGTGAAGTTTTAGAATGATATTAATTCTTGTTACTGAATTGTTTAGATAACCTTACTTTATTATTAATTTTATGTTGTCTTATTACTCGTCAATCCTTTAGAAGTAAGTTTTTATACTTTGAATTTCGCAAATAACACGGGGATATCACCAAGGAAAATATATTTTTATCATAATCGGTCAACCTTTTGAAAACTCATTACAGATATCTTAAATGAGATTCACATAACAACCTTCATATTTTTCTTTAAAACATAACAAAAGATAAATAAATAAAATTTTAGTTTTAACTTACTCGAGAGAGTTATCAAAATTTCAGATTTTTTCAAAAGAGTTTATTCATCAAACTTTAACCCTTTTTAGTACATAGCTTTAATGTTTCAAGCTATATTATATATTTTTAATGTTTTTTGGTTTTCAGATTTTCGAGAGATTAAAAAATACGAGGTATATACATTCTTTCGCTACCGCGCACAAAGTACATCGCATTATTTTCACAACTGTTTTACATCATATCTATTATTACCATTATTATTCACACCATAATATTTGTTATTATTTCAATTATTATTATTATTATTATTATTATTATTATTATTATTATTATTATTATTATTATTATTATCTTCATCATTATGAATACTACTGTTATTACCATTATTATTATTATTATTATTATTATTATTGTTATTATCTCAATTTTGTTACGCTCGCATTCTTCTTTTCACTTATTTCTAATCTAAGTCTATTTAAGTTTTTTACAAATTAATTAAAAATTTACATCTTTTTCGTACTTTCAAATATATTCATATTCACACTGTCTTAAATTATTCCATGCTTTAAATATTTTTATAAATTTTATTTACCCATCCAATTTTATACATGTAACGACAATAAACTTTTCTCTTTATCTTTATCCAAATCATAAAAAAATAAAAAACTATTTTTCATATCGTAAAATATTCATGTAACATATGTTTGCATGGTAGCGTCATGTTTTTTATACCTTAAATTTTCTTTCTTTTATATAAAATAACAAGTAGAAAAGAATGATGAAAGTTCTCTTATCACCATTTTCGCAATTAAATAAAAGTAGTGGTTTTTCCTAAACTAAGCGTAAGGACTATCCTCGGATAGGCTCTGAGGGGTGCCTAACACCTTCCCCTCGAGTAAGAAAAATCCTTACTCAGAATCTCTAAATATTTTCAAAAGATCAAAACAGAGTTTTCGAGATAAAAATGATTTTTTCCTAATTTTCCTAAAAAGTTAGATGGTGACTCTAAAAAATATTTTTTCTTTAATCCCAAGAGTCACAACACAGGCCACCATATGCTGTGTGCTGTTTTGACCGTTTTGAAATAGGGCGTGACACTACTAAGTCGTACCCAAATCATATGCTAGTAAGCCTGAGTCGTATGATAGCTAGAGAGTTTAAAACCCAAGAAATTTCTAAGGGTCAAACTCAGGGTGTTTCCTTTCTCCCCACTTGGGTCATTCATCCTCGAATGATGGGTAAAGGAAAGTACAAACACGATTTACACCCCACCACCTCAAATCTAACGTTTAACTAAGTTAGAACACAAAGATGCAAGGAAGTCAATATTTCATTTAACAAGTTTGAGAACAAAGGTATGACGAAGAACACATACTTTTCTCTCGAATTTCTGAAGAAGAAAACCAGAGCGGATACTTAGACTTCATGTCCTCTTCTGCTTCCCAAGTAGCTTCTTCAACCTTATGGTTCCTCCAACTAACCTTGACCGAAGATATATCCTTGGTCCTCAACCGGCGAACTTATCGATCCAAGATTTCAACCGAGACCTCCTCATAAGACAAAGAATCCGAAATACCAATATCCTTGACAAACACAATTTGAGACGTATCACCCATACACTTTCTCAACATAGAGACATGGAATATTAGGCGAATGGAGATCAAACTAGAAGGAATCTCCAAATCATACACAATATTGCACACCTTTCTCAAAATCGAGTACGAACCAATATATCGGGGGCTGAACTTCCCTTTTTTACCAAACCGCAGCACTTCGTTTATAGGAGATACCTTCAAGAACACCCTATCCCTAACCTCAAACTCTAAGTCTCTTCACCTCACATTCGGATAGTACTTTTGGTGAATTTTGGTAACCTTAAGTCTATCCCGAATTACCTTCACCTTCTCCATGGCTTAGTGAACCAAATCCAGACTAATCATCTCTGCCTCACCACCCTCGAACCACCCAATAGGAGACCTATACCTCCTACCATATAACACTTCAAATGGAGCCATCCCAACATTAGAGTAGTAGCTATTATTATAGGCAAACTCCACAAGAGGTAAATGCTCAACCTAACTACCACCATAGTTAATCACACAAACACGAAACATGTCCTCCAATGTCTAAATAGTCCTTTCTGCTTGCCCATCCAAGTGTGGGTGGAAAGAAGTGCTCATACTAACCTTAGTCCCTAACCCTTTCTAACACGATTGCCAAAAGTGAGATGTAAACTCCATACCGCAATTAGAGATGATAGAAACAGGTACCCCATGCAACTTCATAATCTCATAGAGATACAACCTCACATAATCCTCAACCGAGAAGTTAGTCCTTACTGGAAAGAAGTAAGCAGATTTTGTCATCCTATCCATGATGACCCAAACCAAATCAAACTGATTTTGAGATCGAGAAAGACTAACAACGAAATCCATGTTGATCACTTTCCACTTCCACTCTGGCAACTCAATTTCTTGATCCAATCCCTCGGGCCTCATGTGCTTAACTTTCACTTGTTGACCCACCATAAACTCGGCCACAAAATTTATCAAAGCCCACTCCATATTGTTACACCAATACATGTCCTTGAGGTCATGATACATTTTCGTCAAACCAGGATTAACAACCTAGCGTGACTCATGCGCCTCAGCCAAGATCCTCTCTCGAAACCATCAACATCGGGAATGCATAAGCTCCCTTGATATCGCAAAGTACCATCACTACTAATCTCGAAGGTCGTTACCTTCTTTGCATCAACATTACCCTTGATCCCTATCAAGACAGGATCTAACATTTGCTTCTTTTTATTTTAGTCGCCAGAGATGATTGCGCCAATTTCTAAATGAACACACCACCATCCTCAGAGTCTAAGAGACAAACTCCAAGGTTAGCTAAACGACGAATGTCCATCACCAACTCCCATTTCTCCTTATTCACATAAGCTAGACATCCCATGGATAACCTTCTAAGAGCATCGGTAATCACATTACCTTTAACTGGATAGTAGTGAAGATTCATGACGTAATCCTTAAGAGGATCAAGCCATCTCTTTTGCTTGAGGTTAAGCTCTTTTTGAGTAAACACATACTGTAGGCTCTTATGATTAGAAACAATATCCATATGCACCCCATGCAAATAGTGACACCAGGTTTTTAACATAAACACCACAAATAACAATTCTAAATCATAAGTTAGATAATTTCTCTCATGCACCTTCAACTGTCTAGAGACATAAGTTATCACCTTGTCGTGCTGTATCAGGGACACATCATAATAAACCACAAACTTATCAGTACCTTCAGGTAACGTCAAAATCGAAGCCAAAGTTAGCTTATCCTTCAGCTTCTCAAAACTACTATCATAAGCATCAAACCATGAGAAATTTACCTTCTTATAAGTTAACTTAGTAAACGGGCCAGCTATAGTAAAAAAACTTTTCAAAAACCTCCTTTAGTAACCAGCTAAACCCAAGAAGCTCTGAATATTGGTTGGAGTCATGGTTCTAGGACACTTCTTAACCACTCCACCCTTTTACGGATCCACCATGATCCCTTTATTAGAAATGATATGACCTAGAACAGTGACAACAGTCAACTAAAATTCACATTTTGAAAACTTGGCATACAACTACTGCTTTTCCAAGGTCTACAACACTAAATAGAGGTGATTGACATAATCCACCTCATTCTTAGAGTATACCAAAATATCGTCTATGAACAGAATGATGAACACATCCAAAATTTGATGAAAACCTTATTTATCACATCCATAAATGCCGTTAGGGCATTAGTCAATCCAAAAGACATAACCAGAAACTCAAAATGCCCATACCAGGTACGAAAAACAGTCTTAGGGATATCCTCCTCCCTAATCTTTTACTGATGATACTCAAATCAAAGATCTATTTGGAGAAAAACTTAGCACTCTGTAACTGATCAAACAAATCATCTATCCTTGGAAGAGGATACTTATTCTTTACGCTCACCTTATTCAACTGCCAGTAATCCATAAACATTCGATGGGAACTATCCTTTTTATACACGAACAACACTGGTACACCCCATGGGGATACATTAGGACATATAAAACCTTTATCCAAAAGATCCTTTAATTACTCCTTAAGCTTTTTCAACTCAACTGGAGCCATTCTATTGGAGGAATAGATATTGGACTAGTGTCTAAAACAAGATCAATCCTAAACTCAATTTCCTTATCTGGAAGAACACCAGGAAGGTCATCAGGGATGACCTTAAGAAATTCATTCACCACCGAGATGGAATGCAAAGAAGGAGACTCCGAGTTAGAATCTTTAACCTGGACTAGATGATAGAGATACCCTTTGGAGATTAATCTCTAAGCTTTGAAATATGATATAAACCTCCCTTAGGAGCTAGGGAATAACCCTTCCTGTCAATAACTGACTCATTAAGGAATTTAAAGATAACCTTATGGGTACGATAATCTAAGGAAATATAGCACAAATACAACTAATCCATCCCCAATATGACATCAAAATCTACTATATCTAATTCAAACAAATCCACCAAAGTTTATTTACTACCAACAGATACCATAAACCCCCTATAAATGCTTTTAGTAATCACAGAGTCACCTACTGGGGTAGGAACAAAAAAAGAGTCCAAAACACAATCCAAACTAAAACCAAAATGCACAGCCACAAATGGGGTCACATAAGAGAGAGTGGACCCCGAATTAAGAAACATTCCATATCATGGGAAAAGAGTTTTAACATACCAGTCATGATATCAGGCAATACCTCGGACTTTTATAGGGTAGTGAGAGCATAAAGATGGTTTTGACTAATGTTAGAGCCAGATGGTGCACCCTTTGGTACCAGACCTGAAGAAAATGCAGTAGTAACTTTGTTTTCCCCAGAGGCAACCTTACCAATAGGATAATTTCTAAGTATATGCCAGGGATAACCACAGTCAAAGAACCTATTCCTTTCCTCATCATAGAAACCCTAATGCAAATGACATAGAATCTATACGAAGGGTATGATGGAGCTAACTGAGCTCCACTAGCTTAAGATTGGGCACCCTGTGCCCTGAAGTTGTCACCACCATGGAAATTCCTATCACTAGACGATATTTGTTAGGGAGTAGCCATCGAATAATTCCAAACATTTCTCCACTTCTTCTTGGGCCACTTACCACCATCCCCGCCACTCTATTATTGACCACCACTTTGCTAAGAAAATCTAAACTTCTTTCCCTGCCTCTTCCTAACTCATCCTACTTTTTCTTCTCTTTCTCTACCTTCTACATGTATACCACCAACATGGAGATACCCATGTCCTTGATTAACAAGGCAGCCTTACTCTCAAGAATCAACTTATGAGATAATCCTGAAGCAAACTTCATCATCTTCTCCCTCATACAAGAAATCAACTCTGAAGAATACCACGATAACTGGTAAAACTTCAAGGCGTACTCTTTAACTGACATCTTACCTTGCTTTAGCTTAACAAACTCTTTTGCTTTTACTTTACTTAACTCTTAAGGAAAGAAGTGATCTAGGAAAGCATTAGAAAAATCCTTTTGTAGCGATGAGTTAGAACCATCACTCCTTGACTGTTCCTATTTCTCGTACCTTTGGTATGCCACATCCTTCAGCTGGTAGACGACAAACTCCACGCCCTCTATATTCGTGGCAACCATAGCTTAAAAAATCTTTTCCATTTTATCCAATAAACCTTGAGGATCCTCCTCTACCTTTACACCCATAAAGGTCGGAGGTTTCAACATAATGAATTGGTCAACCCTTGTGGCCTCAGAAGATGGAGTAACAGAAATACCAAGCTTAGATTGAGTAGCTGTTAACTGTGCTAACATGTCAATGGAATGACGAAACTAAACATTCATTACTTCAACCTAAGGAGTATGAGAAGGACTAGAGGGAACTGGTGGAACTCTAGAACAATCTAGAACTGGAACCCTAGACCGAGTATGGATCCCATTAGTAGAGAGTGTACCATTAACATTGTCCTCAGTTGAGACAGAGGAGTTTTTGTGAACTTTAAATCATTGAGACATGATCTAAAAAGTAAACTAATTGAAATTACAGAAGAATTCAGGACTTAGACTTTTTATCTTGAAATAGAAAATAAGAAAGAGAAATATTTCTAAATGTCTTATAGCCACTCCCTTATGAGTGTGGCATATTATACACCCTTAAAAGAGACTCTACTCGATACAACTTTGTAGACTTCTAATTGACCATGAACCTAGGTCTCTGGTACTAATCTGACACATCCTAAACCAGGGCCTAGTTGTGTTATGTTCCTCATGCCCAATCGAGTTCGGAGACCACCCCAAATACCCAACCATAACCACCCCACACCTAATGTCAGACAAATTCTAATTATATAATATAACAAAATAGGAGAATCATAAATCAAATACACTAAAATAGTGTCATCCCTAATACAACTACTAATGCCAAGGTTGACACCAATACCGACACCGCCCATGCCAACCCAAAATAGTCTCACAAAGCCTTTATCCAAAATAAAAACAATATCTGGTCAGGACATGCACGCGACTATTGGCAAAACACAAAGTATAAGAAATAACCAAAGTATGTAGAGAAGTCCATAACATAAAAGGGAGTCTTCTCGAGTATGGAAACTCACCACTTCAATCCGATCAACGTTGTCCCCAAATCTAAGTTACTATACAGGAAGAGTAGTATGGCCGCTTCTTGTATTGCATGGTGATACAACGCTCGAAGATGGGTTAGTGGGTGAATTCTAGTATGTACTCAGGAGTAAGGATAAAATAATGCCAACATTTAACGCCAAGTAAATAACCATATGCAATCACATCCATAAATATATATATATACGTACATACACACATACATACATAATGCATGCTAGGAAAGGGAATCGAGTTTAGCATTCATTTAAAATCTTTAACCTGGGTTTGTGTATCTTTATCTTCATAATCAACCCATGGGCTATATGGGTCTAATGTTACCCCCTGAATGGGCCCTAATACGTGCAGCCGCACAAATAAAAGATATCACAGGGGCCAAGGATTCTTGTGCACCCTTCACCCTCTATGATACATATATACAAGTATAACTTAGGGGTTTCCCATGTAACCCACAAGTATATGGTCACCATGACCAACCTTCACGTCGGCAAACATGAGTTTCCAGTTTCCGTCCATTGGACTCACATCTTCACGTTTAGCTATCACATCCTGCCATTATTTCCCAATTAAAACTATTAGTACACAACCAAACTACCAATTCCATGTGTTAATTACTAAGGCATTATGTAGTGGTATCGTCATACCGACGATAGGTTTCAAGCAATGTCATTAGCCAACACTTAGGGGATTCCCATGTACCCACATGATTCCCAATTAAACCAAAGCCATGGATACTAAGGCCTTTTCAATTCATTTAAAACCAGTTAAACTAATTTAGATTCCATTACCAAGTTATACAATGCAATAGTTTTAATAAAAGTCAAATCATGCGACAAAACCATTCTCATAGGCATTTAATAAACATGTTAAGGGCATATAGTTTCCAAAACCAAAACCAAGTACCAATTGACCATTCCCATGTAAACATATGTTCAAACCACCATTATAACATGAAAACTATGAATAAAAAATGGAAAAACAATATCCAACCATTTATAACCAAATCAACATATAATTCAAAACTAAACAATTCCCATAGTTAAATCATGAAAACCATTCATTGAAACAAAAATTTAGTTGATATAACAATGAGGGAGGAGTAACATCCCTTAGATACCAAAGAGTACGAAGAGAAACCACCCCTTAGAGCCTTAATTAACCACCTTGAAGGAATCCATAACCTTTCTTAAAGCAAGATCCTTGAGAGAGATTTGAGAATGTTTAAGTGTTTTTTATTGAGAATAATATGGTAATGAAGTCCCAAAAGTGTTTTAAGTCATGGGATCAAAAGAGGTTAAGAGGGGAAATATCCCTAAATACCCTCAGCTTAAAAGATAAAAAATAAATACAGGTGGGTATAGTTTGGGCACCTCACACGTACCCCATCATACGGGTGGCACCCTAATGCATACCCCGAATATTACCTCAAGGTCTTGACACTGTTAATCATACAATTTGCCCTACTCTTCTCATACCCTCTCCATATATCTCATATAGAGTTTAGTTATACTTTGGATAGTGAATGACCTACCACATACTGATTACTATAGGACTTAGGCTACTAAGTCATACCTATAACTGATGATTAGTAATCCTGAGTCGTATAATGGCTAGAGAGTTCAAAATCAGGAAATTTCCAAGGGTCAAACTTAGGGTGTTTCAACAACGGTCAGCTTCACTAGGGGTATTGTGATGAAAGAAGAAAGCAGTGCTTTAACTATGGTCAGCTTAGTACGATGCAATGAGATTGACCTGTGGCTAAGGTATCCACTGGGGCTAATAATATTCTTGTTGACATTTCTTCAGCTTCTGCACCAATGGGTGTTACTTCTGATACTGACCTTGGCCAAAATGTCTTTACGATCTTGGCACCCGTTAGAATTATGAGGCATATCCTGATGTTATAACTGGTACATTAAAGATTTTCTCTCAATATGTGTATTATTTTCTTGACCCAGGACTTTCTTATGTGACCCCTTATGTGGTTATGCATATTTGGTCCTGAAAGTATTTTTGACGCTTTTCTCATATTCTAGTCCGATGGGTGATATCATTGTGGCTAAAAAAATCTATAGGGGTTGTGTGGTGTCTATTTGTCATAAGAAAACCTTGGTGGATTTAGTAGATCTTGATATGGTAAATTTTGATGTGATCTTGGGGATGAATTGGCTTTACTTGTTCTATGCTTCTTTGGACTGTAGGACCCGAAAGACCAGTTTTTATTTACCTAATGAGATGGTAGTAAAATAGGAGGGGGGTTCCTTAGTACCCAAGGGAGGATTATTTCTTATCTTAGAGCTCGAAAGTTAATTTTTGAAGGGTATCTATGTCACCTAGTTTGAGTTAAGGATTTTAGTTCTGAGGGACCTTCCTTTCAATCTATCCCTATGGTTAATGAGTTTATTGAGGTGTTTCCCGATGATCTTCCTGGATTCCTCCCGATAGGGAAGTAGATTTTAGGATTGATCGTCTATCGAATACCCATCCTATATCTATTCCTCTATATGGAATGGCTGCAACTGAGTTGAAGGAGCTAAAGAAGCAGTTGAAAGATCTTCTTGACAAGGGTTTCATTTGTCCTAGTATTTCTTTGTGGGGTGGTCCTATTCTTTCCGTCCGTAAGAAAGATGGTTTTTTTGGATATACATAGACTATCAACAGTTGAATAAGTTTACGATAAAGAATAAGTATCCTCTTCCTAGGATTGATGATCACTTTGACTAGCTTCAAGGCGCTAGATGCTCCTCTAAGATTGATCTCTATTTGGGCTATAATCAGTTGAAAATTAGGAAGGGTAATATTCCCAAGATTACTTTCCAAACCCGATATGGTCACTATGAGTTTTTGGTTATGTAATTTCGTTTGATTAGTGCACTGGTTGCTTTTATAAAACTTATGAATCGATTTTTCAAGCAGTTTTGGACATATTTGTTATTTTATTCATCGAGGATATTTTGGTGTATTCTAAGAGTAAGGAGGACCATTCCTATTACCTATAAATTATGTTGTAGACTCTTAAGGATCTGAAGTTGTATGCTAAGTTTACTAAGTATGAGTTTTTGTTGAATGCTGTGACTTTTCTCGATAATGTTATTTCTAGTGAGAGGATCAAGGTGGATCCATAGAAAGTAAAGGCGCTTAAGAGGTGTCCTAGACCCATGACTCCAACTGACATTTAGAGTTTGTTGCGCTTAGCTGGGTATTATAGACGGTTTGTGGAGAGTTTTTCTTCTATTGCTGCTCCATTGAGAGAGTTGACTCAAAATAGGTGAAGTTCTTGTGGATCGATGCTTGTGAGGGTAGCTTTGAAAAATTGAAGTATAGGCTGGCTTCTGTGCTAGTTATGACCTTGCCTGAGGGTACTGATGGATTTATGGTGTATTATGATGCGTCCCGCATAGGACTGAGTTATGTCTTGATGCAGCATGGTAAGGTTGTGGCCTATGCTTCTAGGTAGCTTAGGGTTTATGAAAGGAATTATTTGACTTATGATTTAGAGTTGGAAGATGTGGTTTTTGCTTTGAAGATTTGGCTTTATTATTTGGATGGGGTGCATGTAGACATCTATTCAGATCATAAGAACTTGCAATATGTATTTACCCAGAAAGAGTTGAATCTGAGGTAGAGGTGATGGCTTGAGTTGCTAAAGGAATATGATATGAGGCTTCTCTACCATCCAGGTAAAGCTAATATACTTATTGATATTTTTAGCAGGTTGTCCATGGGGAGATTATCACTTTTGGATGAATAGAAAAGAGGATTAACAAAGGATATTCACTGGTTGGCTAATTTGGGATGTTATCTTTTGGACTCTATGGATGAAGGGGTAATTCTACAAGAAGTGGTTAAATTATCTATTGCTGCTAAAGTAAATGAAAAATAGGATTTGGATCCTATTCTGATGTAGATTAAAGATGATGTGGGACAACAAAAGGTTATGGCCTTTGAGATTGGTGGTGAAGGTATTTGTGGTATTAAGGTAGGTTGTGTGTTCTTGATGTTGATAGGCTGGAAAGAGAATTTTAACCGAGTACAATTTATCCAGGTTTGACCAAGATGTATCATGACTTGAAGGACATTTATTGGCTGAACAACATGAAAAGGGATGTGACTAACTTAGTGGCTAGTATATGGGCTGCTAGAAAGTGGAAGTAGAACACTTGAGGCCTGGTATTATGTCTCAAGAGATCGAGTTACCCATATGGAAGTGGGAGATAATGAATGTGGATTTTGTTATAGGTCTTCCATACTCTCGCCACCAGTATGATTTGATTTGGGTTATTATGGATAAGATTACTAAGTCTTCTCACTTCTTGCCTATGAAAACTATCTACTCTGGAGAAGATTATGAGTAATTGTTCATTAAGAAGATAGTTATATTGCATGGTGCTTATGTTTCCATTATTTTATATCGAGGTATGCAATTTTATTCTCGCTTTCAACATTCATTTCAGAAAGGTTTGGGGACTAAGGAGAACCTTAGCATCGCTTTGCACCCTTTAACGGATGGATAACAGAGAGGACTATTTAGAAATTAGAGAATATGGTAAGGGACTACATGATCAACTTTAAGGGAAGTTGGGTGGATCACTTACCTCTAAATTGAGTTTGTGTGTAATAACAGTTATCACTCTAGTATTGGGATGGCTCCTTTTGAATCTCTTTATGGTAGGAGGTATAGGTCTCCTATTGGGTAGTTTGAGGTTGGGAAGACTAGGGTTTTTGGTCCTAACTTGGTTCACCAAGCCACAGAGAATGTGAAGATAATTAGGAAAAGACTTAAGATTGTACAAAGTCACCAAAAATCTTATGAGGATGTAAGGCAAAGAGAGTTGGAGTTCGATGTAGGTGATTGGGTGTTTTTAAAAGTTTCCCCTATGAAGGGAGTGATGAAGTTTGGAAAGAATGGGAAGCTCAGTTCCCATTATGTTGGTTCGCATCAAATTTTGAGAAGAGTTAGAAATATTACTTATGAGTTAGATTCGCTCGTGAGTCTGGGTTCTATTAATTTAATTTTCCATGTGTCGATGTTGAAAAAGTATGTAAGTGATCCTTCTTGGATTGTACCTATTGAGAGTGTTCGTATTTTGGATTACTTGTCATATAATGAAGTTTTGGTGGAGTTATTAGATAGATAAGTTTATCGATTAAGGATTAAGAATGTGGCTTTGGTAAAAGTTCTTCGGAGAAATCAAAAGGTGGAGGATGCTACTTGGGGAGCTAAAAAAGATATGAAATCTAAGTACCCATTTTTATTCTCTGGATTAGATGATCATGGATAAGGTATGCGCTTCTCTTATTCTAATCTCTTTTTGATTTTTGTTCATAGTTTTGTAACTGCTTTCTATTTTGTATTTGTGCGAAAGGGTGCCTTAACTCCTCATTCATGGATGAATAATCCTAGGCGGGGTAATTTAATGCCCCAGGATTTGGACTCTTAAAATATCTGGGTTTGGTCATCACTGTCCAGGGTATGACTTAAGTGATGAGTCATGAAGACTCATCATGAGTCGTATAGAGCTAGTCGTGGTGTAACCAGTAAGGTTTCTATAAGTATCTTGCATGGTCACGATTGGAATCATATGAGTCATAATGTCACAAGTTATGGTGAGGGACTCATTACCTTAACAGTGAGATGGCCCAATGTTGCTGTCACGGCAACGACTAGAATCTACGAGTCGTAGGGTGTAGTCACGAGTCATAGGGTGTGTTCATGAGTCGTAGGGTTGGAATAGTGAGCAAACCAGCAAGGAGGCTCTGAGTTTCTGCCCAGGCTACGAGTCTTGGTAATGACTCGTGATCAGTGACCATGAGTCGTGATGTGACCCGTAGTCACTGGCGATAGTTTTTCAGCATTTTAATTAGGGACAATTTGGACATTTTCTTTCATCCTCAATCAAAACCCATGACCATAAAGCACCCTAAGGGTCTCTTTCTTATTATTTTAACAAGTCAAATACACTCTCTTCTCTCTCAAATTCTCAAGTCAAGAACAAAACTAGGGTTTGTAAGGGTTGGTCACCTAGGGCTGAAAGTGTCGTTTCTTCTCCAAATTCTTGGTGTTTTCAGGCATGTATCTCCTTTTTTAAACTTGTATTTTTATCTTGGCATGAAATGGTTTGGTTTTCATATGATTTTAATGCTTGGTTTTGGAATTTGGGTTGAGGGTTTTGGATGATTATTGTTTAAATGGTATTCCCATGGTTTACATGTATTTGTTCATGCTTTGTTAGTGGATTTCAAAACTCATTGGGTGCATGGGTATGAATAATGGAATAGGGGTCATGGATTCCCACAAATTTGATAGATTTTTCTATTGAAATTGGTAATAACCTCAACCCACCTTATGAAATTGGCTTGAAACATGGCTATATTCATATTTTAACCACTTTTGAAAGTATTGCATTTCATTAAATGGATAATGGAATTAAAATAGTTTCGAAGGGCCTTAGTTGCCATGGATTGATTTTAAATTGGAACTTTGGAGTCTTATGGCTAATTGGTTTGGCATAATGGAATTGACTTGTAAGCATAATATGATAATAAGTTTCGGTAAATGCCTAAAGGGTGACTCCTTGGTTAAATACATGAGTTATGTGTAAATATTTTAATTTGGGCTTAAAAGGGGTTATGTAGCTCACTGCGGAAGGTGGAGGTCTCGGAGGTGTGGGGGCATTGGTGTCCGTATTCATAATTCAGACTTTATATATATATATATATATATATATTCTAGAATGGCTGGGGTCTTGGATTCCCTGGCCCTTTCTCGAATTTCTCCGATTTGTGCGGCTAGCATGCACTAGGGATCTTCTAGTGGGGAGAGCTAGACCATATAGCCTTTGGGTGTTTTTAGGACGGTTAGATCTACACAGTCTCGGTTAATGGTTTTAAATCTTATGCTAAACCTTGTTCCCTATCACATCATCTTATAAATATGTATGTATACATGGATGTGAACATGTACAATGAGTTTGGACTTGATTTTAAATGTCATTATTTTATCCCTTATCCTAAGTTATATGCTAGCACTCACCCCTTTAACCATCCTAGGATGCTACTTTATTTCATAATGTAGGGTTCAATGACACTTTTTTTACCCCTGTGCTGCGTTAGGTAATGCAATTCATCGGTTGGTTTGCGGTGAAGTGGTGATCTTCCATCCTCCTAAAAGCGTAGTCATTCGATTAGTTTCTTTCCATATTTTAAAATTGAAGAATTTACATTAACATTAATAGTTTCATTATTACTATTATGGTCGGGGGCATGTCTCGATGTAGTTTGATATTTGGATGCGTTTAGACGCTTTTATGGACATGTGTGAGTTGGATGGTGTTGTTGAGTCTTAGGGGTCGCTTGGTAGAGTGTATAAGAACAATGCAGAATATAATGTATTAGTAATGCTTACATTAGTAATGCTTGTATTAGTTATGCTTGTATTAGTTGTGTTGATGTTGTTTCTTATACATTGTTTGGTTTGATGTATTAGAAATAATATATCTCACATAATTTCTATAAAAGAAATGTTTGTTTACAAAAGTATCCTTCTTTGACTTTGTACAATTTTTTCGCAACAAAGTTCTTTTGCCATCTCAAATATAACTAGTATTATCGAACTAGTATATAGAAGGTTAGGATTAATTGCAAGGCCTTCGTCATTGTGCAAGAAATGTTATGACGATGGATTAATATAGTCGAAACAAAAATAAAATACAAGATGTTAAATTAAGGAATAGTCTCAAGAATTTTTTTTAATCTTTTTAAAGACCCTCGATGCAAAGCAAAAATATGTTGGAGTTATTTAAACCAACTATTCATTGTTGTAAATTAAAATGGGGGAAAAAGTAATTGTGAAATGTTTTGAGAAAATTCACTTTTACAAATTAAAATGGTTGGAAAAGAATTTGTGAAATATTTTGACAGGGAAATTAAGAGGTATTAAGGCCATTTAATAAGTTAATGCATGTGTTCAATGTCTTTGTATTACTAATACATAGGAAATGGTGTGTATTACTAATACACACCTCAATACACAACAGTGTGTATAACTAATGCTTGCATTAGTTATACATAGGCAAGAAGATGTACCAAACAAGGTACTAGTAGTACACATTAATTAATGCATGCATTATATTTTTCAATACACTCTACCAAATGACCCCTTAGAGCTTATTCTTGAGTTACATTAACTGTTTTATCTTTATTCTCTAGTTGTCTTCCTCTTTGTTATTATTTGGATTTTTAAAGGTTAAACAGGCTATGGGGGTGGTCTTCGGTCCTCGGTGGACTTGAGATACCCATCACGACTAGTTTGGGTCGGGTCGTGACAGGAATTTTCTCTCGTAAGGCCTACAATAGTATTTCATAGATTTAAACCCTAATACCAACCCATTTTCACTTGGTTTTTCTTCTATGAGTTCTTTTGATCATAAAAAATATATTTTTTGTATAAAAGTTTTGGTTTTACCCTTCTTTTTTTACAATTCCATTTTGGGGGTTCGTATTGACCCTAATTCAAAAGTGGTTAATATGAGTATCAATATCTATCTTTTGACGCATATACTATGTATTTGTATGTTTTAGTTGATTTTAGGTCCATTCGTGAGGGATAAACTCTAGATTGAAAGATTTTTAGACTAGTTTTTGGCATTTGAGATAGGTTATGGCTTAACTTTCTTCAGACTAGGTTGGGTATTAATGATTTTTTCTTGCAAGTTACACTTAATGATTTCTGGATTATTGATAAATCCTAAGATATACCTCCACTCTGAAGATGATGTAATTGCTAACAAATATAGTAACCCAACAAAGGTTGCGGTTGAGTCATAAGGGAATACGTGGAATCGTGGCTCTCAACTGTTGTAATCAACAGACAGAACTGGAAAATTAAATGAGGGGTATTGAATCACAAAATCGAACAAGTGGTGAATATCAAATTCGGTTGTAATCAGTCATAGGTGAACACTAAGATTATGTTATCCCTGGCTTCTCAACTCTGCAGCCTTATCGTGCTTTATTGAATTAACCAATACCTTGCATGTAGACTCGATAAGTTATGTACCATCAATGGTCTTTTGGATGAGCTAAAAGATTTCACCCTTTACCTTTTATGTCTCCAGATATCACATTACTAACCCTTATCTTAATCCCAGTTAACTATAATCTTTTGAATCTCAATTTATTAGATGAAAGCTAACCATCTTACTTAAATGATACCTAGTAGCATGGATCGATAGCTAAATTCAAATTACTATTGTCATTGTCTTTTTCTAGTCACTACTCCTCTTTTGGAGTAAGTGGTAATAATCTATGTGGGATCCTAGCATTTGCAACTACTAAGATAACTATTAAAGGAAAGATAATACAATGCATGCATAGGTATCAACTTAGAACAACACTAGCACTTCTCCTACTTTGTTAATCCTCCAGGTTTCCACAACCCTAGCTAAGGTTTTTTAGCTGCTAATACTTATGAAGTAATGAACAACATTCATGATTGAAAGCATAATATGAAATCACAATAATCACAAGTAGAAACCCAAAACTGTAACTAAATTATCAACCAAAATCAATAAAAAAGAATCCAAGACCAAAATTGAACCTCGAAATCAAAATTGTTTGTAAATATCAAGAGTGTGGCACTTCTACTAAAAAACACACAAGGGATATTTATAGTACATAAGGAAATGAAACACCCCAAACTTTGGCCCTTGCAAAAGTTTTTGAGCCTTGAACATTTCATACGACTACATCATACCACTCGTATGGAGTAGATACTGTTTGAAGTCCTTGGTAGTATGTTGGTTAGTGTCACATTGGAAAAGTACTTTTCATGATATGAGAATGCATCATACTAGTTGTATGTTTAGGTACGAGTAGTAAGGTCCAAATCTTATGATGTCCATGGTCTAGCCTAGAGGATTCTGCTTAGAGTATGATTTGAGGGTTTAGTATGGGTCTGGTTTAGGATAAGGAGTCATTTGATGGACAAAATATGGTGTCCAACATTCTATCTAGGGTATGAGTGGTGGGTACCACTCATATGTTGTGTGTACGAGTTGGGGGGGTCGTACTCTCTTGCGCACATTTCTTAGCTTTTAAGCTGAGGGTATTAAAGACATTTCCCACCCAAAACCCTTAAGAACCCACATTTTATAACACATTGTAGCCTCTCATAATACACTTTGAAGGATCAAAACACTCTCAAAATCCTCTCTAAACCCTCTATTGAATATTGGGCTAGGGTTTCTACAAGGTGTTCATCTATAGGCTCAAGAGTCAAGTTATTTCCATGAATCTTCATGAATAAGGTATGTGACTATTCCCTCATTGAACTAACGTTCATGGAAATCATGTGTTAAAAGCTTTGTTTAGGTATCATTAAGGGTGGTTTTGAAAACCAATATTGAAGGTTTTGTTGCATATTGTTGAGTATTATTTACACTTGGTTTAAATTGTGAATATACATGTTTTAATGATGGTTTTGCACATGTGGGTTCTTGGTAATTGTGGTTTAACAATTCGGTCTTGGTTAACCCTAAACTTGGTGGGTTTTACTTTGGTTTTGGTCTTGGTAAAGGTATTCCCTCAATGTGTTTGTGAAATGTCTAAGAGAACAAACTAGTTACATAATGAATTGGGTTTTGCACTATTGATTGGTATGAGAATATTAATGAAGGATAAATGATTTTGTAAAGGTCTTGATGACCATAATTGAATTGAAATGTGTTTTGAACTAAGGCATTAGCCTAATAATGTAAATGATTGGTAAATGGTTTCATGAAAGGCCTTGTTGGCATAAGTTGAATTGCATTGTAACCTTATGGTTTAAATGGATAAATGGGTTCAAGTCCCTAAAGGTTAAATTGAATTGATGGCTTGTATAGACAATGGGTTTGAGTCCCAAAGTCGAATGATAATGGTTATGGCATGATGTATTCTTACAAGTGGGGTTGGTATGACGATACCAGCGGGATGCCTTTAGTAAGTAATCAAACTAATGGTTGTGTGCATGTTTAAGAATGTTTTAAATTGGGATTTAAAGTAGGATATGTAGCTGGTCCGTGAAAGTGGTGTCCGAAGGACTAACACTCGGAACCACGCTTGCCGATGCTGGTATCTATATGACTGGGAGATTTGAGTCCCCCAAATGAATGTATGAATGAGAGGTTCAAGTCTCCCATATTGTATGCATTGGTGCTATGTCACCTTGATTATGTCGGGAGGTTCGAGTCCCCCATAATGACATATACAGATATGAATATTCTCTGGTTCGTGCAGCTACACGCACTGGAGCCTTTCCATCTAGGGGAAAGATGGACGTATGTAGCTGTGCGTGCCTTGTATTATGACAGTTATGCTACAAGCCCAATTAATGTTTTCAAAGTTCATGCTCAGCCTTGTTTTCTATACCGGCAGGATATATATATATATATGTATACAAGTGATTAAATATGATGATTTGACTTAGTTTTATTGATGACATTATTTTATTCCTCTATCAGTACCTTCAGGCAACGTCAAAATC
>NC_061116.1:40809687-40828396 GCF_002878395.1 Capsicum annuum
AATCTCTAAGCTTTGAAATATGATATAAACCTCCCTTAGGAGCTAGGAAATAACCCTTCCTCTCATTTAATGGTCTTTTACTCTTTGTCTTAGACTTGGTTAATACGTTATTTTTGGCTATTTTTGGGGGCATGTCCCGACATATTATTGACTTCAATTTTGTAGAGGCTTTCTAGATTACTATGGACTTGGGTGTGATTTAGTATATTGTTTGGTGGATTGACTTAGATACCTTATGAGTTATTATTAGACTTACTTTTCACTATCTTTCTATATGTTTGGAACTCATCCGATACTTATGGTTGATATATTAGTTAGGTTAGGTGAAGGGGTAATCTCCGGTCCACGTGGAACTTGTGATACCCATCACGGTCAGTCCCTGGTTTGGGTCATGACGGGAAACCCTAAAATCAAAGCCCAAACAAAAAAGGTCGGTGACCACTTGTAGCCTAGCCTTATGCGCATGTGGCACATGCGGCTTAAGGCTGGGCACCTTTGGCCATCACATGTTCTCAGACAAAAAATTCCTACAGCTCTGCTTTTCGGATTTTGGACTCTTGACACATGCTTTGTCCACATGTGGTCCACATGTTCTACACGCGATCCGCATGTTGACATGGGTAGGTGTCAGAAGTTCTTTTTCAACTCTTTCACTATCTGGACTCTCTGGATCTTCAATTCTAGCACTTACCTTAATCTTATACAGACTTCATGTGCTATATGTGGTCCACAAGTAGATATAGGTAAGTTCTAGGCTTTTTAACACTTGCTACCAAGCTTCACATCTTCAACTTTTATCACATGCATTTGTCACGTACAATCAAGAAAGTGTCACGAGTACCCAAGATTGCTCACATAAGTAGACAAAAGCACCATATTTTCACCTTTTTTATGAACTTAGCATCCAAACCTAGTTTTCTACAAAACATACCCAAAACACATCATATCTAAAAAAAACCCTAAGAAACTTGCATATTTTCATAGTTTTAAGTGTCGAAAGTGCTATATTTCTATAGCACATCAACACCCTCAACTTAGAACATTTGCATGTCCTCAGGAAAGAAAACATAACAAAACAAAACAAAACACGACGCTTAACTAGGAGATTCTAAGCTATTCAAGATAGTCAGTCAACACTTTAAGCTCAAGCACAATACCTCCTCATATCTCACTTTTTAAAACAAATTGTGTATAAATATAAAGTACAACAATGTGACAGAATGAGATCAAGGTATGGCATTACATTAGCAACAGACAACCATGCATATATAGACAAGTTACACTACCCAAAACAAGCAAGAAATTAGCAATATGACTCAAGTGCCCTCACAACAAAGAAGTCCCACTCACTTATGTGAAATAACGCATGTCTATGCAGGGACATTCAAGAGACACTTATACTCAGAAGAAAAGCTCCAATCAATGTGAATGAAATACCATAGGTTTGCCTTATTTTCTTTACCTTTACATTTAGACAGTCAAGTTAGGATCACTATAGGACTTTTCTCTTCTTGTAATGTGGGTTTGGGGGGCTGGAACGGTACATATGGATATCAAGTGACTAAGCCTCCTTGGCACTACACTAACTTTGGGGTCAACTTATTTGCCAACTTTCTTTTTATTTCGCCCTTTTTATTTTTTATTGCATATTTAGGTTGGCGGTGGTATTTTATTCGTTCTTTTTCACCTTTTCACAAATATATACATTTACACAGTTTTGGAACACAATTTTGGAGGGGTATCATTTTTCTCAAAAATCAATCAAAAATATAACAACTGCCTTAAATACTTCAGAATCTCCTAATTACCCAAAAGCATAACACAATATGACACAGACTTTAATCTAGACATGCTGGTTCTACAATCATACCACGTCTGACAGGAAAGAAGCTCGATAACAAAAACCTGTGACGGCAATAGTATACCCCACCCCCAACTAAAAACTGTGCATTGTCCCTAATGTTCTAAAATAATATAAAATAAAGGAAATGAGGAAATATATGAGATGCACTAAGATTTTATGTACCTTGGGTTTCCTTTAAGAAGTACCTAATTTATTATCGCAGCCCGACTCAGTTCCCTTGGCTACCTAGACGCCAAGGTCTATCTCAACACAGATTTTTACTTCCTCTAAGTTTCCCATGTAGTGTTTCACTTACTGCTTGTTTACCTTGAATGGAATGCCACCATCACACTTTATTTCTATAGCACCATGTGAAAACACCTTAACCGCAGTGAATGGTCCAGTCCACCTAGATTTCAGTTTTCCAGTAAACAAGCAAAATCTTGAATTATATAACAAGACCAAATCACAGAGTTCAAATGCCCTTTTCTCAATTTTCCTATCATGATACAACATTATTTCTTCTATATGACCGATCTCTCATAA
Source organism: Capsicum annuum (assembly GCF_002878395.1). Classification (NCBI taxonomy): domain Eukaryota; kingdom Viridiplantae; phylum Streptophyta; class Magnoliopsida; order Solanales; family Solanaceae; genus Capsicum; species Capsicum annuum. Next base: position 40,812,077 of record NC_061116.1, read on the forward strand.
GCATGGAGTTGGAATTCATCCAACTCATTCACCTTACTCAAATTTAAGTTTGCTGCATCACACCACTAATAATTTAGCCTTTACAATGCTCATAGTTCCTTATGCTCAAGCTCAACCCTTAAATGACATGCCTTATCGTATACAAGATAATATGGGGAGTCACCTATGGGGGTTTTGTAGGGTATTCGGTAGGCCCACAATACATCATCTAATTTTCTAGACCAGTCAGTCCTGTTGGCATTCACAATTTTTTCCACGATGGACTTTATTTCTCTATTAGAGACTCAACTTTTACACTTGTCTAAGGATGATAAGGTGTTTCCACCTTATGCCTTACACCATATCTATTAAGCAGGGCTTTACACAAGCGGTTGCAGAAGTGAGACCCACTATTACTGATAAATTCATGTGGAGTGCCAAATTGATAAAAGATATTTTTTCTCAAAAAAGAGGTGACACTTCTGCCTTCATTTTCTAGAAGTGCAACTGCCTCCACCCATTTTGACATATAGTCAACCGCTACCAGAATGTATCTTTTGCCATAGGAGCTCACAAATGGGCCCATGAAATCAATCCCTCATAAATCAAACAACTTTAAATATAGAATAGGTGTCATGGGGAGTTCATGGACCGTGAAGTGTTTCCTTGACACTAACATTGGTCACAGGCTTGCGCGAAATCATGAGCATCTGTAACACCCTGTATTTTTTAGCTACAAATTGAACCATTGTTCCTACATGTGGAAACTCTAATCCCATGATTTGGATATTAATATATATGTCATGATCATTATCTTAGTATATAAAGTGCTATCAAGGTGAAAAATATTCATGGAAATCACTTAGAGCAAAATTGAGCTAGGAGCCTTTGATTAGGCCAAAATTTGATGTTCGAACCAACAAGGGTCAACTTTAAACGTGTATAAATTTTTACATATGTAGAATTTTGCATCTCAAGATCCACCAAACTATAGATAATTTAACTAACTTTTCAATGATACCAATTTCGCCTTAATCCGATACCCTAACAAAAAGTTATGACCATGCTAAGGCCGTGTGAGTTGCATAGCAATTGGAAATAGCCACTGGATAAGGTGTGCTATTGGCGCATGCCGTACAACCCTCAGGTGTGATATTGGCATGCACCACATAATCCTCAAGTGTGCTATTGGCATGCACCACATAACCCCCAAGTGTGCTATTGGTGTGCGCCGTACAACTCTCAAGTGTACTATAGGCGTGCACTACATAAATGTTTAGTGTGCTATTGGTATGCGCCTCACAACCCTCAGGTGTGCTCTTGGTGCGTGCCGCACTGCAAAAGAATAGTGCCTAAAATTTCTCCATTTTGACTTAATTTAAGGGCATTGAGGTCTTTTCACACTCCTAAACTATTCCCAATCATTATCAATTGAATTAAGAGGTTTTGAAACATGTTAATTCCCCTCTCTTAGCCCTAAACATTTAGTACACGACTTAAAAACCGTTCCCCTCTTCCCAATAACTAAATTCAAATTTTATCTCTCAAGAACTCAATGATTCAATTTCCAATTTCAAGTTTCCTTTAAAAATTCATCAAATTGAGGTATGTGGGGTATTCATAAATGGGTCCCTTTCTCCCGCTGAGCCCAATAATACTCTTTTTGGTTTAAAGTATAAATTTTATCCTATTTTATGAAATTATCCATGCAAGTTATGAACTAAATCCCTGTATTTCTTAGTAATTTCAATTCAAGCCATGTCAACAATTGTTCCCATATAAACTAATTTATTTCATGCCTCAAATTTCAATTACTCATGCTCTATTCAAGTGATTCCTTGTCAACTCTTCAAGTAATGAATTAAATCATGTGAATATGTTGTTTTCTCAAGTTTAACTCATTCCCATGTCCAAGTTCATGTATTTCACTCAATTATTGAAATGTCTTATTTCTTGGGTCTTTCAACTATGATTTTATACCATTGGTTTAAGCGTTGTTTACGTATTTTATGATCATTCAATGTTGAAGGGTTATAAACACCCGATACCTATCTATTTATACATGTCTTTGTTATCAAGTTACAAGTTAGATAGGTTATGATTTTTATTACTATATTCAGACTACCATGTTCATGTTGAGCACTTATTAGTAAAATACCATGTCATATTAAACCATTAATAACACCAGTGTCATTCAATTAGGAGTAAGATTTAGTAACGAGAAACCCTAAGGATGGGACTCACTCTCTAGTTAGGACTGGGTCCTTAGTAACAGTCCCTATGTTTTGGAACTACATAGACAATATAGGATTATGAGGTGTCACCTACCAGTTTAGGACTGACATTCTCTTAGGGGTCATCCGTCAGTTTAGGACTAACTCCTTAGTCCCTCGGGACATCAGACTTGTGGATCCACATCGTCATTCATGTGTTAGTACCCATGGCTAGGTACTGACACCCTTCAAACTGAGGTTATATCTTGGGCCTTGATTTGCTCAGATTGGGGAATATCTTTTACTTGATAAATTCCACAGTTCCAGTTAGCAACCAGTCTATTTCAGTTTAGGTTTTCTTGACCAAATAATCAAATTTCAGTAATTATTCGGCCAGTTTTATAGATTATTTATGTTATTGAGATCATGTTAGCGCACGCTATACTTGGTCTTGCATTCTAAGTTTTACATGTTCATATTTTCATGCTCATTATTCAGTTTAGTTTTACAACATGTTTAGCTTTACATGAGATTTACATACAATATTCATATTTCTACCGCTTCCAGTTTACAGAATAGTTTTCAGCTCATGACTTATAAATTTAATAATGACTTACCATTTTCTTGTATAAACATGTTTTAAATGTATGTTTCAACAAATAACTTATATCCTCAGTTTTAAAGCATATTTTAAATATTTCCATGATTTAGTGCATGTCTCCATATACTAGTACATTCCAACATACTGATCGTACATATGAGTTTGTGGCTACATCCTTCATAATATAGGTACCAGATGTAGCTCATACACCAGGGTCAGATAGTTCTTAGTTTTCAGCCAGCAGGTGATGAGTTCTCCTACTTTGGGAACTCCAGTCAGTTGTAGTTCATTTACTATGTTGTATTTTGATTATTCATATGTATTGATTAGTGGTAGGTAAAGGCATGTCCCAGCTATCTACAATCAGTATAGTAGAGGCTTCATAGATAGTCATTCAGAGTCATTACATGTAATTCAAGTTTATTTCTTCAGTTTTATCATGTTGTAAACTTTATCAATATTACATTTATTAGACTTTCTAATGATTATGTTTCCGCTTTGAAAATTTACCTTTTATTTACATTATAAATTAGTTGCTCAAGTATCATGCCAGTACATGGGTTAGCTTGGGATCACTTGTGTTTTAAGCACCGTGTTACAACTAAGGGTAGCTTCGGGCCGTGACAATATCCTTGTAAATTGTAGTCCAGTAGAATCCACACTGTAGAATTTTACGGGTTGTGTGTGTGCAACTATGTTTACCCCTAACGGGTGATGGGTAACAAGCTTCGAGAATACTCATCATCTCCACTTCTGGGATGTATCTCCAAATTTTACCATCAGCATAAATCCTAAATAGATATGGCTCATCCCAAAAGAACTTCCTCACGCCATGCATAAATCTTCTTCGCTACTGGAAGGATATGTCTTCTAGGACAAGACCGTTTTCCAAATAATTGGCAAAATTGGCAAACCAGAGAATTAAATCTTGAGATACTGACAACACCCAATCATCTGTAAAAGTATCATCTATCCCAAGATAATATCCTTATTTTTGCATTGTCTCCTCCTCAAGTTTGGACAAGTGATCTGCAACATGGTCTTCTTTCTCTTTCGGTCCCTTACTTTAAAATAAACTTTTATATTAAGAGAACCTAATGAATCAATCTTGGTTTTGAATCTTTCTTTGTCATTAAGTATCTCATGGATGCATGGTCAGTGTGCACTATGACCTTAGTCCCAATCAAATAAGACCAAAATTTTTTGAAAGCAACAAACTACCGTAAGTAGCTCTTGCTCTGTAATCGTATAAATTTTTTGTGCGGGGCTTAAAGCTTTGATGGAATAGTAGATGGGATGAAAGATCTTTTCTCTCCTTTGGACTAGGACATCACCCAAGTCCACTTCACTTGCATCACACATTACCTCAAATGGTGTCGACCATTCAGAAGACACAATAATGGGTGCCGAATTTAACCGCTCTTTCAGGCATTTAAGAGCCTTAAAAAAAGCATCATCAAACCAAAATTTCACCTCTTTCTCTAAAAGCTTGCATAGAGGATTCATAATTTTAGAGAAGTCCTTGATGAACCTCCTATAAAAACTTGCATGTCCCAAAAAGCTGCGTATGCCTCTAACTGACACTAACGGAGCAATTTCTCAATTACCTCAATCTTTAATTTGTCCACCTCAATACCATATTTGGAGATCTTGTGACCTAGAATGATACCTTATTTCACCATGAAGTGAAATTTTTCCCAATTTAGCACCAAATTGCACTCTTCACATCACTGTAGTGCACTGGCCAAATGGGTCAAACAATTATTTAACGAGTCCCTAACCACTAAAAAGTCATCCATGATTACGTCAATCGTGTCCTCCACCATATTAGAGAATATGAACATCATACATCTCTGAAAAGTAGCAGGCGCATTGCATAATTCGAACAACATTCTCTTGAATGCAAAGGTCCCATAGGGGAAAGTGAAGGTAGTCTTTTCTTGGTCTTCAGGGGCAATCATGATTTGATTGTAAGCCAAGTACCCATTAAGAAAATAATACCAACCCCTGCCTACTACCCTATCCAACATCTGATTCATGAACGACATTGGGAAATGGTCCTTTTGTGTTCACTTATTCAGCTTTCTCCAATCCATGTAGACTCTCCAATTGGTCACTGGCCTTATGGGTACTAATTCATTCTTTTCATTTGGAACCACTACGATTCCCCTTTATTCAGCATACGTTGAATTGGGCTTACCAAATTGCTATCTGCAATAGGAAAAACCACCCTAGTATCTAACCACTTGATTATTTCCTTAACCACCCCTTGCATAGGTGGGTTCAATCACCTCTGATGCTCAATATTGGAAATGTTGTCCGACTCAAGCTGAATCTTGTGTGCACATATACCTGGTGGGATCCCCACAATGCCTGTAATGGTTCACCCAATATTTCTCTTGAATTTCTGCAATATTAATGTCAAAGCTTCCACCTATGCTCCTACCAAATCTACCATAAATAATCATTGATAAGGTATTGTTGGCCCCTAAGAATGCATACGGAAAATGGCATTGGAGGTCCTTCAATTCTAATATTGGTGGCTCCTCATTGGATGGTTTTCAAGAGGTGTGGTTCTAATTTTCAAGTCAAGATCCATCTTCTTAAGGGCATATTTGTAAGAACCTATGCCATATAATGCATTTGCCAACTCTTCATATTCATCCATCCCATCACCCTCTAAGTTTATAATCACTATTGTTAATGCTTCTACCCCTAATATTTTCTTAATAAGAACATCCACTACAACCATGTCATCATTCACAACGTCTATCACTGCCACTACTCTCATATAATCTAGATGTTGTACTGTTATGTATATGCTAAACACTATTTGCTTATTGTTCTATTTGAAAGTGATATCCTCTAAGTCCATATCAATCAACACCCAACCAGTGGACAAGAAGGGTCTACCCAAGATAATTCAGAGCTTGGGCATCTACTTCACAGTCTAAAATCATGAAATATGTTAGATAGGTGAATGATGTCACCGTTATTTCTACGTCACGTAAAATACCCACGGGCTTATTTATAGAAAAATCAACCATCAATAGTCTTAAAAATCAGTGTTGAGTTCTTCTAATCCCAGTACCTTGTATGTCACTAATGGCATTACATTTATTCCTGCTCCCAAATCACATAATGCCAGATTACTATCAAAAGGCCTAATAGAATATGGGATGGTGACTGCACCTGGGTCCCTCTTCTTTTCTACTGCTGGTGTATGAGAAATCATGATAAAATATTGCACTTTATCTTTGGGGTCATTTTTAACCCAATCATCACTGTAATCACTTTAAAAATCATTATCACTATAAGTTAGCTTCTAAAACTCAGCTTCAGATGGCTCATCAGCAATAATATTATCCTTCTTCAGCTCATTAGTAGTGGGCAAAAAATGCTCATCAGGTAGGGATCTACTCACAGTGTTAATAGCTAGACAATGAATAAGTGTTGAAGGATTCTGTATAGTATCGCTAGGAAGGGCACCTGACTATCTTTGAACCAAAGTGGCAGAGATTTACCTATATTTATACTCCAACTACTTGATAGCAGTTGCATGTGACTCAAACTTTTGGGTTAATCCTAAAATATCAGGCTTGAGTTATTTAAGGCAAGTTTCTTGGCTCTTTCAACCCTTCATCAGCTTAGTCAACATCTCTTCTATTCTTGATTACGTATCTTGTCTACCAGCTGAATGCATTTTGCTTTATCATCATAATAGTTCCAACCTTTATTTTCTTTCCTTTGGGCTCGAAAACCCGCTAAATGACCATCTAAATACTTTTCCTCCTTCTCTAACTCAGACTCATGAACCCTATAGGTTGTACCCTGTGGCTCCACTGCATTAACCTTTGCAAAATTTATTATTGCACATTGTTTGGTCGACTTATGAATATCAGTACTTAATAGTGAAATCTACTGAGCTACAACATCCTCAGTTACTCTTCGCTCACTGAAAGCTCTAATGGAATAAATATCTGAACCTCTCTCAACCTCCTAAGTTGCCACCCTCAGTTAGTTAATGAGATCTGATCTATAATACTCGAAGTTATCTCCCATTGTAATCTTATAAAGGCCTCCTCCAGAGATAGTGTTTGCCATGGCTCTGAAACTGATAGTCAAGTCTCTATAGAATATCTCCAACAAGCTTTTCCCTGAAATTCGATGGTTGGACACCATTCTAAGATTCTTCTTGAAACTTAACCATGCCTTATACATATATTCGGATAACAACTTCTTGAAATTATAAATCTCATCTTTCAGCTGCAACACCCTGGATGGAGGAAAGAACATGTTCAATAATTGTCTGCGTAACTCATTCCACGTAGTGATAGATGCTCTTGGAAGTTTCCCCAGCCATAAAAATACTTCTCTAGTAAGAGAGAAGGGAAACAACCTTAATTTAAGTGCCTCCTAATTTACCTCAGGCATGGTATATTAAGTGCAGATCCTCATAAAATTTGCTAGATGTATGTTTACGTCATCTGTAGGCAACCCTGAAAACACACCCTTTAAGTATAAGAGTTGAATTATACCATAGAGATATTAAACTTGACATCAGGGGGCAAAATAGGAGAAACAATATCTCCAGTCTCTATCGGCTCTACGTATCCCAGGTCTTCTTCTTAATCTACATATGGTTGCACATACTAATATATTTGGGATCACTTGAACATGGCCACATCTAGCTATGTTTTGATTTCCACTGAGTAATGCTCGACTATCTGCTGTCTGTCTCAGCTCAACTAGCTCTGCCTCCCTAGCTATCCACTTTGCTTCTTCTATTGCTTTGCTCTCATTAGCAGCTTGTGCTAAAATCACCCCTACATTATCTTAAACTCCTTCGGGAGGAGGGGGCAGCAAATCATCATGAACTTCTTCAAGAATATCATATCATTTCTATTCCATAATCCTACTAGGTATTTGTAAGATCCTCTCCAAATATAGATTCATTTGGGTAATGTATTACCTCTACTCTGTGTGTTAGGCATACATAGATGTATACCCAACTAACAAAAAAACAAAAACAAAAACTAAAAAACTACAACTTCAATTCATAGATCAATACCGTATTCCCCGATAACGACGTCAAAATTTGGTGACGCCCAAGATACATCTCAACTCTAAAGATGGTTTGGTATCTAACTGATAAAGTAACCCAAAAAAGGTTAGTGTCGAGTCCCAAGGGAATATGTTGAATTGTGGCTCTCTGCTATTGTAATCAACGGGCAAAACTAGAAAAGTAAATGGGGAGTTTTGAATTGCAATATCAAAGAAATGGTGAATATCAATTTTGGTTGTAACACTCTTAGTAAAAACTAGGATTGTGTTCCCCCTATCTTCTCAACTCTGTAGGCTTATCGTGCTTTATTGAATCAACCCGATACCTTGCATGCAGAATCGATAAGTTATGTACCATCAACTATCTTTTGGACGAGCTGACAGATTTCACCTTTTACTTTTTGTGTCTCAAGATGTCGCATTACTAACCCTTATCTTGATCCCAGTTAACTATTACCTTTTGAGTCACTAGTTATTAGACTAAAGCTAACCATCTTACTTAGATAATACCTAGTAGTGTGGATCGACAGCTAAACTTTAAAATACTGTTGTCATTATCATTTTTTAGTCACTAATCCCATTTTGGAGTAAGTAGCAATAATATAGGTGGTATCCTAAAGTTTATAACCACTAATATAAATGTTAAAGTGAAGATAATACAATGCATGCATAGGTATCAGTTCAGAACAATAATGACGCTTTCCTTACTTCATCAATCTGCCAGGGTTTCTACAACCCTAGCTAAGGGTTTTTAGCTTCTCATGCCTGTGAATTAATCAACAACATTCATGATTAAAAGCATAATATGAAATCACAATAATCACAAGTAAATATCTAAAAATGTAACTGAACCAAAATTAACACAAGAGAATTCCAAGACCAAAATCAAATCTCGAAACCAAAATATGTTTGTAAGTATCAAGAGTGTGTGACTTCTGCTAAAAAACACATAAGGGGAATTTATAGTACATGAGAAAACCCTAAAATCAAATCTCAAACAATAAAGGACAAAAAAGGGTCAGTCACCACATTGGTGTCCACATGCGTCCTAGCCTTGGGCTTATGTGTCACATACGGCTTGAGGCTGAGTGCATGCGTCCACCGCATGTGCTCAGACATAAAAATCTTACAACTCTACTCTTGGGATTTCGGACTTCTAACACATGCTTTTCCCACATGCAGTCCACATGTGCTATATGCAGTCCGCATGTTGACATAGGTAGGTGTCAGAAGTTCTTTTTCAACTCTTTCACTCTCTGGATCTTCAATTCTAACACTTACCTTTATATTATATAGAACACATATACTACAGGCCTTTCAACACTTGCACCCAAGCTTCAAATCTGTAACTTTCATCACATGCATTAGTCACGTATAATCCAAAAAGTGTCATGAATACCCAAGATTGCTCACATAAGTAGCCAAAAACACCAGATTTTTATCCTTTTCACGAACTTAGCATCCAAAACCTAGTTTCTTGTAAAGCATAAAACACATTATATTTAACAAAACAACCTAAGAAACTTGCATATTTTCATAGTTTTTAGCGCCGAAAGTGTTATATTTCTATAGCACATCAATTATATTGGATCATGAATGGTTGGTTGATTTGAGTGGATTTTTGGATCACTTGGTTGGTATATTGGTTGTATATTGGACATTAAGATTTTGGTTAGTTGTGAGCATTACATCCTCATATCATATTTATTCATGAAACAATGGACCACTATAGATATACAAGAAATTCTGGCTTTTTTTGATAGAAAATTTGACATTTTAAAAAATCTCTACCAATGTATGTATCGAAAAGGAGATATGAACATTGGTATTGGATATTGGTTGTACACGAGTTGACGAACCCCCCATGGGTCTTATGCAGGGAAGATTTAGCTTCGTAGGTTTATATGGAGGTTGTGCGACAACCTTGAGCATGACATCATCATGATCATCATCATCAACTTCATTTCTCTTCATTTACTGTGCTTATGGTGTGAGTGTATTTCTGTCTTTGACTTGAATTTTATTCACATGTTCATTTTTCCAATACTTGTATTTAATGTACGTGTATATTTATTCTTTTGTCCACTACATGTATTTGTTATATGTGTATATATTAGAACTATTAGTGGAGACAGTGTGGACTACCATTTGGGACATTTTCTAATAGCAGCTGACGTGCCCATAGTTTGTGTTTATATGCTTTATTTTATGTGTTGCTCAGTCGACTTATGATACATACTGAGTATATGTGGATCGTACACATCCCTACTGCACCCTTCCATACAGATCCAGGTATGTGTACACCGCACAGATAGTTGATTTAGGTAATATTTGGAGCCCATTTGAGGTAGCGGTTGATCTATGCATCCGGTGTTGACTTCTATATTTTCTTATCTAGAATATGTCTTACTTGTATTCAAAGACAAATTTATTTTCTTGTTTGTATATCTTATGTATTTCTTACCTTGAGTTGTACTATTTAGTTTTTATACTGTGATACCGGGTTTTGGGATTCAGTTGATATGTGGATTTTATTTTTGTTTTTACTATATACATATGGTTCAACTTTGTTCTAGAAATCTTTGCTTGGTTTGGTATTGATTTCTAATTTTATATCAGTTTGGGTGATAAGCTTATTTGTTAAGGCTTGTAGCGATAATTGCTATCATGACCCTTGGTTTTTGGATCGTTATATTTAACTTCAAGGAAACTTCTCATTCTCAACACTGGATTGAAGCTATGCAAGCAGATGTATAAACTATGGAGCAGAATAATACTTGGATCCTAGTAGACTTACCCATGGCAAACAACCTATTGGTTCCAAATGGGCGTGCAAGGTGAATCACAAGGCCAATAGGTGGATAGAAATATACAAGGCTAGGTCAGTATCTAAAGGCTATACTCAACAAGAAGGACTGGATTTTCATGAAACATTTTCCCAGTGGCTAAAATAGTGATTGTGAGAATTGTAATTGGTGTTGCTTCTTCTCATAATTGGCCATATTTAAGATATATGCACATAATTCTTTTCTTCAAGGTGATTTAGTTGAATATGTTAACATGACCTTGCCTCAAGGTTTCCAGAGGCAGGGGGAGAACAGGGCCTGTAAATTAGTTAAGTCCTTATACGGACTTAAGCAATCTTCTCGACAATGGAATCTTAAGTTATCTAAAACCTTGGTTGCAGCAGAATATACACACAACCTTTGTGATCATTTCCTATTCACCTAGGAGGATGGAGATAATATAGCTATGGTTTTGATCCTTGTGGATGATTCGCTCATTATATGAAATAGTAGAAGACTTATTCATGAAGTAAAGACTGCACTCCATCATAATTTTCATATAATGAACTTAGGAAATCTCAATTATTTCCTAGGAATAGAGGTGTTTAGATCAAAGAAAATAATACTACTCAACCAGAGGAAGAATGCCCTTGAACTCATCACAAACACTGGCCTTAGTGGAGCTAAACCTGTTTATGCTCCATTGGAAAAAAATATAAAGCTAACAACAATAGACTATGATGAGTTTTCAGTGAAATCAAATAATCCCTTATTATAGGATGTAATGCATATCAAAGACTCATCAAGAGGTTGTTGTATTTTACCATGACTATGCCTGATATTAGCATTTTTGCTCAAGAATTATCAAAGATTATGACAAGGCCAAAGATGTCACACTGGGAAATAGCTTTGAGGCTTGTAAGGTATATTAAAGGAAGCCTAGGACAAGAAATATTGTTGAGTACTGGTGCAAGCTTATAGTTGGAAGTATTTTGTAAATCAGATTAGGTAGGATGTCCTAACACTAGAAGATTATTATCAGGGTATGTTGTCAAGTTAGGGGGATCTCTTATTTTTTGGAAGTCAAGAAAACAACACACTGTAAGTAGAAGCTCAACTGAAGCTGAATACAAAAGCGTGGACCATTTGAGAGGTTATTTGGTTTGCGGGAGTGTTAAAGGAGATGAATGTACGAGTGCAGGAACTAGTTAAGCTTCATTATGATAACAAAGTAGCTTTACAAATAAGTGCTAATCCTATTTTTAAGAACAAAACATATAAAATTGATTGTCATTTTGTAAGAGAAAAAATAATGAATGTATTAATTTATCTTGAACATATCAGTACCAAAAAGAAATTGGCCGATTTTCATACTAGAGAATTAGGATTTCCACAACATCATGTTCTTTTGAGCAAGCTAGGAGTGCTAGCTGTGTATACAAACTCCAACTTGAGGGGGAGTATTGAAGATTAGTGTGTGCAATGCTGTATTTCAGAGAAATAGTGACTTAGTTAGTTAGAGCAATGCTCTATTAGTGGTTAGTTACAACTGACAACTGGTGCTAGCTATCAGATGGAGTTGTTTATTAGGAGTATTAGAGAGCTGGAATTATTAGCTATAGAAGCAAGAGTTGTAGCTCATTTGAGAACATATCAACAAGAAAACAATTTGTTTTCTTCTCATTTCCTCTTCTCTACTTCTACATTCTCCATTGTTATTGAATATACTTGTAACATCCAGTGCAATCTCAATGCTTAGACTAGTAAACTAGTTCTATGCTACAACTTATCATAAGTACAATATATAGTCTCTTTTGCCAATTAAATACAATTTATAACCTCTCTTCTATATTTTCTCTTTCTTCATCTTCTATTTCATTTTTTTTCTTTTCCCAAAATTTTCTTCTTTTTTCCTTTTCCTATGTTTACTTTTCCATCTTTTTTATTTTTCATTTCTTTTTCCCTTTTCATTTTTTCTCATTTTTTTTTGCATTTTCTTTTTTTTTTTTTTGTCTTTTTTTTTTTTTCTGTTTTTTCATCTTTTTTTTTCTTTTTTTCATTGTAGTCTTTTTTTAGTATTTACTTTTTTCATTTTTTAGTTCTAGTTTAGTTTTTTTTCTTTTCTCCCTTTTTTCCGTCTTTTTTTATCTTCTTGTATTTTCTTTTTTTCTCTCTCATTTTTTGTTGTTGTTGTTGTTGTTGTTTTACTTTATATTTAATATATTTTTTATATTTTATATTTATGTATATCATATTATATATCTCACATAAATTTATTATTTATATTTAAACAGTTTAGCCATGAATATGTACAATTTATACATACGAGTATATGTATTAATTGTCTTTGCTTGAATCTAAAATATATAATATGCAATGTGTCATTCAATGTAAATGCATCATTAATATTTTTATGTCAAGTTTATCATTTATATTTTGTAGATAAACAAGTAGTATTTGTATGCATATGGTTCAAATTGTATAAACATATATATACAAATTTAATGTTTGTATTTGTATAATTTAATATTTGTGTTTGTATAATTTATATTATTCAATTAAATATAGTTCGTATCAATGAATATATGTACAAGTGTTCGTAGAAAGAAAAATACAATTCTTTTTCAATTTTTTAAAAGTACAAATGATGTTGTCAACTACAAATTCAAATAAAAACAAATGAAACAAATAAAAACATAAATACAAATACAATATGTAGTCAACTTATAAATACAAAACAATTCTTAAAAATACAAGTGCATCCACAAAAACATGAATGTGTAATTCAATACAAATGTATTGTTAGTATTTATATGTGAAGTTTATCATTTATATTTTGTATATGAACAAGTATAATTTGTATTTGTATGGTTCAAGTTGTATAAACATATATAATTTGATACAAATTTAATGTTTTATTTTATAATTTAATATTTTTATTTGTTTAATTTGTATTGTTCAATTTGTATTAATAAAATATAATTCGTATCAATGAATATAAGTACAAGTGTTCGGAGAAAGAAAAATACAATTCTTTTTTAATTGTTTAAAAGTACAAATGATATTGTCAACTACAAATTCAAATACAAATAAATGAAACAAATAATATTACAAATACAAATACAATATGCGGTCAACTTATAAATGCAAAACACTTCTTAAAAAATACAAGTGCAATCGAAAAAAATAGAATACAAATACAAATAAAATTAAATCACAAAATATAAATACAATATACAGTCAATCAATCAATCAATCAACAACATACCAGAGTATTCACACATAGTGAGGTTTGGGAAGGGTAAAGTGTACGCAGACCATACTACTATCTTAGGTGAAGTAGGGAGGTTGTTTTCGATAGACCTTCGGCTTAGGACAGATAACAGTATAACAAACACAAAACATAAATGCATATAAACTTGTACAATATGTAAAATAAACTAACGTCACTAACCATAAGATAATACTACAGTCACAAGATAATACTAAAAACTATCTACCCAAAATCATAGACATCACTCAATACGATGAACAAGACACATCAAACACAAATAAAGAACGCTTCCCTACTATTACTGATGCACTCCCACCCCTAACCATCTACCCTAATTCGCATCCTCCATACCTTTCTATCAAAGGTCATTTTCTCCTTAAGCTGTAATTGCTCCATATCATGCCTAGTCATCTTCTTTCAATATTTCTTCGGCCTACCTCTACCCTACTTAAGACCATCCATAGCCGGTGTCTCATACCTCCGCACTGAAGCATCAGAGCCCCTCCTCATCACGTGCCCAAACCAGCGTAACCCCACCCTCTTCGTTCTACCACCAGTTCCCTCGATGCTTTCCAAATCGACCTTTTGAGAAACTTAACACCTCTCTAGCGATCTCCCTAATGCAAATGGTAGTCGTCTCTCACATATTATTCACATCCCCTCTACTCTCCCAAGCCCCCCTACCCTTCAACTTCTCTCTTATCTCCATAACACTAGCCAGAGTTAAGCTACCCAACTTAATCCTGGACCGAGCCTCTATACCCCTTTTCTTTTTGCCCTTATTAATTACTAAGTCCATCACTAACAACCTATGTTTACTTGAAAGATTCTCACTAGGTATGACTTTACAGTCTTTACATAGCGTTCTATTACCCTTCCTAAGGAGAAAAAAGTCTATCTGGGTCTTGGCTACTATACGACGAATAGTAATAAGGTGATCCTCCTTCTTTGGAAAACTCAAATTTGTTATCCATAATCTAAAATCCCTAGAAAAATCCAAAAGAGAAGCTCCTCCTTCATTCTTCTCCCCAAAACTAAAATCGCCATGCACATTATCATAACCTCTCAACAAAGACCCATTATGCCCATTGAAATATCCTCTCATGAAAACCTTCTCAGTGCTTGGGACACCCCTCACCACCTTATCCAAAACCTCTCAAAAGCCCTTCTTCTCTTTCTTGTCCAAACCTACTTGCGGAGTGTAGACGCTATTAATGTTCATCGTAGACCCTCCAATGAGCAACTTAATAGACATCAACCTATCAATGACTCTCTTAAACTCCACTGCCTACTCCTTAAGTTCTTCATCTACTAAGATACCTACCCAATTTCCATGTCTCATGCTACCCGAGTACCACAACTTATATCCATCCACATCTCTCGCCTTAGTGCCTACCCATTTAGTTTCTTGCACACACGCTATACTAACCCACCTATTTCTAAGAATCTTCACCGGCTCCATAGACTTACCTTAAAGCATCCCTATATTTCAGAACCCAACTCTCAACCTAGAAGCACCCTTATCCCACCTAGCCCTACTCCCCTCTCCTCCAACCCCAAACTCAAACCTAGACCCGACCCAAACCTATGACATGACCCTAGTCCACCATCTATCATTCCAGCCACCACTCAAAAAGATACGATAGACGAAAATGGAAAAAGAGAAGGAAAACAACACGACAAACAAAAGGATACAGCTAAAACCAGCTAAATAAGCAAACAAAATACAAGTGCAAATTGTATAAAATATAAATTATGGTGCGAACTATAAAATATAAATGCAAGTGTGAACTGTAACATATAAATGCAAGTACAAAAAATTATAAAATGCAAACAGAAATACAAGCATGGACTATAAAATGCAAATGCAAATATAATTGTATCAATGAATAGAAAAAAATATAAACGATGGTACAAATACAATTATAATAAGTGATTGTTGCACTTTCATTATCATTCATGGCTTGTGCTCGACATAACCATATTTTCTGAAAATGTAAAGAATATAAAATAGAATCAAACAATGAGAAAGAAAAAAACCCGATAAAAAAATTAAAAAGGAAAAAAGGAAAAAAAGAAAAAAGAGAGAAGTAGAAGCTAGAGATAGAAGAGAGATAAAAAATGAAAGAAAAAAAAAGAAATAGAGACTAGATACAAGAGAGAAAATAAAAAAAAAATAATGAAAAAAGAAAAGAAAAGAAGAAAAAAGAGAAAGAGATGGTATGAATTGTGATTTTGAAAGTTAAGGCTAGAGACATTCCCATTTTGTTGAAACATAGACTATTTTCTATAAGTGCCCTAATAAATAAGTTGGGATACTAGGCTGTGATGGATCAATGTAAGTAGACCCAATTTCACCTCCAACACACCCTTCAAGCTGCAAGGCATAACCATCCAATCTTG
>NC_061116.1:40828496-40888786 GCF_002878395.1 Capsicum annuum
CCCCCCCCCAAAAAAAAAAAAATTTTTTTTTTTCTTTTTTTTTTCATAAATCTTCTCCTCATCAATTTAATACCATTAATGTCTAACTTCTTCCCCCTTCAAATTATTTTTCAGAAAACTTTCTCTTCCCTACCCTTCCACCTTCTCTCTCTCCCTCTATCTTTCTGCCCTCTCTATCTCTCCCCTTCTCCATAGTTCACACTTCTTTCTCCTCCTAAACGTTTTTAATAGTTCTTTTATTATTTTTTTCTTGTATAAATGTATATAAGTTTCATTTTTTTCTTCTATGTCAACCTCAAATAATGTCAAGGATTTCATTATTTATTTCTTCTATTTCAACTTCAAACAATGTCAAGGATTTCATTACTTTTTCTTCTACTTCTATGACGAGGACATTGATAGCATCATTTGAACTTTAGAATGTCGATAAATTGCTATACAAACAAAACAAATAAAAAAATCACCAACTTATCAATTTAAAAAGATAGAACAATTTATTTTAAGAAGAAAAGTCTTTTCACACATACATATACACACAAATAAAAAACAATAACATCGACAACAAAGTATGAACTTTAGAAAGTCGATAACCAAATCATGTACTGAAGATAAATAATATATCTCAGTTCTCATGTCTCTTATATTTATGTTTTTTATAGAGAAAAGTATAATGTTATGTATTTACACTGAGGTACATAATTATGTACTCGATATACATAATATATCTTAGTTCTCATATGTTGTATCTCTTATATTTATGCTTTTATTGAAAATAATATAATTTAATGTATTTACACTGAAATACATAATTATGTACTGAATATACATAATATTTCTTAGTTCTCATATCTCTTATATTTATTTTTTTTATAGAAAAAAGTATAATGTAATTTATTTACAGTGAAATACATAATTATGTACTGAAGATACATAATATATCTTAGTTCTCATATGTTGTATCACTTATATTTATGTTTTTATTGAAAAAGGTATAATGTAATGTATTTACACTGAGATACATCATTATGTATTGAAGATACATAATATATCTTAATATATCTTAGTTCTCATATCTCTTATATTTATATTTTTTTATAGAAAAAAGTATAATGTAATGTGTTTACAATGAGATACGTAATTATGTACTGTAGATACATACTATAGTTCTCATATGTTGTATCTTTTATAGCTATGTTTTAAGTGAAAAAAGTATAATGTAATGTAATTATACTGAGATACATAATTATGTACCGAAGATACATAACATATCTTAATTCTCTATGTCTGATACAGATGCATATTTTGAATCTCTTATATTTATATTTTTATTGAAAAAAGTATAATGTAATATATTTACACTAAGATACATAAATAACAAATATAACAAATGAAATTAAATATTAGTAATGTATCTTAGGTATTAATGAGGTTATGTATCTCTACAGTTACATACAAAATGATGTTCAACAAATATTTTTATCCTAGATGCATATGTTAGATGAGTATTATACCACCAATTCTAGTTATGTGTCAAATGTGTCTTCTCATTTATAAAAAGTATCTCTAATATAACATGTATCTACTGTTATATTGAATTGATTAATATAAATGGCAGTTGTTGTCTTGTACAAAAATAATGGCTAGTAATTGAATAATTCATAGTATTAGTTGATTAAGTTACATTGCTAGACATAAATTTTAATGTTGAAAAAAATATGTATCCGATAACACGAAAAAGATAATCTAAATGTCATTATATTAAAAAAAATTATTCAACAAAGATTCATCATTACAATTAAAATTATGTATTATATACATAATATGGAGACTGACATATTATACATTAATAACATCATTACAGAATTATTGTAGTTATATATATATATACAATTTAAATATAAAAATTTTGTACAACAAATATGTAACAAACATGTAATATGTTATTTTCAATTATGTCCACACTAAAATTAGATTTGATATCTTCAATTATGTTGATTGGTGTGTCTATTCTCTTATGATTGACTACTTTCGAAGCCGTAAAATCGCTAACGAATAAAATCATAGGTTGAACTTGGGTGAATATTTTATATTTCAAGGACATGTGTGTACATCATAAAATACCCTTACTTTAAAGAGTTTCGAACTATTTGGACATGACGCCTTAAAAATTCAACTACAATCCTCCAAAAAATATTTTAGGACATAAATACAAAAAACACAAAACCATATTGAAATCAACATAGTTATTAACAAATGTGTCACTAATTAATAAACACAAAATAATTATTTATGAGATGCAACATTAATTTACACTATTCACTTTAACACTTAAAGTATCTCACAATTTTTGTCCTATACATAAACTAAATTATGTATCTCACTCTTCACTAGCCAATCTATTATGCATCTCGATCAAATATATTCATAAATTTTGCCCGATACATAAACTAAATTATGTATCTCAGTATGGTCTTGCCAATGTAATATGTATATAGATCAAATCTATTCGTAAATAGATCTATCTCAGCAATTAAAAATTTTGTATCTCTACCTCAAGAATATGCAACACGTGAGATACATAATTTATGAAGTAACAGTAACATCGTCTCTACCTCAAATTAAAAATATTTTCTATTTTCGTTGAAATATAACTGATTATGTATTTTTGGATATTTTTTATTGTTTATTAAAGGTTACGAAGAGTGATTTACTCCTCATTAAATACAATATCCGTTATTTTCTTTTTTAGCGCCGCAAATCAGTTTCTTATTACGTATCAGATGTTATGTATCTCTTGTATCAAAATGTATCTGGAGAACGGAAAAAATGAAATTTCCTGTAATTTTTTAAAAAATTTCGATAGGGTGTAATTAGGAGAAAACATCAAGGGATTTATGTAAGCTTTACAATCAAAATCTTGTACCCAATACTTATGAGAGGCTTACACATCATTTATTTGCACTTAATAGAGATCTTAATTTAAATGATTCAGATCTTAAGTCATAAGAGACATTTATTTACATTGAGATTTACACACCTATTTAATTTGAATAGGTCTTAACAATTAATATCTTCAAAGTTTTAATCATTAAAAGGTATTTTATATAATAATTTTTCCCACCATTCTATTCACATTCACTAGCCATCATCTCTAACTACTCTATTTTTAACCCTCCAAATATAGAGAATATCTATATTAGAAGAACACCAACTCCAATCTACAACTATATTTTACACACTAAAAGAATCTTCTTCTCTCTCTTTAATATTATATTATTATTATTTTTATTTCATTTATATTTTTTTATTTGATACCTGAATTTTTTTTATCTATCTATCTATCTATCTATCTATCTATCTATCTATATCTATATCTATATCTATATATATATATATATATGAATGAATGATCATCTTGTATCAGATCTTTTGTGTACTAATTTAATTACTCATTTCACACGTACTTGATTTTTGTGATGATCATATTTATTGTACAACTATAATAGAACTAACTTATATCTTAAATAAAAATATTAAATATGAAAATTAGTTAAATAAAATTTAAAGTAATATAATAAAGATACTACATTAGAAAATAATTACGGTTACGAATATTAAGGACTTAATTTATGGTCTTATATAATTTATAAACTGTTAATTTTAAAATGTTATATAATATAAATAATAATATAATAGTGAAAAAGTACAATAGAGGAGATGAGTGGTGCATCTCCAAATATGGAGAAACACTATTCACCCATCCAAATATAGAATTTAGAGTATGATTTAGAGGGTGGTTGGAGTTGGTGTTCTATATTTTCTTTCCCCAAAAATAGAGTTTAGCGTGTAATATAAAGTGTGGTTGGAGATGCCCAGCAATCTGTCATCATAACCACAACCATCATGTTCAACCATTACTATCTTACCAACCACCTGCCATTATCTCCAACCATTACTATCAATTGCTACCATATCTACCACTTCTATAATTATAATAATAACTATAATCACTATTACAACTATCACTTTTGCCATCATTATCAATGTGGTCAATTCCTGCTACAAATTTGTAATAACCCTCATTGTGATTTTTAGTTTTTTCTATATTTTGACTATTTTATCCTTTTCATAGGTGCTATATATTATTTATGAGTTGTTGGCATGGTTGAATAGTTTTGAAGCATTCAAGAGTGATTTGAGTGAACATGAAGTTTTGAATAGCCTTAAAGGTGATTAGTTTGAGTTTGGATAATATTTTGTGATCCGAGCATTGAATGATGATTTTGTCAGTTCCATTAGATTTGAAATATCATTTTTGGATTAGTAGCATGGTTAAATTGCATTTCGAGTTTTTATTTTAAGTATTGAGCCTTTAAACAAGAAACTAGTTAAATTAGCCTAAAAAAATTCCAAAGATTAACTTGTTGATAACAACCTCTTCTAATAAATTTGATAGTTTCATTGAGTCTAAAAAGTCAAAATTAGCCTAGTAGCACTATTCGTTTAATTCTATAGGATCCGAAATGAATTTTGAGGGTCTATTCGGAGTAACTGAAAAAGTTGTTGTTATGTGACCAGAAGGTCACGAATTAAAGAATTAAAAATAGTCCCTTGCATAAATGTAAGGTGAGGTTGCATACAACACATCCTTGTGGTCGAACCCTTCCATGGAGCCTGTACACAACGAGAGCTTAATGCATTGGGTTGTCCCATTTTTTATTCAGAGGATTTTAGATCATTTCCTAGTTGGTTCGATAAAATCTGGTGCAACATCAATCTTTTCATTGTGATTGCATGGACTTGTATCACTATTATAGAGCTTGAATAGTTTACTCTTTGCAATCGCGGGGTGGATCATCACGATTGCAAATAGTTATGTGGTGGATTAGGTCGGGTTTTCATTACGGCTGCTAGGCTTAGCTTTGGGGTCCTGATGATCAATTTAGTGTCTATCACACTTTGTCCCTCGCTATTGAATTGAGGGTGCTGCAATAATGAGGTACAGTTCATAGAACAATATAAATATTCAATTTTCTTGATTTTAGCTCATCTTCACCATTTTGAGCTTGAAGAACATGATTTTATGAGATTTTAAAGGGGTTTTTCATCAACTTGGTTTTGTGTAATCTTCTAAAACTACTTTTAATCATTTATCTTTGATTAAATCCTATTTTTATCTTCAAAACTTTAACTTTACACTTGAAATTTTGGGATTTACCCGATAAAGTGAGAAACTAAATTTTTATTGATTTCTAGCTTGATTTCAAATTATTTTTTGATGGTTTTTTTACTTAGAATCTTCAATGTATAAAAACCTGATTTTTTAATAAAAATTTCAATTTTACCCTTTTTAATTTTGAAGTCTATTTTCAAACTATTTTTGGACCCAAAATGAAAGTAGCTAATATGAGTATCGTTAGACTCCTTTGGATATGTAGATTACGATTTCTTATAAATGGGTTCATTTTGTGACTCCAATAAAAGTAAAAGCTCCTTGTTGAAGGGTCCAAGCTCGTATTGCGACTTTTTGAGGTAGGTTATGACTTAACTTTCTTCACATTAGACTGGATATTTAATCATTCATGTAGAGTACTCTATGGATTGGAAATCTTATCATATGAATCATTTTGAGATTATTATTTTTATTGTGTTGACCGTGTGGAGGCTTATGTGATCATTATTGTTGCATTACAAGATTATTATTACTATAGTGCCCATGCAGGGGATGGCATTTATCTCTTTTGATCGTTATTTGCTTTTATTATTATTGTGATATTCGAGTGGGTCCTTGGATTGATATTATGGATATCTTACATGAACTTTACTATGGTGTTGTCATGCGATGACTTATATCATGATCTATTGAGATTTGAACTCATTTATATCATTATTGAGTTGATTCATTTCATAAAATTAATTTAATTATGAGCATACATCCTCAATTAATTTATCCATATTTAAGAAGTTGGTACCATTGAGAAACACTAATTTTGAGAAAAATGAGACACTTTATAAAATATATTGTCTGAAGGATGTACCGGGAAGATTGATTGACGAGATTGTGATAGTATATGAGTTGTGGACCCCTCATAGGTCCTGTCCTGGAAGATTATGCTCGAAAGGTGCATATGAGTTGATGTTGTGACGTTCCATCTTATCATACCATTGCATTTCATCATTTGTATTTCTCTTGTGTATTGTTAACATGTAATTTAGTCTTCCTTATATATATATATATATATATGTTCGTGTGTAGGTACTTGTATACTATTATTGTAGTTGTATTACTTATACTATTAGGAGATATGATGAGCCGTTATTTGGAACTTTTCTGTATGCAGGTGGAAGAGTGCTCATAGTATGCTTTATATATTTTCTTTTCTACTTTGCTCGGTCAGCCTATGATGTCTATTGAGTGCAAGTGGAACATCCGCATTCCTACTTGACGTATCTTTTTGGTTCAGATTTTAGTTTGAGTGCGATCCATGAATCTTAAGATCGGACTGAGTCAAGGCTGTTTTGGGGTACTGATGAGCTCCTCATTCGGAGTCTGATTCCAAAATTCATCACATCTTTATCTTGCATTTATTTTATGTTTTAGAGACAAAGTTGTATATTTTTGTATTCCAAGTCAGCTATTAGTGCTCTTTACTCATGACACTAGATTTTGAGTTGTATTTATTCAGTTTTAGAGATTGTTTCATATATCTAGTTTGACTAGTTTGACTTTATTTAAAGACTCATATTTGAGTGTTATTTATCTTCTTCTTGCATTTCTATCTCTTTTAGATGTTGGGATTATCTACCAAGGTCGGTATAGCGTAGGTGTCATCATGACCTTGAATTCTAAGTCGTGACACAATTATCTTCACCATCACAACTAGTACCACTTCAAATTATCATCACTACCAGCACTGCCAACTACTGACATTAACTAATTCTTCATCATCATAATCGCCACCACCACTACCATTATGTTAATCACTACAACATCAATCACCTTCACTATCACAGTTAGCGTCCCCACTATAACTAGCCACTAACAATAACCATTACGACAGGCAATCTCCACCATCACTAGCGACATATATATTTCATCTTTAAATCAAATAATAGTAATATTTAATTAGTTTATGTTTAAATTGAATATTTACAAATTAATTATGCATATTCAAATATTGAAAACAAACAATCTTAATTATTTATTGTTTGGATCTAGAGATGATATTACTATCATTTAGATGTGAATTTAAATTCAAATGTCTTAATCTTAATAAAATAAATAATATCTTAAATAAAACATCTATAAGCTGGATACCATCCTAATACTACGTTATTGAAGTCTTTGGATCATGTAAAATTATAGTAGTACGAAAAGCCACATAACTTTCACATATTTTGTTAGCTGTGGAGTATTTTTTCAAGTAGAATTTAAGTTTTTTGGATTATTAGTGTACAAAATATTCTACACTATCGGAAAAACCTGATCTGCTATTGTAGTTTATCCAACTTTTTACATAAAATTGAAAATGAAAAATTAGGTTACCTTTAATAGCAAGTTAAGTTTACCTAATAGTGTTGAATATTTTATACACTGACATAAACAAAACTTAAACCCTTTTAAATAAAGTAAAGAACACACATATTTTTTTTTTGGGTAATTAACATGAACAAGCATCGTGTTCTTAGTTGTTGTTCTGTGTTTTGATGATGACTAAGTAACATGCTTAGGGATCAGGTCCATTATATGCATTTGCTTAAGATTGTTATTGGACAGCTATTCACGGTCACACTCTGAATAGTTTTGTCTTGTAGGATAATTACTATGCAGGTGCATAGTGTACAATATGGACACATGTTCCAGTTGAATTCCAATCAAGATTACCTCACATCTATATAAGCAAAGGAGAGAAACTTTAGATTTAAATTTTTGCTATCACAATTTAGCAAATAGGCAGCAAAAGCTCTATTTCTCACTATTAGAAATTCTCTTGTTCTTTATTTTTTCTTATCTTAAGTCATGTTCTAGAAACTAATTTATTTCAGTGTTTATGAGTAAAATTTCCTTTTTGTTTCATTTTTTTTTGCTTAGGTAGAGTTGCTTAAGGAGGGTTGGCTAGAGTTAGTCAACTGAGTGAAGAGTAAGACAAAGGTGTCTTGGGAGGTTTGTAATAGAGGTATTGCAACCTTTAGGATTTACACTTAAATTCTTTCAGAGTCTGCAATCAGAGTTGATTGATTATAGTGGAGCTTGAGAAATCCTTTGAGGACAGGTCATGGCTTTCCTCCCTTAAGCAAGGAGGTTTCCACGTAAAAATCTCGTGTATTGATTTGTTTTGTGCATTTACTTTGTTTTTACATTTTACTGCTATTTATAACTCTCCAAAGATTTGGTCTCTTAGTGGTAGCGAATCCTTATGATTCAAAAATTAGTATTAGAGCAGTGCACTCTAAATGGATAACACCTAGAGTGGATCCTTAGCTATGGTAGCACCACCAAACTTGAAGGAAGGACAATCAACTACCAGACCACCCAGATTTAATGGATAATATTATGGTTGGTGGAAGACAAGTATGCACGACTTTATCATTATTGGAGATAGTGACCTGTGGGATATAATATTTGATGGACCTTATGTTCCTATGAAAGAAGTTAATGTAAGATCTTGTAAAATTTCAATGAATTTATTTTTGATTCTCCCATATGTATAACATTAATTTTTAACTTGAATTATGATTAGGGATGTTAAAGGAGTATTTTGGGAAAGTTTCAAAATTTTCAAAATGGGTTCAGGGTCATTTCAGGATCCTGAGAAAGTGAGGGTCCATGATAATGCTATGCCACACCACTTAGCTTCCGTGATAAATGTGTGGCATGCTAGCTACCCTCCATGATAGCGGCGTGCTATGTTGCTATAGATTTTTTATCCAGTTTTGTTTTTTCAGCTTGGGTTGGGGGATTTTGGGTCCTTTTCACTTTTAAAATGTCATAAACGATCCCCAACCCTAGAAAACCCCAAAATTCACTTAGCTTTACATTACTTTCTCCTCTTAAAACCCCCAAGTCAAGAAACTCAAGGATTTTCAATCTTCAGGCTCCAAAATTTAATTTTTCTTCAAATTTATCTAAATTTCAGGCATGTTTCTCTTTTCTTAACTTGTATTTTACATTGTGTCATGAATTTATTCAACATACATATGTTTTGAAAGATGGATTTGAAATTGAGTTGAGGGTTTTTGGTAGTTAATGCTTGAATTACTTTTCTCATTATTTTACTATGTTATTCATGCTTTAAATCATGGCTTTTGGAATTGAATTGATGCATTATTATAATGATTTGAATGGGTGACATGGGTTTTCCAAAATTGATGAAATTTTTGTATGGTAATGGCATCAATCTCAACCCACTTTATTAATTTGGTTTTGAACATGGAATTTTACACATTTTAACTTACTTTTGAGAATATTACACTGCATTAAAGAATAAATGGATAAATATAGTTTTTGGAATGCCCTTGCTAGCCATGGTTTTGGATTTTAAATGGAACTTGCGAGTCTAATGGTTATATGGATTGATTTGGCATATATAGAATAGCTTGTAAGCATATTGGTATGATGATACCAAGTAGGTAAATGCCTAAATAAATGACTCCTTGGTTAATGGTTGGTTTATGTACAAACTACTTTAATTTCGACTGAAAAGGAATTGTGTAGCTCAATGTGAAGGTGTAGTCCCAAGGGGGACCAATACTAGAAACCACATTTGCTGACGCTAGTGGTCTGTATAACCATGTGTCTAAATAAAAATTATATTTATGATGACTATAGCATTGATGTCTTTTGCCTTTCTCAGTATATGCGGCTAACATGGACCGGGGCCATTTTGATAGGGAGAGTTAGAAACACATAGTCCGTTGGTGCCTTTAGGATGGAGCGAGCTTGTAATACCCCATACTTTTCTAAATTCAGTCTAGCTCATAGTACATGTACAAGAGGCTTAGAACCTAAAAATTTGGCTAAGTGTTGGGACTTAGTCTGGCTTTAGGGGTTCCCAACTTTGAGGATTTTTAAAGTGACCTTCCCGACCCTGAGATGTAAGTTTTTAAGTTGATTCATGTTCAAGGGTGTAAGTAGCATGTCTCGAGTAAGTTTTAAATTTTTGGACAATGTTTGGACCCCGTTTGGTTTCCCAAAACAACAGCTTACTGCAATTGGACCTCATCGCGGCGAATATATCGATGAAGGGGGTCACTGTGTTGCGGTAAATGTCAATTTTAATAATTGTACAATTTCTAGTAAGTCACCATGGCTGCATTGCGTCATGGTAGAAATTGCGATGACAACCTTGGCGTGTCATGGTGAGGGTCTAATCCATGTTTCAGTTATGAATTTTAATTTCCCAGGGATAGTTTGGTATTTTACCATGGCTTGACTACCTCTCAGGGGTCACCCATCAATTTAGGCTTGACACCCTGGTCCTTTGGGACATCAGTTAGTGGATCCACCCAGCCATTGTTAGTACCTGTGGCACGGTACTAACGCCCTTCTAACTGGGGTTACAGGTCGGGCCCTGATAGTTCATTGGGGCATATTAGTTATAGTCAGCTCCCACAGTCTTAGTTCACTATTCAGCATAGAGTATATTTTCAAATTTTCTTGACCATATTATATAGTTATCCATTATTCAGTATCAGTATTTCAATACTTTAGTTTAATGATTATTTCTGTATCATGTTATATGCTTGGTCATGCATCCTTAGATTTTACAGCTTTCATGTATAGTACTGTATCAATCATCTCATGCTATTTATTCAATCATGTATTATTCATGTAAATGAACCCATGCATATCAACCTAATCTCATTTAGCATACCAGTACATTCAAATTACTGACCGCATATTTGTTTCTTGTGCTATAATATCTCATATCATAGGTTCGGACGCTTAGGTTCTCGATCATACTTAGATATCCCAGTGCATCAGCAACAGTAGCAGTGGTGAGTCCTCATACTCCAAGGACCAATAATGTTTAGGACAGTATTTCTTTTCAGTTTAGTAGTCATTCGGAGTTAATTGGGGACTTGTCCTATCAACTGCTTTTAGACTAGTACAGACAAATTGTCAGTTTTCATTTGTATTATCAGTTGCTTTATCAGTATTGATAGTATGTTTTAGACGTGTTAAACTATGATTCAGTATTGATTTGTAGTTGTTAAAAACCTTATGGCATTTCCAGTTAAAGTTCCGCACATATCTTTGTTATTTTATTCAGTGCTCATAGCAAGTACTAGCTCATGGGTTAGCTTATGGTCCTTGGGGCTTCAAGCACCGTGTGAAATCCAGGGTGTACTCTTGGGATGTTACAAATCTGGTATCAGAGCCTAAGGTTTTAAGGTGTCCTAGGGAGTCTGAAAGCCGCATTGAGTAAAGTCTTGTGCATGTGTGTGAAGCGCGCCAAATTTATGGGCAGGAGGCTTCAAGATATTTTAGGAAAAGATTCCCTTCTATCAGTATTCATGTCGTGTGAATGAGCATGAGCCTAAATTAAACTCTCTGTCTAACTCAATCTTCCTTCCGTTTATAGAACATGCCTCCCAGAAAGACTAATGAAAGAAGAAATGGAAACCAGCCAGCACCTTCGCCCGTTTAGGAAGATCCCATGAATAAGCACGTATTGCATGTCGAGTTCAAGGCTGCATTCACTAGTCTGGCTCACTAGTAGTATCTCAGAATAATTAGCCGGCTGCCATCCCAGTGGTAAATACTGCCGCAGCCAGGATTCAGGACTTCACTCGAATAATTCCTCCTTCATTTATGCGATCCAATTTTTACAAGGATTTATAGGAATACTTTGACAAGGATTTATAGGAATACTTTGACATGATTTACAAAGTAACAGACATTATGGGTGTGAATTCTAGCGAAAGTGCTAAATTGGCTTCTTACCAGTTTAGGACGTAGCTCACACCTGGTTTAAGTAGTGGAAAGAGGATAGGGGCGCTGATATATGGCCTGTAGAATGAGAGGAGTTTGTTACAACCTTTTTTGATAAATTCTTCCCTTTGGAACTAAGGGAATTTAAGGTGTTAGAGTTTATTAACTTGAAGCAGGGTAACATGAGTATGAAGGAGTATTCTCTTAAGTTTACTCAACTAGCCAGGTATGCTCCTCATGTAGTGGCTAATAACAGGTCTAGGATGAGCAAGTTTATGTCTGGGGTATCTTATAGTGTGTTCAAGGAGTGTAAAACTATAATGTTAATTAAGGAGATGGATTTGTCTAGGTTGATGGTCCATGCTCAGCAGATTGAAGAAGAGAAGGCTAAGAAGAGATAGAGAAAAAGAGCAAGAGGGCTAGAACAGGTAGTTTTAATTTTACTTAGCCAAAGTCAAAGGGTGGTAACTGTCTTTAATTTCATCAGAAGTCTTTAGTCCCAGCTCTGTCTTTAGATAGTACACTAGTGCCCAAATTTAGAAATGATAATCGGGATAAGGCTTCAGTCTCTAAGTCCTAGGACAACGTTAACAGTAGTCGTACGAATCCTCTTTGCGAGAAATATGGTAGAAACCATCAGGAAGAATGCAGGGCTGGCAGCAACGTGTGTTTTGGGTGTGGCAAGCCAAGCCATAGGATTTGGGAATGTCAAGTGGTGGCGCAGAAGGGTAGGTATGTGTGCCATCAGGGCCAGTCTCATTTGTTATCAATACTAGCAGGTCGCCCAATTCAGCAGGGCACCACTTCCAGTGCTACCAGCGGTCAGCGTTCGAACAGGCTTTATACACTACAGTCCTTACATGATCAGGAAAGTTCTACTGATATGGTTACCGGTATGTTACAGATCCTTCATTTACTTGTTTATGATTTGTTGGATCTCGGAGCTTCTCTTTCTTTTGTAACCCCTTATATAACTGTCAACTTTGGAGTCAATCCAAAAATCTTAACAAATCCTTTCTCAGTATCTACTCTAGTGGGTAAGTCTATCATATCCCGGTAGGTATACAAAAACTACCCGATTACAGTGTCTCAGAAATTTACATCAGTAGACCTTGGAGAACTAGAGATGGCTGATTTTGATGTCATTCTCGACATGGATTGGCTTCATTCATTCTATGCTTTAGTTGATTGTAGAAACAAAATTGTTCACTTTCAGTTTCCAAATAAACAAGTCCTTGAATGGAGGGGTAGTACCACATCACTTAGGGGTCATCTTATTTTGTACCTTAGAGCGTGGAAAATAATATCCAAGGGATGTGTCTACCATCTTATGCGAGTAAAAGACTCTAGTTCTGAAACTCTATAGTTCTAAAACTCTAAGTCTTGAGTCGATATCTGTAGTAAGGAAATTTCCTGATGTGTTCCCTAAAGACCTTCTCAGAGTTTCTCTCGAAAGAGAATTGACTTTGGAATAGACCTTCTTCCAGATTACCAGCTTATCTTTATTCCACTATATTAAATGGATCCATCCGAACTTACAGAATTGAAAGAACAATTGAAAGACCTCTTAGATAAGGGATTCATTAGGACCAGGGTTTCCTCATGGGGTGCAACAGTTCTTTTTGTGCATAAGAAAAATAGTTCTCTCAGGATATGCATTGATTACCGTCAGTTAGAAAAAGTTACCATCAAGAATAAATATCCACTCCCCAGAATCAATGACTTGTTCGACCAACTTCAGGGTGCCAGTTACTTCTCTATAGTAGACCTCAGATCTGGCTATTATTAGCTTATAGACAGTGAATGTGAAATTCCAAAAATAACTTTTAGAACTCGGTATGGTCAATTAAATTCCTAGTTATGTCATTTGGTCTTACTAATGCCCCAACAAATTTCACGGACTTTATGAATAGAGTGTTCAAGCAGTATGTGGACATGTTTGTCATAGTCTTCATTGATGACATTTTTGTCTATTTCTGTAATGAAAATGATTATGCAGACCACCTCAGAATAGTATTACAAACTCTTAGAGCCTATCTACTGTTCGCCAAATTCAGTAAGTTCAAATTTTGACTAAAATCAGTAGCCTTTCTTGGACAGATTATTTTGATGATGGCATTAGAGTTGACCTTAAAAAACTAAAGCTGTGGAAAACTGGTCAAAGCCTATTTTTCCATCAGATATCAGGAGTTTCTTGGGTTTGGTTGGCTATTACAGACGGTTTGTTGAAGTGTTTTCATACATTGTGTCCCCCATGTCTAGATTGACTCAGAAGAAAGTCAAGTTTCAGTGGTTATATTCATATGAGAAGAGTTTTCAGTAGTTAAAGACACAACTCACCTCAGCCTTGGTTTTGACATTGCCTGATCATTTATATGGGTTTACTGTTTATTGTGATGCTTTTAAAATTGGTTTGGGTTGTATTTTAATGTAGAGAGGTAAGATCATAGCCTATGCCTCTAGACAGCTTAAGCCCTATGAGAAGAATTATTCTACCCATGATCTTAAGTTAGCAGCTGTTATTTTTGCCTTGAAAATTTGGAGGCATTATCTGTATGGGGTACATGTAGATGTGTTCACGGATCACAAAAGTTTGTAGTATGTATTCTCAAAAAAAAGATTTGAATCTTTTCCAAATAAGGTGGTTAGAATTAATGAAGAAATATAATATGAGTGTTTTGTATCATTCGGGCAAGGCTAAGTGGTGGCGGATGCCCTAAGTAGATTGTCTATGGGTTGTGTTGCACATGCTGAGGATGATAACAAGAAGTTAGGGAAGTTCATTAGCTTGCCAGATTAGGTGTTTGTTTGGTTGATTTAGCTGAGGGTAGTGTTTGGGTTTAAAATAGTTTGGAGTCTTCTTTGGTTGTAGAAGTGAAAGAAAAGAAAGATAGGGATCCCAGTTCGATTAAGTTGAAGGAGTCAGTCAGAGATTAGAAAATAAAAGTTTTCTCCCAAGAGGGAGATAGTGTATTGCATTATTAAGGGAGACTGTGTGTTCCATATGTGAATGAATTGAGGCAGAGAATTCTTTTGGAAGCGGACGGTGGATATTTTTTGATTCACCCAGGAGCTACTAAGATGTATCATGACTTCTGGGAAATCTATTGGTAGAGCGGTATAAAAAAGATGTTGTAGAGTTTGTGGCTAAGTGCTTTATTTGTTAGCAGGTTAAGATTAAGCACTAAAATACTAGTAGTACTATGCAAAAGTTTAGTACTCTCACTTGGAAGTGAGAAGAGGTGAACATGGACTTTATGATGGGTTTGCCCCATACTCGTTGTCAGCATAATTTGATTTCGGTCATTATGGACAGGATGACCAAATCAGCCTATTTCTTAATAGTCCATACTTCTTATTCAGTTGAGGATTATGCCAAGATCTATATCAAAGAGTTAGTCAGGTTGCACGGACTTCCATTATCCATTATTTCTGATAGAGGTACTCAGTTTACCTCTTATTTTAGGAAAGCTTTTCAGAAATGTCTTGTTACCCAAGTTCACCTCAGTACAACCTTTTACCCTCAAATAGATGGTCAGGCAGAGAGGATCATTCAGACCCTAGAGGACATATTGAGAGCATGTGCTATCAATTTTAAGGGTAGTTGGGATGATCATTTGCCGTTAATCGAGTTCGCCTACAACAACACTATTAATCTAGGATCCAGATGGCTCTGTTTGAGGCTCTATTGGGAGAGATGTATATCTCCAATTAGTTGGTTTAAGGTAGGTGAATCTGCTTTGATAGTGGCTGAGTTAGTATATGATGCGATAAAGAAATTTCAGTTGATCAGAGAGAGGCTTAAGACAACCCAGAGATGACAGAAAAAAATCTCAAATTTGAGATTGGTGATTTTGTAAATTTCAGAATCTCTCCCATAAAGGGAGTGAAGAGGTTCAGCTAAAATTGAAAGCTCAGTCCCTGGTCTGTTGGCCCTTACAAAATCTTAAGTCGCTTTGGAAAGGTAGCTTATGAGCTTGATTTGCCTATGGAATTGGCTTCTGTACACCCTGTGTTCCATGTTTCTTTACTAAAGAATTGTACTGGGGACCAATCTATTGTAGTGACCTTAGAAAGCGTAGACGTTTGGGACAATCTCTCTTGTGAGGAGTTTTCACTAGAAATCCTCAATCATTAAACTCATAGACTAAGTAACAAAAAAATTTTCCTAGTTAAAAGTTATTTGGTGGAACCAGTTCATTGAGAGATCCACTTGGGAAGAAAAAGCAGCTATGTGAACCAAGTACCCTCATCTTTTCTCCACGAATTCAGGCTCAGCTTAAGGTAACATTTTTTCTTTGATTATCTCTATTCCATTCTCATTCTAACCATGTAATCAGTCTTATGTCATTTCATACATTCATAAATTAGTTCATTCATGTAATCATGTTTCAGTTATGCATGTTCAGGATGCCATCTTTGTCCTTCAGTATTCTCAGTTTGATCAATCTCATCCGAGGATGAATGTTCCCAAGGGGGAGATATTATAATACCCCGCACTTTTCTAAATTTAGTCCAGCTCATAGTACATGTACAAGAGGCTTAGAACCTAAAAGTTTGGCTAAATGTTGGGACTTAATTTTGTTTTTGGTGCACCCAACTTTGAGGATTTTTAAAGTGACCTTCCCGACTTTGAGACATAAGTTTTTAAGTTGATTCATGTTCAGGGGTGTATGTAGCATGTCTCGGGTAAGTTTAAAATTTTTCAAACAAGGTTTGGACCCCATTTGGTTTCCCAAAATCGCAACTCACCATGATTGAATCGCATCACGGTGATTATATTGATGAAGGGGTCACCACGTTGCGGTGAAGGTGAATTTGATAATTGTCCAATTTCTAGTGAGTCACCGCGACTGCATCGCGTCGCGGTGAAAATTACGATGACAACCTTGGTGCGTAATAGGGTGGGTCTAATCTAGGTTTCAGTTATGAATTTTAATGCAGTCGCGGTGAAAATTACGATGACAACCTTGGTGCGTAATAGTGAGGGTCTAATCTAGGTTTCAGTTATGAATTTTAATTTCCCAGGGATAGTTTGGTTTTTTTCCATGGCCCCAATCCGTGAAAAACATGGGATTGAAACACCCAAAAGCACATTTAGTCATCTTTTATTCAAAATCTCTCAATTTAAAACCATTCTCTCTCAAGAACAAACCCTAGCCTTTCAAAGATTCAATCTCAAGTTCAAGAAAACCACCAAGAACCTTCAAGAATTCTTCAATCAAGGTATGTTAGATGTTCATTCATGGGTTCCTTTCACCCATGGAGTCCAAGAACCCAACTTTAAGTTTAAAAGAATGATTTTTACATGTTATCATGAATTCCCACAAATTTTGATTTATATTATGTTTATACATGATTTGTTGTTAAAGTTAAACCCTACACATTTGAATGATGCTTACTCATTGGTTTATACCTTAAATTGTGATTTAGTATCGAAATCATGATATTACTACATGTTTAAAACTATTCCCATGTTTAAACCATAAATTACAAGTGTTTGATAAAATTCCTAAAGGAATAAGTTTTGGATAATGGTTACTTATCATGTACTTAAGGTTTTGTACAGTATTGTTGTTTTACTATTGAGTCTGGGGGGTTTTGAATACCCGAAATCTAGCTGCTTATCTGTCTTCAGTAACTATAGAATGGTTTAGGATAGTTATGAGAATTTTCAGTTCAGTCAGTCACCATAAGCAGCTAAACTTAGTTCAATCCAGTATTCAGTGTCTTTCAGTTGGGAGTTAGATTTAGCACCGAGTGAATGCAGGGATGACGTCTTCCTCATCAGTTAGGCAGATTCCTTAGTAACAGTACCTATATTCCTAAACTACGTAGATAGCATAGGATATGAGAATTCAACCATCAGTGTAGGCTTGACTACCTCTCAGGGGTCACCCGTCAATTTAGGCTTGACACCCTGGCCCTTCGGGACATCAGTTAGTGGATCCACCAAGCCATTGTTAGTACCCATGGCACGGTACTAAGGCCCTTCCAACTGGGGTTACAGGTTGAGCCCTGATAGTACATTATGGCATGTTTGTTGTAGTTAGCTCCCGCAGTCTCAGTTCAGTATTTAGTATAGAGTACAGTTTCAGATTTGCTTTACCATAGCATATAGTTATTCGTTAGTCAGTAGCAGTATTTCAATTCTTCAGTTTATAGATTATTTTAGTTTCATGTTTTATGCTTGTTCATGCATCCTCATATTTTACAGCTTTCATATATAGTATTGTATCAATCATCTCATGCTATCTATTCAGTCATGTATTATTCATGTTCATGAACCCATGCATATCAGCCTAACCTCATTTAGCATACTAGTGCATTCAAAGTACTGATAACATACTAATTTCCTACGCTATGATGTCTCATATCATAAGTTCGGACGTTCAGGTTTTGGATCGCACTTAGACATCCCAATGCATCAGCAGCAGTAGCAGTGGTGAGTCCTCATACTCCGAGGACCAATGATGTTTATGTCAGCATTTATTTTCAGTTCAGTAGTCAGCCAGAGTTAGTTGGGGACTTGTCCCATCAACTCCACAATCAGTCTATTTAGAGGCTCTCAGACTAGTACAGACAGTTAGTCAATTTTCTATTGTACTTTAAATTGCTTTATTAGTATTGACAATATGTTTTAGATGTGTTAAACTATGATTCAATATTTAATTTTAGGTGTTAAGAACCTTATGGCATTTCTAGTTAAAGTTCCATATATGTTTTTGTTATTTTATTTAGTGCTCACAACAGGTACTAACTTATGGGTTAGCTTGTGGTCCTTTGGGGCTATAAGCATCGTGTGGCATCTAGGGTTTACGCTTGGTGAGTTACAAAGCTACATAGACTAGGCTAAAGTTTTAAACTATCATGTTAATTGACCCTCATCCCTATCCCGACATCCTATATATATTTATAAATATTATGCATGTGGTTTATGGCTGGACTTTAGTAAATGCATTATGTTATCCCTATCCCTTGAGTTACATACCAGTGTTTTCCTTATTGACCATCCCCAGATGCTACATCATTTCAGGATATAGGTTTTGAGGATTTTTTTGGTTGCTTTTGTGTAGTGTTAGGCAGTTGGGTACTTTTGTTAATCAGTTGTGAAGTGGTGAGCCTCTATCGTTTTGGAGGCCATGTCATTTCATATGGTTTCATTATTGTCTTAGTACTTTGGATTCTTTTGTCATAGTCTAGGGCATGTCCCAACTTAGTTGGTATTTCTAGTTTAGAGTCCTTGATGGATAGTATTAGGATGTCTTTGATGTCTTGTTTTGAATTTTATTTTCTTTTGATTTATATATCATTCGTAGACTTATTTGGATTTCTCTATTTATATTTATGTGCTCTTGAGGTAAAGATAAGAGGGTTGTCTCCGGCCTATAGTGATCTTAAGATTTCCCGTCACGGCCAAACCTAAGTTTGGGTCATGACAAGTTTGGTATTAGAGCATGGTTCAAGGTCGTTGGGTATCTACAAAGTTGTGTTGAGTAGAGTAACTTTTATGGGTGTGTAACGTGCCACACTTATAAGGGGGAGGCTACATGAAATTTAAGAATATTTCTCTTTCTTGTGTTCTATTTTGAGCTATAGAGTCTAGTTTCTATAAAACTTCTCTAACTCTTAGCTTACTCCCATTTTAGATCATGCCTCCCTAAAAATCTAACGATCCTGGAAACTTGTAATACCCCGGGAAAGTTTTCATTCAAATTTTGTGCGTAAACGTGTTGGGTTCTATCTTCTAGAATGAATTATAAATTTTCCATGCGGAATGTATTAGATTATGACCCACCATTGTGTAGAGTATCAAATAATATTTCCAATGATATATGGATCATCCAAAAAGGACACCCGAGCAACGAGTTATGAATATTCCAATCGAACCGTGACTAGTAGTGAACAATAAAATGTGCAGGAAAAAGTACTGAGGACTGACGTATTTTTGCTCCAACTTTAAACAATCATAACTCTTTGTACA
Source organism: Capsicum annuum (assembly GCF_002878395.1). Taxonomy (NCBI): domain Eukaryota; kingdom Viridiplantae; phylum Streptophyta; class Magnoliopsida; order Solanales; family Solanaceae; genus Capsicum; species Capsicum annuum. The sequence continues at coordinate 40,848,416 of NC_061116.1, forward strand.
TAATGATATAAGTGATCTACTATATATCAACGAAAAGCTCTGCGAGTCCTCTTTCCAATGAAATTAGTTTCATCCAATTTGTCTATCGGAGCAAAAAGTTATGGTTGATCTACTTCAGCCTATAAAAAGCAAATTTTTGGGTCAAATTCAAATAATCATAACTCCTCATACACAATGATCTGGGTGAGATACTATATATTAACGGAAAGATATGAGAGTTCTCTTTTTAATGAAATTGGTTTCATCCAATTTGGATATCGGATTAAAATGTTATGGTTGATCTACTTCAAACTATCAAAACAGTCCACCAAAGGACAGATTCGAGAATTATTTGATTTTTAGGGGTATTTTGTTCATTCCCCCTCACCCAAAATCCATCCAAACCCTATATTTAAGCCTATTAGAAACATTATATGTTATATTTCATCAAATTCCCTCAAAAAAAAACCCTAAGCTCCTACATCCAACTTCATGAACCTCCAAAGTTTACCATTAATTCTGCAAATTTATTCAAGATTCCAAGTTCCTAGTTCAAGAACTCCAAGAACCATCATTCAAAGGCACGATTAATATCTCAAAAATAAGTATCGATCTAAAGTTCATCATTCAAGGTATGTGGGGTTTTTCAATAAGAACTCTCTTTCGTTCTTGTGTCCAAAAGTAATTTTCTTTCCATAGGCATGATTTTTATTTGATTTTTACAAATTTGAAGCATGAACCCATATCTTATGATGATTATTATGAAATCTTGATGTTTATGATTTTGAAAGATGAATTTACATGTGTGGAGATATAAAGCATGAATTTTGAACGATATTTATCATGATTTTGATATTTGGGTCGTGAATCCCCATTGAAAATTATGTTTTTTTGAGAAAGTTTGTGTTATAAGAACGTTGATGTTGAATATTTGAGATATTTTGAATGATTTGACCTTTTGGTCTTAATAGAGTTGTTTTGAACTCGAGGGTGAAAGAAATCTACAACGTGGTTGATATTGATAGATGTGAAGCATGATGGCTCCTGATGTATATTTATATATTACTGAAATTGTTTTGTTGTGGATTGTCTTTGAAATGATCTGAGCTAAGTCCAGGAGAAATCTTTACCACCAAGTGGGAGGTAAAAGAGACCTTACTTCCCTAGAACTATGTGCCCCCATAGAAGTGAGCCTGAGGCTGATTTATATAGTGATCATACTTTGTGTGGATTTGATATCGATAGTCCTACTCTGATGGAAAGGATAGGATGGATCTCCCCAACGTGGGTTGTACGCTGGACTCCATGTAGTTCACATGATTTAAATCGATTATAGGATCTCCCAGTGTGTGTGTGTTTCCTTATATCTCTGGTGAATGGTGAAGTGATTTTAAAGTGGAATTATGAAAGTTATTCTTTAGAAAGATTTAAATGATATTTACATTATGATAATTGATATTCTTGATGAACTGAAAGTGATTGACAAATTATATAATGACTCACATGTGTTATTGTACTTATTTCATCCTCTCATGATTATGATGATTTTTTTCGGGCTATGCGAGTCTTTCTTACATCCTGCATATTTCTTATAAATATTTATGATGATGATGTTTATACAACTGCATACACCCCCATATACTCGATTCTTTTCTATAGTACTGACCCACATCTTCGGATGTGGGCTGCATTTTCTCGAAATATAGGTTCAGGTGCTTAGTTCCAGGTTTGAAAGTGATTCTTCGGGCACGCTGTTCGACATCCTCTGTTGTGGTGAGTCCTCATGTTCCAAGGATGTGATGTCTGATGTTGTTTTCATGGGATCGTTTACATTTGATAACTGAGTATGAGTCAGTTGGGGCATGTCTCAATGGCTCGCTGGTTTTATTGATTTTCTTAGAGGCCTCTCGGACTAGTATAAATGTTTGGAGTTGACTAATAAGTCATATTTTGTTATCTTTCTAAAATTCTTTTATTCTTGGACGATCATTACTCTGTTGATATTTGAGGGTTATTTATGGAAACCCTATTGATTTGTGTTGAACTGAATGAACCGTGTGATGCTCCGGGACCTATTTTTTGGGGTGTTACAAAACTCTTCTTTAATATCCCTCCTATCTGAGTAAAATATGGAGGGAACTTTTCCTGTTTATAGAGTGTAGAACTAGTCTAGGGTCCCTGCTCCTGACTGTACCTCTCCACCTAGGGTTCTACCTATCCGTACTAGTCCTTTTCAGACCTTCTAGACTGGTGCTACCTAAGCTTAGTCGCCTAAAGGAGATATCTCTAATATGGAGTTTTGTCAGTTTTTTAATTTGCTTGCTCAACTTATGGCATTAAAGTCTCATCGGACTATTGTCAGTTTATCTGAGGTCACTCGGGTTGGTCAATTTATGAGGTTTAATCTCCCAACCTTTATAGGCTCTAAGGTTGAGGAGGATCCTCAAGAGTTTAGTGATAAGATGAAAAATATCTTTAGGGTGATGTATGCCGCTGATTCAAAAGGTGTGGACTTTTCTTCTTAATAGTTAAATGAGGTAGCTTACCAGTGATATGAGGAGTGGGTAAAGATGAGGGGTGATGATATTGAGCCGACTATGTAGGATGAGTTTTCAAGTGCTTTTCTTGATAATTTCTTTCCTTAGGAGTTGGGGGATACTAAGGCCGAAGAGTTTGTGAACTTGAAACATAGAAAGATAAGTGTTAAGGAGTATTCCCTGAAGTTCCAATAGTTTTCTCATTATACTCCAGAGTTGGTGTCTAATATAAAGTACAAAATGAGGAAGTTTGCTTTTGGTTTGTCTCGTGATTTGTTGTTAGAGTGTAAGGTTGCTACCTTGAATAATGATATAGACATATCCAAGTTAGTGGTTTATATGTAGTAGGTGGAGGGTGAGAAAAAAATATAGGTAGAGATGGAAAAAAGGTATAGCAAGAAGTTTAAATATGCAAAACAAGGTGCAAATCAGTAGAACAGTAGGTGAGATGGAAGGTAGTGGACTAAGAAGAAGAATTAAGGAAATTCTTATTCGTCAGCCAGTGCTCATTATCTTAATCCTTTAGGTTGTCTTCATTTTTAGGCTAGCAGTTTTCCAAAGGCATAGGGTGCCCAGTCTCAAGTTAGTGGAGCTCAATCAGCCCTATCCTATCCTCCTTGTTATTTTTGTGGACAGCTTCACCTTGAATATCATGAGGAGGGGAGGAACTTGTTTTTAATTATGGTTAGCCTAGTCATTTGCAAAGGAATTGTCCTATGGGTAGAGTTTTCACCGGAGTTAATTAGGTCCCGATCGCCACTTCTTTGACTTTGGCACCTCAGGGCACACATCAGGTATTAGATATGGCTAAAATCATCTCTATGCACTTGCTACTCATTAAGCATCTAAGGTATTCCCAGATGTTATTACTGGTATGTTGTAACTCTTTTCCTGTGATGTTTATTTGTTTCTTGAGGAAGGTTCTACCCTATCTTATGCGACACCTTATGTGGCTATACATTTTGGTTTTGTTCCTGAAAGTATTTCTGATCCCTTTTCTATTTTTACTCCCGTGGATGGGTGTATTTTTACTAGAAAAATCTAAAGGGGTTATGTGGTGTCCATTATTCATAGGGAGACGTTGGTAGATTTGATAGAGCTTGACATAGTAGATTTTGATTTAATCTTAGGGATGGATTGGCTACATTCGTGCTATGCTTCTCTAGATTGTAGGACCTAAAAAGTCAATTTTCATATTCCTAAAGAACCATTATTAGAATGGGAGGGGAGTTCTCTAGTTCAAAAAGAGAAGCTTATGTCTTATGTTAGAGCTCAAAAAGTGATCTCCAAAGGGTGTTTGCATCGTCTAGTTTCGGTTAAAGATTTAAATTCTGAGAACCCCTCTTTGCAAATTATCCGTGTGGTTAATAAATTTCCTAAAGTTTTTATCGATGATTTTCCTAGAATTCCTCCTGATAGGGAAATAGATTTTGGGATTGGTCTTCGACTAAATACCCATCCCATTTTCATTCCTCTTTATATATGGATCTGACTGAACTAAAGGAACTAAAAAACCAATTAAAGGATCTTCTCGATAAGGATTTCATCCATCCCAATGTTTCTCTATTGGTGATCCAGTGATTTAAATACAAAAGAAAGATGGGTCTCTTCAAATGTGTATAGACTTTCATCAATTGAATAAGGTTACAATGAAAAATATGTACCCTCTCCCTAGGATTGATGACCTATTTGATCATCTTTAGGTGCTAGGTATTTCTTTAAAATTGATCTCCATTCGAGCTATCACCAGTTGAAAATTAGGCATGTTGATTTTCCCAACTACCTTCCAAACTCGGTATGGCCATAATAAGTTTTTGGTTATGTTATTTGGGTTGAATAATGCTCCGGTTTCTTTCATGGATCTTATGAATTGGGTCTACATACAATTTTTGGATTTGTTTGTTATCGTCTTCATTGATGGCATCTTGGTTTACTCTAAAAGTAAGGAGGATCATACCAATCACCTCCGAATTGTATTGCAAACTCTTAAGGACTAGAAATTATATGCAAAATTTTGTAAGTGTAAATTTTGGCTAAGTTCTATGACCTATCTCGGTCATGTTATTTCTAGTGAAGGGATCAAGGTGGATCGACAGAAGATTGAGATGGTTAAGAAGTGTCCTAAACCTATAAATCCAACCTACATTAGGAGCTTCTTGGGTTGGGTTGGGTACTATAGGAGGTTTGTGAAGATTTTTTCATATATTATTGCTTTGCTGACAAAGTTAACTTAGAAAAAGGTTAAGTTTTATGGTCTGATGCTTTTGAGGGTATTTTTGAGAAGTTAAAGGATAAGTTAACTTCTGCTCTAGTTTTGACCCTACCCAAGGGTATTGATGGATTTGTTATGTATTGTGATGCATCCCGTATGGAATTGGGTTGTGTCTTGATACAACTTAGAAAGGTTATATCCTATGCTTCCAAGCAACTTAAGGTTCATGAGAGGGATTACCTAATTCACAATCTAGCACTAGTGGTTGTGGTTTTATCTTTGAAAATCTGGTGTCATTATCTGTATGAAGTGCATGTGGATATTTTTGCTTTGACCATTTGCCTCTTATTGAGTTTTCTTACAACAACAGTTACTATTCCAGTATTTAAATGGCTCATTTTGAGGCTCTGTATGGTAGGGGGTGTAAGTCTCTTAGTTGATGGTTTGAGATGGGTGAGACTAGGTTATTTGATCCTGACTTGGTACCCTAAGCCATGGAGAAGGTGAAGGTAATTAGAGAAAGACTTAAGACTTGTCAAAGTCGCCAAAAGTCTTATGCGGATGTAAGGCCAAGAGAGTTAGAGTTTGAAGCAAGTGATTGGGTTTTCTTGAGGGTTTTCCTAAAAAGGAGTCATGAGATATGGGAAGAAAGGGAATCTTAGTCCCCATTACATCGGTCCATATCAAATTGTAAGGAGAATTAGGAATGTTGCTTATGATTTAGAGTTACTAGTGAGTTTGGCTTTGATTCATCCCATTTTCGATGCATCTATTCTGCAGAAGTGTGTGGGTGACCCTTCTTTAATAATGCTTCTTGAGGATGTTGGTGTGGTAAATTTTTTGTCCTATAAGGAAGTCCTAATTGAAATATTGGATAGGCAAGTTCGTAGATTGAGAACTAAGGATATAACTTCAGCGAAGGTTCTTTGGAGAAATCAAAAGGTGGAAGAAGCTACGTGGGAAGCTGAGGAAGATATAAGAGCCAAGTACCCGTTCTTGTTTCCCATGTTGGATGAAAGTTCTTAAGGTATGAATTTCATTTCCCTCTTATCTTATTTCAAAATTATCCTTGGATTCTAAAGTGTTCTTTCTATTATCATGCTAAAAATATCCTAACTACTCATTCGGATACGAATGATCCAAAGGAGGGGATAATGTAAGACCCCATAAAATTTCAAGAATTTATTTTTGACCCTCATCCGTGTGTACCGTTAATTTTTTACTTGAATTATGATTAGGAATGTTAAAGGGGTGTTTATGGAAAGTTTTGGAATTTTTAGAAGGGGTTCGGGGTTATTTTGGGAGCTCGAGCCAGTAATGGTCCGCGATAGTGATGTGCCACGCCACTTAACTTCCGTGATAAGAATGTGGTATGTTGGATACCCTCCATGATAGCGGCGTGCCACGGTGCTATATATTTTTCGTGTACTTTTTTTAGCTTGGGTTGGGGATTTTGGGTCCTTTTTACATAAAACATCATAAATGACCCCCAACCCCAGAAAACCCCAAAATTCACTTATTTTTACATTGCTTTCTCCTCTCAAACCTCCCCAGTCAATAAACTCAAGGATTTTCATTCTTCGGGCTCCAAACTTTGATTCTTCTTCAAATTCATCTAACTTTCATGCATGGTTCTCTTTTCTTAACTTGTATTTTACATTGTGGCGTGAATTATTCAACATCCATGTGTTTTGAATGATGGGCTTGAAATTGGGTTGAGGGTTTTGGGTATTTAATGCGTGAATTAGTTTTTCCATTATTTTAATGAGTTATTCATGCTTTAAATCATAGATTTTGGAATTGAATTGGTACATTATTATAATGATTGGAATGGGTGACATTGATTTCCCCCAATTAATGAAATTTTGATAGGGTAATGGCATCAATCTCAACCCATTTTATTAATCTTGGTTTCAAACATGGAGTTTTACACATTTTAACTTGCTTTTGAGAACATTGCATTGCATTAAAGGTTTAATGGATAAATATGGTTTTGGAATACCCTTGGTGGCCATGGTTTTGGATTTTAAATTAAACTTAGGAGTCTAATGGTTATATAGATTGGTTCAGTATAAATGGAATAGCTTGCAAGCATATTGGTATGATGATACCAAGTTTCTAAATGCCTAAATAAATGGCTCCTTGGTTAATGTGCAAAATTCTTTAATTTGGGCTTAGAGAGAATTGTGTAGCTCATCGTGAAGGTGTAGTCCTGGGGGGTCCAACACTAGAAACCATGTTTGCCAACATTGGGGGTCTGTATGACCATGTGTTTGGATTCACATTAATTTTTGGATAGCTATCGCCTTGGTGTCTTTAGACTTTCCTTGGTACATGTGGCTAACATGGATTGAGGCCCTTCCGACAGTGAGTCGAACCCATATAGCCCGTGGGTGACCTTAGGAATGAGCAAGCTACATAGTTTAGGCTAATGTTTTAAATCTATCATGTTAATTTACCCTTGTCCCTATCCTGAAATTGTGCATGTGGTTTATAGCTGGACTTTGGTAAAGGCATTATTCTATCCCCATCTCTTGAGTTGCATGTAGTTCTTGCCCCACCGACCATCCCCGGATGCTACATCATTTAATGATATAGTTTTTGAGGACTTTATTGTTGCTCCTGTGCAGTGTTAGGTATTTGGGTACTTCTATTGATCAGTTGTGAAGTGTTGAGCCTCCATCCTTCGGAAGGCCCTGCCATTTCATTTGGTGTTCTTATTGTCTTAGTACTTTGGATTATTTTATCATAGTCGGGAGCATGTACCAACTTAGTTGGTATTTTTGGTTTAGAGGCTTTTGTGGATAGTGTTGGGATGTTTTGGATGTCTTATTTTGACTCCTATTTTCTTTGGATTTATATATCCTTTATAGACTTGTTTGGCTTTCGCTGTTTTGACTCCTATTTTCTTTAGATTTGTATATCCTTCTACGGCTCATGGTGAGCTTGAGATTGACTAGCATGGAATCTCTGGATTGGGTCATGACTATTAAGGATGGAGAAATTACCAGGTTGGTTGCCAGAACTCGAAGATAATACAACACGGAGGATCGCAAAAAAATGGAGAAGAATTTAAAGGCTAAAAAGCTTTTGGCATATGGAATAGGACCTGATAAGTACAATCTTTTTTCTGCTTGTAAGAGTGTAAAGGATATCTTGGACTGTCTAAGAATTACTTATGAAGGAATCAGTCTAGTCAAGCAATCCAAAGTGGATATGCTTACTACCCAACATAAAGCCTTCACTATGAAGGAAAGTGAAACCATTCAAGAAATCTACACTAGATTTACCTCTATCACTAATGAATTGCACTGTCTTGGTGAAGTTAGTCCACCTATCAAACAGGTGAGAAAAATACTAGGTATTTTGCCTACGTCATAAGAGGATATAGTTAATGCCATTTCTAATGTTACAGATCTCAAAACTCTTACTATGGTTAAGTTAATTGGAAACCTGAAGACTTATGAGATGAAGAAGTAGCAGGATCAAGAGAAGAAAGAGCCTAAAAGAAGAAATCCTTGGCTCTAAAAGCTTTAAATCTGATTCTAGTAAAAATGATGAGGATATTTCCTACTTAGCTCAAAAATTCATTAAGGCTATAAAGAGAAGTGGAGAATTTCAGAAGAAGGGCAACTGCAGAAGGCTAGCAGGTGCAAATGAGATATGTTACAAATGTGGTAAATCAAGACATTTCATTAAGGATTGTCCCTTTTACAAGATGGATAATCAAGAATATTTGAAGTCTGGAAAGACAAAGATAAGAAGAAGGACTAGGTCCCTGATAGGCCAAAAAGAAAAGATGCAGTAGACTATGTAGTAAAGAAAGCCTTAGCTACTTAGGGAGACTCATCAAGTGAATCGGATGAGTTAGGAAAACCCGAATATTCATCTATGATGGTGATGGAAGATGGTGAAACTACCTACAATTATCTGTTTTCTCTCATGGCTAGATCAAATGATAAAGAAGAAGATGAGGTAACTCCTTTTAACATTGAGAAGAATCTGAATGACTACACACCTAAGAAGCTAAGAAAACTTGAAAATATCATGATTGATTCTCTATGTGAGATTATTATTGAGAAGGATCTTCTTGAAGAAAAGGTAGAAATTCTAGAATATGTAAAAATAGCCCTAACTATTCAGTTATCTGATCTAAGAGAACATTTTTGTAAAATTAAATTCTAAAAATAAAGAGATGTTTGAAAATTTGAGAAAATTATCAGAATCTAACTATAATGGAAAAAAGAGGCTAGTAGTCTACAACTTGATCTTGAGAAGAAGATGAATAATTCTCAAAAGCTTCTCATGTCTGCACTAGAGGAGAATGATGAATTAGAAAGGGACTTGGTCCGTATAAGAGAAGATCTTACAAGTCTTTGAAATGGACTACCTCCTCATAGATTCTTGCAAATCTGATCAATCATGGAGTCAATAATGGTACAGTTCTTAGTTGTCAACACAACAATCCTTCTTTCAATCTTCGTAGATAGTACATTCTGTGTCTAACAATCTTCTATGCACTGATTGTGGATGAAATAGTCATAAGAAGGATGACGTTCAGGCAAGAATTAGAGATAAAATAAACTCTGTTAAGTATGTTCATCAGATGAATTCACTTATAAAGAGACTTGGTCTCTTGATAAAATACAAGAAGGAAACACTGCTTGGCTAGACTAAAAAAACTGTGATCACTCCCTTGTCTCACTATTGAGAAATCAAATTGGTTCCCAAATCTAACAAATGATCTCTATACGCAGGTGAGTAAGGAAAAACAGTCAGAGTTGGTTCATGGATAGTGGATGCTCTAATAATATGACTGGAGGAACTGACTATTTTCTTTCACTCAAGGCACTTCAATGTAGAGGTGTCTCTTTTGATAATGGAAAGAAAGGCTATATTCTTGGTGTTGGTAAAATTAGTAAATCATTGAGTCATTCAATTGAAGTTGTGTATTATGTGAGTGGTTTGAAGTACAACTTGCTGAGTGTATCACAAGTTTGTGATAAAGGAAATGAAGTAAAATTCTTGTCTACCTGATGCACTGTAAATAGTTTGAAAATTGGAAATGTCATTCTCAGGGCTAAAGAATGCAAAAATATGTATATGGCCGATCTAGACTCATTTCTTGGATATGAATTGACCTGTTTGAGTGCTCAAAATGAGAATGCAGATATTTGTCACAAATGATTAGTTCATGTAAGTTATTCCTTCTTAATAAGATGGTCATAAAGGACCTGCATGGGGTGTTCCAAAGCTGCAGTTTTCAAATACTAGGACTTGTCACACTTGTGTCAAAGGAAAACAAACCGGTCTTCATTCAAACAAAAGAAACATGTAAATACCTTAAGACTCCTTGAATTGTTGCAGATGGATTTATGTGGACCTTTTAAGGCTCAAAGTAGAGGAGAGGAGAAGTAAGTTTTTGTCATTGTGGATGACTACTCCATATTCAATTGGACCATATTCATGAGAACTAAGGATGAAACATATGATGTTTTGGTGATCTTTGCCAAACAAACTCAAGTAAAGCTAAATAACAAAATAGCAAATATCAAGTCTGATCATGTAACAAAATTTGAAAATGCTAAAGTTGAGGAATTTTGTGTTGAAAATAGAATTAGCCATAATTTTTCAGCTCCAAGAACTCCACAACAAAATGGAATGGTTGAAAGGAAGAACAGGACTCTGATTGATATTTCCAAAACTATATTGATTGTGGTCTTCCTAAGAGTTTTTTGGTTGAAGCTGTGAACACTACATGTTATGTTACCAATAAATGTCTGATTATATCTATTCTCAACAAGACTCCTTAAGAATTATTATTCAATAAAAGGCCTAAATTTGATTACTCCAGGCCTTTTGGTTGAAGGTGATTTTTTTTGAAAAATGGTAAGGATGAGTTGGGAAAATTTGATTACAAAATGATGAAGTTGTATTTGTAGGCTACTCCTCAACCAGTAAAGCCTACATGGTCTACCACGAAAGAATCTTATGTGTAAAAGAGAGTGAGCATGTTATCATTGATGATCAAAAAACTAAATAAAGTGATGACACAGATATGGAGGAACTTACTCCTATTCAAAGGGATCGATTAGTAGAAATTAAGTCTCAAGTTCAAAATGCTTAGGATGATGTGATTGTGGATAAAGAAGGAGAAGAAGAAAAAGGTCCTCAGTTGAATGATCCTTACTTGGATAAGTCCCAACAAGGGATTCACGATCAAATCTTTCAAGGACCTAGTCCCAGTATAACTCAATCAACTTAAAGAAGGTCAAATTAGGAGCATAAGTCATCTTACCCTCAGAATTCTCTGTTGGAATTAGGAGTGCAAATAATGGCACAAGCAAGAAACTTTGTAGCTTTTTTCATCTTTCATATCCCAAATTGATCCTAAAATGTGACAAAAGCCCTCAGAGATGTTGACTATATAAATTCTATGCAAAAAGAACTTCATCAATTTGAAAGAAGTAAGGTATGGTACTTAGTCCCCAGACATATTAACAGAACTATTATTAGGATAAAATCGGTGTACAGAAACAAACAAGATGAGCATGACATTATCATTAGAAATAAATCAAGGTTTATTGTATAAGGATATAATAAGAAAAAAGGAATTGATTATAATGAGACCTTTGCTCCTGCTGTAAGGATTGAAGTAATTAGAATTCTTATTACTTTGACTAGATAGATGGGTTTTAAGCTATTTCAAATGGATGTGAAGAGTGTATTTTTAAATGAAAATCTGAAAGAAGAAGTTTATGTCAAGTAACCTCCTAGCTTTGAAGATATTGATGTTGAAATTAAAAAAAGCTATTTACGGGTTAAAATAAGCTCCTAGAGCATGATATGAAAGATTGTCAAAGTTTCTTCTTGATAATGATTTTAAGAGAGGGAAAATTGACAACACTATTTCTGAGATCTAGAGGAAAAAGCTTGTTGATTGTGCAGATTTATGTTGATGACATTATTTTTGGTGCAACTTCTGAGTCTCTATATCAAGAATTTTTAAAATTGATGGGAAGTGAGTTTGATATGAGCATGATCGATGAGCTAAGCTTCTTTCTTAGGCTGCAGATCAAGCAAACAACTCTGGGCACTATGATTTATCAACAAAAATATATCAAGAAGTTGCTAAAGAAATTCAACATGGGTTATGCCAAGCCTATTGATACTCCCATTGGAACCATCTTTAAAATGGATATTGATGAACCTAATCCTTCAGTAAATGAGGCCATGTATAGAGAAATATTGCACCCAAGTGCACACGCAAGTGCACATGGTCTCACCAAGTAATATAGTGGCTGTAAATAAAGTCGAATATCGATCCCTCAAAGACTTTTTAACAACTATTCAATTCTATTTTAATATTGAGATTAAACAGTGCAAACGTAACCAAAAGAGTTTTTGAGTTATAAACAAAAAGTAAAGTAAATAATGCGGTAAAGTATTGTTCTTGGATAATCAATGGAGAGAAACCCAGGGTTAAGGCTCTGCGAACAATCCTACTATGCTATTGAACTTCATTGGTTATATTACTTAACTTGATTGATGATTCACGAGATTGATATTATGATGATGGTCTTCTAATCCTGTAATATTCTATCTAACTTAGACCTACAACTATATCATTGGGTAGGGATGTGAGAGCTAAGAGAAATCCATTAATATTTCATACCACAATGAAACAAATAGTTCACTTAGTTATATTCCTATCCTAAGTGAAAATTATAACATTCATTATGTAGAAGTTTATAATCCTACTCTATTCATCACCACGCACTATCTTCTTGTTCCTCCACACGTGTTCACAGGTTTACTATGGATGTATTATAAGGGTAGATAAACCTTAAAAAATTAATAAAAAGGATGAATAAATATTCAAATATAATAATTAATCAAAATCAAATCAATTCAAAAAAATAGTAATCATGTTCTTGTCCTTAACCCCGCAACGGGGGCTTAAGCTGCTCATGGACAAAACCATAATCACGATAGCTGAATACATGATAAAATATATAAACAAACTACATTAAAGAAATAAAATCATAATTGAAATGTTTTCCAGCCTCCCTCAAAGTTCCCAAGTAGTCCAAGGTGTTTTGCATCAAGTTCAAGTGTCCTATTTATAGGAGGACAGTTCTTGCCAATTTTGACATGGGGTTGCGTTCCGCCACTTATTGCGGTACCTAGGGTGATAAATGAACCCTAATCACAAATACAAACAGTTTTGGGTCTCTTAGGAACCTTATTATGTGTGGTACATGATCCATAGCAGTGTCTTGGGTCCGCAACTAGCCATGGACATCCAAGGTGTCCATGTTACGTTAAATCTTGTCCTGTGCTTTTGTCCATCCATTCTAAGCCTTGTGGTGTTGTTTAAACTTGATTTACAAACTTTTTATCATACATATATCATAATATTCAACTGAAATATCATCCTATAATATCAAACACCACGAATAAGAGTTCAAAACAACATAACATCCAAGACGGTGAACTAGAAACTTAAGCTAAAAATACTAGTTTTTCCCCTTTTGATATTAAACTTGGTTTTGACTCTTGGATAATTTCAATTAAAACTAAAACACTATAAACAATTTTTTACACACATAATTACACAATCATACCATTAGGAACTCATAACACACACTAGAATTCATCGAAATCAACTAGAACAACACCTAGCTCAAGCTAGTAACACTAGTTTTCTCATTTGAACTCAAGTGACCAATTTTAATCCTAACTTGTTTGAACAGCACCTCAAACATTGTAATAAAGTACTGTAACACTTAGATGATCATTTTATATCATTATTAACACATTAATCACACAAGAAGTCCTCAAAGCAAAGCTAAATAAGCCGGGATTACAACTCTGAGGTGCATAAATCCACCTCAGATCATTACCCTACACTTAAAGCCTTGTTCATCCTAAAAAAAACTCTTTACTATAAGCATTATAATTAGAGAAGACTCCACACTTCTACTACAAGAAAGACACTTAAGCTAGTACAACAATGACTACACAAAATGTAAGTCCTTATACTAAGCATGTTATACACAATTGAAAGATCAAGAACACTACTCCAAAACATCCTAGCCTCAAGAATTGACTCACCAAATTGGCAAAATCATACGTATTTCTCAATCAAAGACATCATACAAAACACCCAACTATCATCAAACATATACCCTCACAACAAAAGAGCTACCCATAACCACTCATATAGATGCAAGTTATCACAGAATGGGTATAAGAATCAAGTTATGCTCCCTCTCACAAATAATTCACAAGGTACACAAGCTGAACCATAGGCATGCCCTTAGTGTAGTAATCCGCTAATATCAGCATGATGAAGGTCAGGATAAATAGGACTTTAAGGGTTGTAATGTAGGATAAGGGACGGGTAGGAACTATTTTGGCTAAGAATAGTGACTATCTTTCCTAAGCACTTTAATACATCACACTTTTTATTCAATTCACCTCTAATAACCAATTTCCACCAATTTTATATACCCATATCTTTTGTTTTACCCCATCTCATTATACTCATTCACATACAATATGGGAGGGAGTATTGCCTACTAATTCACAATTCAATGTTAGCACAAATTTCTTTCACTCCCAATCATAACACATCAATTGTACACACTAATAACTATTACTTTGAGGAATTTATTTCACCTTTTTCCTACTTAAATTTCAAACTCCTTAACCCAATTAAATTTCAACTAAAATATTTAGGAGCTTTGGATAAAATTAAGGTCAATTAAAGAAAGGGATACATGCTACATATGAGGCGGCCAAAGAAAATAAGCTAAAGGCTCAATGGGGCTAACTAGGATTATGCACAATAGTAGGTCAAAAGAGGGTATGAAACATGGATATCGAAGAAATACCTATATAATCTCCTAAATTCACACTCTTTATTTCTATTTGCACACATACTAGGCAAGTTCTAGACATCAAGTTTAACAAGAAATACACAAAACCTCACACACACATGAAACATGCTCAACCCAAATAGGATCATCATTGACTCTCAACCAAATAATAGAATAAATTCAAAATATTAAGCCAACACATACAAGAGTCATAAACTAGAGCCTAGGAGCCTGAAAATTAGTAATTCACACCATCAACACGGTCTTTAATTTCAAAAGCACTTGCATCATGCAATTATATGTAGCACCAACTAGAACATCTTACTTATTCTAACAATTTTTTTTTTAAAATTACTCTTATCCCATGGGAATTCCCATAGCCCACACTTAAAAATCTACTTTGTCCCTAAAGTGTACTTAAAAGTAGAGATTGAAATACTCATTGAGGCCTATAGGCCTAGCTAGTAGCATCATTATATATTAAGAGGGTCTGGGGACCCCATACTTAGTCTTCGTCATGCTCCTTCACTCAGGTTTTAAGTACTCAGACCTCCCATCACCTTTTGACTCAACAAAAACAAGAACTACGTGAAATAAAACCTAAAATACTGAAAATAAAACCTACCTTAACTTGAGTTGCCTCCCAAGTAGCACCTAATTTAGTGTCGCAATACGACCCACATCAATTTTTCCCTCCACCTTGAGAATATGAATTTCACCTCCAACCTCACATTAATATTTTTTCTTCGCTCATAGGATGGTGGTATAAAGATGAAGGAACTGAGTAATGTATGGTGCATGGTAAACCACTCGTCCTTGAAGTAAGGCATGTTTTGGTGTTGCTTGTGTGGTGTAAAATTATGAATATAGGATTCTTGTTCCTTATATTCACATTCTTCCACTATTTCAGATGAATCCATAAACATGCCATCATCTAAACATAATGTAGAAAAGTTCTTTTAGTGAGGCCCAACCAATCGCACTTCTAAATTTACATCATCCTTAACACACTCACTCATGTTTATCTTCTCAATGTCAGTCTTAAGAAAAAAATGACTGCTGAGTAGTTGAGATTCATGTGTATGTTCCATAGATTAGGTAGTATACTCCTTATATTGTGAAGGTCCCAACCACTCTTTTCTATCAAAATCTAGACAAAAAGCCTCTCGATAGGGTCCTCCACAAAAATAATAAGAATCATTATCACTCAAAAACTATCTATCTCAGGTTGACATATCAAGAAATGTGACAAAAAAGTAAAAGAAAATAAAGTGTAAAAATACTAAACTATGTACAACTCAATATAGCATAACTAAAAGTAAGATAGTTGCCTATTTACAAGTCCCCAGCAACGGTACCAAAAACTTGTTGCGCCTAAGCGCACAAGTAAGTGTACGTGGTCTTACCAAGTAACAAAGCGGCCTTAAATAAAGCAATATATCGATCCCACAGAGACTTTTTTAACAACTATTCAATTATAGCTTAATATTGAGACTAATCAGTGCTAATGTAACCAAAGGAGTTTTTGAGTTATAAAATATAAGTAAAGTAAATAATGTGGTAAAGTATAGTGCTTGGACAATCAATGGAGAGGAACCTAGGGTTAAGGCCCTACAAAAAATCCTAATATGCTATTGAACTTCATTAGTTATATTACTTATCTTGATTGATGATTCATGGGGTTGATATTATGATTATGGTCTTCCGAGCCTGTAATCTTCTATCTAACTTAGACCCACAACTAAATCATTGAGTGGGGATGTGAGAGTTTAGCTAAATGCATTTATATTTCATACTGTAATGAAATGAATAGGTCACTTAGGTATATTCCTATCCTAAGTTCACATTATAACATTCGTTATGTAGAAGTTTGTAATCCTACTCTATTCATCCCTATGTATTATCTTCTTGTTCCTCCTCTCAGGTTCACAAATTGACTATGGATGTATTCTAAGGGTAGATAAGCCTTAAAATAGTGATAAAAAGGATGAATAAATAACCAAATATAATAAGCAATCAAAAACAAATGAATTAAAAGAAATTGTAACTATGTTCTTGGCCTTAACCCCAGAAAGGGGGAGTTTAGCCGCTCATAGACATTATTGTAATCACGATAGATGAATACTTGATAAAATTCATAAACAAACTAAAGTACATAAACAAAAAATATAATTGAAGTGTTTTACAGCCTACCTCCAAGTTTCCAAGAGGTCTAAGGTTTTTTGCATCAAGTTCAAGCGTTTTACTTATAGGAGGACAATTCTTGCCAATTTTGACATGGGTCCGCGTCGCGCCACTTATCATGGTACCTAGGGTGCACAGTGCACCCTAATAGTGAATACACACTATTTTGGGTCCCTTAGGAATCTCCCTATGTGTCTCACTCACACCATATCAGTTTCTTGGGTCTGCGATGCGCCATAGACATCCAAGATGTCCATTTTATGTCAAGTCTTGTCTCGTGCTTTTGTCCATCCATTCTAAGCCTTGTGGTGTTGTTTACACTTGATTTCCAGCTTGTTTATCATCCATATATCATCATATTAAATTCAAAGAATCCTACAACATCAAACACAAAAAATTAGAGTTCAAAATAATACAACATCCAAGATGGTGAACTAGAAACTTAAGCCAAGAATACTAGTTTTGCCCCTTTTGATCTTAAACTTGGTTTTGACTCTTCGCTTGTTTCAATTAAACCTCAAACACTATAAAAAAGTTTTTCCACACATAATTACACAATAATACCATTAGAAACTCATCACATACACTAGAATTTGTTAAAATCAACTAGACCAACACCTAGTTTAAGCTAGTAACACTAGTTTTCTCATTTGAACTCTAAGTGACAAATTTTAGTCCAAACTTGTTTGAAAAACTCCTTAAACATTGTAATCAGGTACTTTAACACTTACATTATTGCTAATATCACTATTAAAACATTAATCACATAAGAAGACCTCAAAACAAAACTAAATAAGCCCAGATTACAACTTTGACGTGCGTAAATCCACCTCAGATCATCACCCCACACTTAAAGCCTTTTTCGTCCTCGAATAACTCTATACTATAAGCATCATAATCAAAATATATTCCACAATGCTACTACAAGAATGAAACTCAATCAAGTAAAACAATGACTACACAGAATGCAAGTCTTTATACTAAGTATGTAATACACAATTGTAAGTTTAAGAACACTACTCCAAAACATCCTAGCCTCAAGAATTGACTCACCAAGTTGGCAAACTCATACATATTTATCAATTAAAGACATCATCCAAATCACCCGACTATCATCAAACATAATCCCTCACAATAAAAGAGTTACCCATAACCACTCACATAGATGCAAATCAAGTCATGCTCCCTTTCACAAAAAATTCACAAGGTACACAAGATGAACCATAGGCTTGCCCTTACTGTAGTACTCTACAAATATCAACATGATAAAGCTTAGGATCAATAGGTCTTTAAGGGTTGTAATGTAGGCTAAGGGATGGATAGGAACAATTTTGTCCAAGAATAGTGACTATCTTCCCTAATCGCTTTAATACATCTCACTTTTCATTCAATGCACATCTAACAACCAATTTCTACCACTTTTGTCCACCCATATCTTTTGTTTTGCCTCTTCTCATTAAGCTCATTCACATACAATATAAGAGGGAGTATTGTATATTAATTCATAATTTAATTTTAGCACAAATTTCTTTCATTGCCAACCACAACATATCAATTGTACACACTAATAACTATTACTTTGGGGCTTCAATTTCACCTTTTTCCTACTTGAATTTCAAACTCCTTAAATCAATTAAATTTTAACTAAAGTGCTTGGGAGCTTTGGATCAAATTAAGGTAAATCAATAAGGGGATACAAGCTACATATGAGGCTTCCAAATAAAATAAACTAAAGACTCAATGGGTCTAACTAGGATTACATACAATGGTAGGTTAAAAGAGGGTATGAAATATGACTATCAAAGAAATACCTATATCATATCCTAAACCCACACTCCTTATTTTACTTTGCACACACACTAGGAAAGTTCTATACATCAAGTTTATCAATGAATGCACAAAACCTTACATACACAAGGCACATGCTCAACCCAAGCAGGATCATCATAGACTCTTAACCAAACAATAGCATGAATTTAAAATATTAAGTCAACAAGTGCAAGAGTCATAAACTAAAGCCTAGGAGTCTCATAAGCTGGTACCTGCTGTGAGCATTGAATAATATATGAGTGATGAACATATGCAGAAACAACTAAATATGACATAATATTTTAAATACAAAAAAATATCTCTGAAATCATAAGCCTGGAAACAAGTGTCTGAAAACGACCATCTGAAAACTAGTAAAATAATGACAAAACTGACTAAACTATCCAAAAGTATTTGAAAGACTCTAAACTACTAGATAAGATTTAAAGGGACAGGCCCCAAATAACTCCAACAATCTAAATAAAGTATAATACTAAAATAAACATAATCGGCCCTTAGAATATAAGGACTCACTACTGCTACTACTGCAGATGCACTGGAATGTCAAAGTGCGGTCGAGAACCTGAGAGTCCAAACTTATGATATGAGATATCATATAACAAGAAATGAGTATGCGGTCAGTAATTTAAATGTATTGGTATGCTAAATTAGGTTAGGCTGATATGCACGGGCTCATATGTGATAACGCTCAACTTACATGTCAATTTAGGTGGAAGGTGATCATCATCAATATATTTTCCCAACTTTGAAGTGGGGGTCGAATCCATGAGGAACAATGATAGATAAAAGTTAAATTTAAACAAATGGTATAAAAAGATGAAATAGGGGATAGGTTCCAACACTAATGTATATTTTTGGAGTTTTCTAGTATAAATTCGAGGCTATGAATAATTAGAGCTTTAACAATTAAACACGGATCTTGGGATTATGCACTACTATGGGAGTGATATGTGGGAGTTAGTCATCAAAATTGATTTAGTAAATCAAATATGGGTAGGCTTGGTTATA
Source organism: Capsicum annuum (assembly GCF_002878395.1). Classification (NCBI taxonomy): domain Eukaryota; kingdom Viridiplantae; phylum Streptophyta; class Magnoliopsida; order Solanales; family Solanaceae; genus Capsicum; species Capsicum annuum. Next base: position 40,868,050 of record NC_061116.1, read on the forward strand.
GATTTTGATGTTAGTCTTTCAACAAAACACTAAACCTTCACTCATTAATTCATTCTAATACCCAATAGGCATGTTCAACAATTGGTAACCATAACCTCAATCTAGGCATCCCTATTTCTAGGATGATACCCTTGGCATAGTTAACCTCATATTCACCCTTATGTCTAAGATAGTGAAAACTTACAAAACTACACACATAATTGTCTATCATTTCCTTCAAGGATGATATGGATTCCAAAAGTTCACCCAAAACCCTTCTTTTGAAGATAGCCTTGAACTTTCTAGAGCTTGGAGCTTTCACTCATCTAACCCATGTGGGTATTTAGGGCTTTTACCCATCAAATCCCAACAAAAATAGCATAGCAATGATAAAACCCATAAACTTGAACTACCAACTAGATGCTAACAATAACAACCCACACACACTTAAACCCCTATTCACACATAACCCAAGAGGGAGATTTAGCTACACATAAGATACATAAGCATAGATATATCCATAATCTCTATTGAAATAATCTGTTGAAGATTTAAGCGAATGTTACTTCAAACCTGTCTCTCCAACAATATCAATAATGGAAGTGACAAAATCTTTCACTTAGAAAGTCTCTAATGTATTCTTCACCCAAATTTATAAAATATTTTCTTCTCCAAAAATGGAAGCTATGAACTACACTAAAACCTAAAACCTAAAAAATTGGCAAATATAGAATTGTTCCATCTTGATAGGATTTGAGTCATTTTTTTCAAAATGGGATTAGCATATGCAATTACAGTCTTGCCCTTGGGCTGAAATCCTCAGCTTGGTTGCGATCGCACAGGTCTGGCTGCAACCATCACTATGCGATCATGGTTTGACTCCGTAACCATGGTTGATTGACCATCCTTGGCTGTCGCGACTACGGTACCTGAGGACCTTCAAGGTCTTCAGCTGCACTTTCTTGCTCCTTTTTTGATCATTTTGAGTTTTAATCCACATTATTCCAACCCTTTAACTCTATGCCAGCAAAAAGTAGATATTAGTGCATGTAATTGCAATTATGTGTCCTTTATTCATCCATAACAAGGTAAGGTGCATGAAAAATGAGTGAGATTGAGTGGTAAACTCACCACTCATCACCACCCCTAACTTAAAGCATTTTCTTGTCCTCAAGTAACACTACCTCTTATCATGAGACATAATCATTTAAGCCCAACCTTTATGCCTTAAAGATCATAATGACCTTAACTTTAATCGCAACCACAAATAACTCATTGCACATGGGCTAAGCTAACTTTGCTACACTCCTCCTTATGAAATACTAAAATCAAGACTATATAGGACTTCAAAGAGTTGCTAAGCAACAAAAACCAATACTCTATAGGTGACTCTCTTTTGACAACACTTAATCTTTACTTCATTTTCCTCATTGTCGGAAGGTGACACGATCACCCACCTCAACTTGTTTCACATGCAGTCCTCATAAGAAAGAGAATTCCTTACATCAAGTAACAAAATATGCAACAAGGAATTTTAAGTGCATAAACTCTCTTTGCATCTATGCCTCAAACCCAAACACGATGCTTTTCCCTTAAGAATGCCATCACTCAATCCGGCATAGGACAAAGCTAGTCATGCATCAACAAGAACAAGATAAAATTAACTCAAAAGAATGCTAAACATAAAATAAAAACATGATAATCCATACAACATGGGCACCATCAGAGTGCCTCAACAATGTAGCATCCCCCAAAAAAGAATAAGAACAATATCCAAAACATCAACCACAAGTCACAATAAATATTCGGGGGCACTCCCAACTATAAGGATGCAGTGTCCTTACATCAAGTGTAATCAAGTAAAAGTAAAAGGGTCTCCCTGAATAAGCATCATGAGTTGCTTTCTCCTGCTGACTCTGTACCATTACCATCGACATCATCCGCTGACCAATTGGTAGAGGCCTCAACTTCACTATCCAACCTCGGTGAAGGTAGTCGCTCATTGGGCTTTATTACCTTAAAGATGCCTTTTACCCCCTTCCATAGCTTCTTGATCAATTTGTCTCTCTGTTTCTCTCTCTTTACTATCTTTTTATGTGATTCCTTATGGTCCCTATGTGATCCTGCCTAGGCTGAGTAGCCTCTCTCTAAACTGGCAACAGTGTCTCCCTATTTCTTCTGCTTCTCATAATATTTGTCATAATCTAATTGAGTCATATATGAGTGGTGAGTTGTGGATGAATCTCCTGATCCCTGAGGCAATCTGGACACTAGCTCCCTAACCTCCCTTATTTGACCTTAGAGGTCATCGAGTGGGTCAACTAGTGAAGGTATGCAAGAATCTGTGTCCTCTTGGAATAATTTACCCTTGTCCGTTTTTTTTCTTACTCTGAACTAGGGCACCCTCACCTCTGAATTTGAGTGGGTATATAAGGGAGCCTAGCTACACCCAAGTATCTGCAGCATACTCTACTACTCCTGCCCTTTTAAATAGCTCAGTTACAAGAGAAGGAAAGGGAAGATAAGTACCTCCATGGGTTTGAATATATTACAATTCTAAAATCACAATCTCTCCTATATTTAGAGCGATGCCTGATAAAATACATGCCATTATCCGAGACCGGGTGTTTGTGACAATGGTTATATGAGTGTAAGGAGAAACCCTGCAACAAATGATGTTCTACCATTGCCTTACTTCAGCCTTGAATTCATTCAGTGGAATTTTTTAGTGGTGGCCCACGTGACTGCTTTTCCCAGACATAGGATGTTAGCTATCTAGGACCCTGTCTCGCATCCTTTAGCATGAAATATCCCTATGTTAGTATTTGGGAGCCCATACATTATATTGACCTGCTCAGTTCCAAAGTTCACCTATTTACCCTAAATTGTCATGACTGGGTTTACGAGTGAAACTATGCTGAGGTTTGCGTAGAACTCACGCACCCGTTGTTTATTTGTATAGCATGGTTCTAGGGAAAAATACATCCATCGGGTAGTAGTGAGTTTGGCATGGAATTCTGGTAACTTCTCCTCTACTTTGTCTAAGTTTATACCCCTTTTAGGGAGTAGCTTTGTCTTGTGGTAATCATCATAGTAAGAGTGCTGGCATTGGGCATCCATGAATCAAGTAGTGTCAAAATCTCCCATTGTCGAGTTGTATAACCTATATCATATTAGTATTATCGCACAAAAATTTGCTAAAACAAAAGTATAGGTTTATGAGGTAGTGTTATAGTAGGTTTCGGCGACAGCTAAGGGTTGATAGAAATTTTGCAGTCTGCTAGAACTAGACCTCAGGTATGGCAATCGTGGGGCTATGAACACAATAGATATGATGTGATCACAGTCATTGGGACCACGATCGAGGTACCTGAGACCGAGTTGATAGTTTCTACACAATACTTCGAAATGTAATTTTAACCTCCAATCCCCAATTTTGACTAGGCATAATAGCATTCTAAACATTTCATTAAATCCCAAAATGTGCGATCATGGCCCTTAAATTTGAAAGAATTAGAATTTGATTCTTTGGGGCCTTAAATTGAACATATTGTGCACATGATTCCATTAACCTTTTAAAACACAATTTTGGGTACTCAAGACTTCCCCGTTATCATGTACAATAACTACAATAGCTAACCACAACAATTATGAAAATTAAGCATATATTTAGCATTAAAACACCACTTTAGGCCTTTTTCTATACCATATGTTCTAAACATGCAATTTTACATGAAAAACAAAGGTAGTTCGATAACTTACCAATTGAAAGGATGTGGACTAGTGAATTTGTGCTTGGATATGCTATAGAATGCTTACAAATTAGAGAGGATTTTGAGAGAAAATGAGAGAGGATTGTGTGAGGAAATGGGCAAACGGATGGTATTTTTAAACTAATTAAACCGCAATCACGGTCATAGTTCCACGATCGCGGTTATTCGGCCTTCATAATTGTGGGGACATGGACCGTGGTTGCAGTAACTGAGACCAACAATCGAGTCTCTTGCATGTCCTGCTTAGTCTATTTTCCAAATTCACACATCCCTTCTTTCCAAATTCAACCAAAATGCCTCTAAGAACCAATACTTTATGGATTATGCATGCACACAAACAATAACAAAAATCAAAATCTACCCTAGCATGCATAAAAAAAGATACATGCCATTTTTTATGGTGTGATGGATTGCCTCCAAACGAGTGCTTAGTTTAACATCACGGCACGAAGGTTCCACTCTTTCCCTTTATGTCTCCATTTAGAAAATTTAAATCTCCATCCCAAATTTTGCTCAATATGCAATGAGCGGCAGAGGGACAGAAAATTCAAATCATCCAACATGAAACTTGGAAGAGGTGGTAAAATGGCAAGCCAGCTTTGATCTCGCCATTTTGATGACTTAAATTTTTTACCCAACTTCATATCATCTATTTGGTTAATGGGGTGGATCATCGTCACATCCATTATGCCTAATGTTGAAAAATGGGTTGAACAAGGTCAAACATCTAACTTTGGGTTAGATTTCTCTAAAGCATTGTCACCCCGAAATGAACTAGAGTCATTATAAAAGTTTTGCATTGATTCTTCTTTTGACTCTAGTATTATTTATTTTATTTTGGCCTCTCCCTCCTCATATGATTCAGATTGTTGGGAAGCCGCTGAGGATTCTTTGCGACCAAGCTTATCATCATAGTTTGGTTTTTGTTCTTGACATTCTTTCTCTTAGGTAATGGGCATGGAAATGATGGTTTCAAGATTTTGTTCTTCGCCCATTACCTCCCTCTTTACATTTGTTCATTCTTGATGTATGTGCTCTAGGCCCTCCTCTATTGCTTCCAACCAATCCAAAATGGCTTGTAACCTTGGGTCACAACTATTGAACTCAGTATCTTCCTCTTCTTTCTTCTCTTCATCATACATATCACTCTCATAAGAAGAACTAGCAAGTTGGTTAGTATAATGGGGGGAAGGGGCATGTGGACAATCACTCTAATGTCGATCTCGACCACTACATAAAGATCACCTATACTCCCTATAGGATTGAGATGATGAATCCATTTCTCTTTAGGGAGCATAGTCACAATCTCTCATAAAGTGTGGTATGTCATGATATGGATATGGATCGTCAAGATCGAACTTTCAACTTCTAATATCATATTTGTCTAAAGATTCCATAGAGAAAAATAAATTAAAATAAAAAGCTACCTACAAAAGAAAATCACAAACAAATATATACAAGCTTGAATTTAAGCGAGTAACTAATATTCCAAACTAAATTTATATGCGAAATTGTTCCCCGGTAACGACGCTATTTTTTAGAATGCCCAACTTACACGTTAATATATTTACCCAACTTTGGAGTTGGGGTTGAATCCATGAGGAACAATGTAAGTGGCAATCAAATTAATTCAAAATAATAGATACAATTTAAATTTAGGCAAATGGTACAAAAAGATAAAATGGGGGGATAGGTTCCAACACTAATTTTTCTTTTTGGGTTTTCTAGTACAAATTTGAGGCTATGAATAATTAGAGTTTTAACAATTAAACACGGATCTTGGGATTATGCACTACTAAGGGAGTGACATGTGGGAGTTAGTCATTAACATCGATTTAGCAAATCAAATATGGGTAGGCTTAGTTATAGATTTTGATGCTAGTCTTCCAACAAAACCTAAAACTTTCACCTATTGATTCTTTCAAATACCTAATAGATGTGTTCAACAATTGGTAACCACAACCACAATCTAGGCATCCCTATTTCTAGGATGATACCCATGGAATAATTAACCTGTTATTCACCCTTATGTATAAGATAGTAAAATCTTAGCAAACTACACATGTAATTGTCTATCCTTGCTTTGGTTTCCACATCCCTTTTTTGAGGATGATATGGATTCCTAAAGTTCAACCAAAACCCTTCTTATGATGATGGCCTTGAAATTTCTAGAGCTTGGAGCTTTCACTCATCAAACCCATGTGGGTATTTGGGGCTTTCACCCATCAAATCCCAACCAAAATAGCATAGCAATGATAAAACCCATAAACTTGAACTACCAAATAGATGCTAACAATAACAAGCCACACACACTTAAACCCCTATTCACACATAGCCCCAAGAGGGAGATTTAGCTATATATAAGATACATAGATATATCCATAATCTCTATTGAAATGATTTGTTGAAGATTTAAGCGAATGTTACTTCAACAATGGTAGTAAGCAAATCTTCCACTTAGAAAGTTTCTAATGTATTCTTCACTCAAAATTTATACAATGTTTTCTTCTCCAAAAATGGAGGCTATGAACTACACTAAAACCTAAAAAATTAGGGAAGATGGAATTGTTCCATCCTGATAGGGTTTCAGTCAATTTTGTCAAAATAGGATCAACATGTTCAATTACAGTCTTACCCTTAGGCTGAAATCCTCCGTTAGGCCATGATCGCGCAGATCTGGCTATGGCCGCAGCTATGCGGTCGTGGTTTGACTCCGCGACCAGAATTGATTGACCATTCTTGACTGTCGTGACCGCGGTTAGTAGATCGCATCCCTAGTACCTGAAGCCCTTCAATTTCAGGTGTTTAGCTGTACTTTCTTGCTCCCTTTTTGATTATTTTGATCTCCAATCCATATCCTTCCAACCCTTTAATTTTCTGTCTACAAGAAGTAGATATTAGTGAATCTAATTGTAATTATTTCTTACTTATTTATCCATAAAAAGGTAATGTGCATGAAAAATAAGTGTTCTTGAGTGGTAAACTCACCACTCATTAATATGTACAAATAATAACTGACTGAATAAATAGCATGAGATAGCTAATGCATAGTATGCGTGAAGGTTGTAAAATCTGAGAATGCATGACACAACATATAACATGATACTAGAATAGTCTGTAAACTAAAATAAAGAAATCTAAGTACTGATTTAACTAATTTGAGAGCTATCATCTAATCGACATTCCCCAATATGAGCTGATTAGGTTCCAACCTGTGACCCCAGTTAGAAGGGTATCAGTACCGTGCCATGGGTACTAACACTGGCTATCTGGTTCCACTAAATTAATGTCTTGAAGGACTAAAGAGTCACCCTCTACTGGCAGGTGCTCTAGTGAGATATATGTTAACCTATAACTGGCAGGTTAACATCTCAACCTACGCTAGCTACATAGTTCTGGAATGCAGGGATTGCTACTAATGATCACACCCTTAACTAGTAGGTAAGCCCTCATCCCTGGATTTGCTCAGAGCAAAATCCTACTCCCAACTGGACTAACTTTGATTATTGGACTGAACTAAGCTTACTTATATGATAACTGACTGAACTAATAATATTCTAATATATCCAAACCCATTTTGAAAATATTGAGACTAAGTAAACAGCTAAATTTTTGTGTATTCACAACCCCCAGGACTTGATAATATTAACAGTAGAAACATACTAAAGCTTTAAAGCATAATAAGTTGTCATTGGTCAAAATCCAACAATTTAGACATTTCATCAAACACTTGAAGTTCATGAACTTAGGAATGGGGATGATTGAAACACGTGGGAATAACATAATCACAACACTAAAACCATACATTGTGGATTTCACATGGAATTTCATGCTTCAAAAGTGTAAGGGTTACTTTCCAACTAAAATCACTTGCAAACATCATGTATAATAGAAATTCATAAAATCTTTATCAAAATAACTCATTGTAAATATGTAAATTCATGATTTAAGACATAAAAATAGGTTCTTGGACCCCATGGGTGAAAAGGACCCATGGACGAACATCTAACATACCTTACAACTTTAATATAACAAGAGAATTAACTTTCTTAATAGTCCTTGGGTGGTGAAGCTTGAATTCATGAGTTTTCTTAAAGGAATAATAATTGAACTTAATGAATTTGGGGAAGGGTTAGGGTATATTTGAGAATAAAATTGGGGAAAGTGAGCAAACAATGCCCTATCAATGATTTAATCCCATATTTTTACAAATAGGGATGGTGGGAAAAGACAAGACTGCCTCTCTAAAATTTAAAATCGTAACTAGGATGCCGATTAGGCCATTACCGTAATGAATCAAGGATGCCACTGCTAAACCAACTGTGTCGCGCCACAATCGCGGTGAGGTTCTAGAATTGAAATCCAAACATGCCTGAATCCTTGCCCAAAAAATACAAAACTTCCTCGATTTATGCTACTTACACCCCTGGACATAAATTTACTTAGAAACTATCATCTTGGGGGTGATTCAACCAATACTACCCTCAGCTGATTCAACTAAATGAATGCCTAACCTAGATAACTGATGAACCTCCTAAACCAACTTCTTCTTATCATTCTCAACATGAGCGACACTTCCCATGGATAATCTACTAATGGCATCTGCCACTATATTGGCCCTACCGGAATGATACAAAACACTCATATCATAATCTTTCAATAATTCTAACCACCTTCTCTGATAGATATTTAACTCTCTCTATAAAAACACATACTGCAAACTTTTATGGTCCCTGAACACATCAACATACACCCATACAGACAATGCCTCTAAATTATCAAGGGAAACACAATAGTTGCTAACTCAAGATTATGGGTAGGATAATTCTTACCATGGGGATTAAGCTGTCTAGAGGCATAGGCTAAGACCTTACCTCTCTGCATCAAAACACAACCCAAATAAACTCTGGAAACATCACACTAAACAACAAACTCATTTGAACCATCTGGCAATGTCAAAACTGAGGCTGAGGTGAGTCGAGTCTTCAACTCCTGAAAACTTTTCTCACAGGAATCTGACCACAGAAACTAGACTTTCTTCTGAGTAAATCTGGACATGGGGGATGTAATAGATGAAAACCCTGCAACAAATTATCTATAATAGCCATCCAAACCCAAGAAACTCCTTATCTAATAGAGAGATAGGTCTGGGTTAGTTTCTTACTGATTTAGTCTTTTGAGGGTCAACTCTAATGCCATCATCAGAAATGATATGGCTAAGAAAAACTATTGATCTTAGACAGAACTTGCACTTACTGAATTTGGTGAACAACTGATGGGCTCTGAGAGTTTGCAATACTATTATAAGGTGGCCTGCATGATTAGATTCAATACGGGAATAGATAAGGATGCCATCTATGAAAACTATGATAAACATGTCCAAGTACTACTTGAACACTCTGTTCATCAAGTCCATGAAATTTGTTGGAGAATTCATTAGACCAAAGGACATGACTAGGAATTCAAAGTGACCATACCCAGTTCTGAAAGATATTTTTAAAATGTCACATTCTCTAACTCTGAGCTGATGATAGTCGAATCTGAGGTCTATATTAGAGAAATAACTATCACAGAGAAGTTGATCGAACAACTCATTAATTTTGGGGAGTGGATAGTTATTCTTGATAGTGACTTTGTTCAACTGACGGTAATAGATGCATATTCTGAGAGAACCGTCTTTATTGAGCACAAAAAGAACTTGAGACCCCCATGGGGAAATGCTGGGCCTAATAAATCCCTTTTCTAAGAGATCTTTCAACTATTCTTTAAACTCCCTTAGCTCCGCAAAAGCCATTTTATAGGGTGCAACAGAGATAGTCTAGGTATCTGAAAGAAGGTCTATTCCGAAGTCGATTTCCCTTTTAGAAGGAACTCTGGGAAGATCTTCGAAAAACACATCTGGAAATTCCCTCACTACTAAAACTGACTTGAGATTGGGAATCACTGAACTAGAGTTTTTAACTCGAACAAGAAAGTAGACACACCCCTTGGATATTATTTTCCTCGCTCTAAGGTATGAAACAAGCTAACCCTAAAGTTCTGAAGTACTACCCCTTCATTTAAAGACTGGATCATTAGAAAACAGAAATGAACAACTCTATTTCTAAAATTAACTAAAGCATAGCATGAGTGGGGTCAATCTATGTCGAGAATGACATCAAAATCAGTCATCTCTAACTCCACAAGATCAGCTGAGGTGACTTTCTAGGATATTATGATTGGATAATTCTTGTATACCTACCTGGATACAATAGAGACACCTACTGGGGTGGACACTAAGAATGTTTCTACTAAAGTATCAGGACTAACATCGAAATTGTAATACCCCAGGAAATTTTTCGTTGAAACTTTGTGCGTAAACGTGTTGGGTTCTATCTTCTAGAATGAATTATAAATTTTTGATGTGGAATGTCTTAGATTATGACCCACCATTGCGTAGAGTATTGAATAATCTTTCCAACGATATGTGGATCATCCAAAACGGACACCCAAGCGACGAGTTATGAACATTCTGATCGAACCATGAATAGTAGTGAACAGTAAAACGTGCAAGAAAAAGTACTGAGCCCTGGCGTATTTTTTCTCCAACTTTAAATGATCATAACTCCTTGTACATAATGATATGGGTGATCTACTATATATCAACAGAAAACTCTGCGAGTCCTTTTTCCAATGAAATTGGTTTCATCCAATTTGTCTATCGGAGCAAAAAGTTATGGTCAATCTACTTCAGCCTATCAAAAGAGAATTTTTGGGTCAGCTTCAAACGATCATAACTCCTCGTACACAATACTCTGGGTGAGATACTATATATCAAGGGAAATATATGAGAGACCTCTTTCTAATGAAATTAGTTTCATCAAATTTAGATAACAAAGTAAAATGTTATGGTTGATCTACTTCAGACTAACAAAATAGTCCACCAAAGGACAGATTTAAGAATTATTTAATTCTTACGGGCGTTTTGGTAATTTTTCCTCACCCAAAATCCATCCAAACCCTATATTAAAGCCTATTAGAAGCATTATATGTTATATTTCATCAAATTCCCTCAAAAAGAAAACCCTAAGCTCCTACATCCAACTTCAAGAACCTCCAAAGTTCACCATAAATTCTATAAATTTATTCAAGATTCCAATTTCCTAGTTCAAGAACTTCAAGAACAAAGTTCACCATTAATTCTGCAAATTTATTCAAGATTCCAAGTTCCCAGTTCAAGAACTCCAAGAACCATCATTCAAAGGCACGATTAACATCTCAAAAATGAGTATCGATCTAAAGTTCATCATTCAAGGTATGTGGGGTTTTTCAACAAGAACTTTCTTTCGTTCTTATGCCCAAAAGTAATTTTCTTTACAAAGGTATGATTTTTATTTGATTTTTACGAATTTGAAGCATGAAACCATATCTTATGATGATTATTATGAAATCTTGATGTTTATGATTTTGAAAGATGAATTTACATGTTTGGAGATACAAAGCATGAATCTTGTACGATAATTATCATGATTTTAATATTTGGGTCATGAATCCCCATTGGAAATTGTATTTTTTTAGAAAGTGTGTGTTATAAGCACGTTGATGTTGAATATTTGAGATATTTTGAATGATTTGACCTTTTGGTCTTAATGGAGTTATTTTGAACTCAAGTGTGAAAGAAATCCACAATGTGGTTGATTTTGATAGATGGGAAGCATGATGGCTCCCGATGTATATTTATATATTATTGAAATTGTTTTGTTATGGATTGTCTTTGAAATGATATGAGCTAAGTTTGGGAGAAATCTTTAGCATCGAGTGGGAGGTATAAAGTGATCTTACTTCCCTAGAACTACGTGCCCTCATAGGAGTGAGCTTGAGGCTAATTTATATAGTGATCACTAGTTTGTGTGGATTTGATATCGATAGTCCTACTTCGATGGCAAGGATAGGACGACTCTCCCCAACATGGCTTGTACGTTAGACTCCATGTAGCTCACATGGTTTATGTCGGTTATAGGATCACCCAGTGTGTGTGTGTTTCCTTGTGTCTATGGTTAATGGTGAAGTGATTTGAAAGTTGAATTGTGATAGTTATTCTTTTGAAAGATTTAAATGATATTTACATTATGAGAATTGATATTCTTAATGAACTAAAAGTGATTGACAAATTATATGATGACTCACATGTGTTACTGTACTTATTTCATCCTCTCATGATTATGATGATTTTCTTCAGGCTATATGAGTCTTTCATACATCCTGTATATTTCTTATAAATATTTATGATGATGATATTTGCACAACTGCATACACCCCCATATACTCGGTTCCTTTCAATAGTATTGGCCCATATCTTTGGATGTTGGCTGCATTTTCTTAGAATGTAGGTTCAGTTACTCAGTTCTAGGTTTGACAGTGATTCTTTGGGCATGCTGTTCTACATCCTCTGTTGTAGTGAGTCCTCATGTTTCGAGGACGTGATGTCTAATGTTGGTTTCACAGAATTGTTTACATTTGATAATTGAGTATGAGTCAGTTGGGGCATGTCTCAATGGCTTGCTGGTTTTATTGATTTTGTTAGAGGCTTGTCAGACTAGTATAGATGTTGGGAGTTGACTAATAAGTCTTATTTTGTTATCTTTCTGAAATTCTTTTATTCTTGGATGATGATTACTCTGTTGATATTTGAGGGTTATTTATGGAAACCCCATTGATTTGTGTTGAACTAATGAAAATGGCTCAAAGGTTTAGCTTGGGGCTACTCGTAGCCTCAAGCACCGTGTGACACTCTGGGACCCATTTTTGGGGCATTACGAACTTGGTATCAGAGCCTAAGGTTTTAAGGTGTCCTAGGGAGTCTGACAAGCCACGTTAAGTAGAGTCTTGATCATCGGTGTGTAGCACGCCATATCTATGAGCAAGAGGCTACAAGATTTTTTACGAAAAAGTGTGATTCTTTCTTTTAGAAGTCTATCGTGCTTAAAGTGTCTCTGTCTACTATTGATTCGTGCTCTCTTCTTTAAAAAATATGGCTCTACGTTGAGCAAGAAGAAATAATGATGGTCAGTAACCTCAACCCGCTTACCTATTGAATGAAAACATGTCTCATGCTGAATTTTGGGTAGCCTTTTAGGCGCTGGCCCAAGCTGTTACTGCAAATATTAAGGCCAACTCGACCCCGGCTCCACAACAGTAGGGAGGTGATTCAGCTGCTGCCAGGATCCGTGACTTCATATGGATGAATCCACTGGAATTCTATAGGTCCAAGTCTGATGAGGATCCACGATTAATTTTAGATGAGGTACGGAAGATTACTCAGGTAATGCATGTATCTAAGGAACATAGTATGGAGTTGGCTGCGTATAGGTTGAAAGACCTTGCTTATGACTGAGTTGTTTCTTGGAGGAAAAGTAGAGGTGAGGGAGCTATCCCTACAACTTGGCAAGAGTTCCAGGATGTATTCTTAGATGAGTTTTTCCCTTTGAAGATGAGGAAGGCGAAGGTGGAAGAGTTTATGAACCTGCAATAGGGATCTATGACTGTTAGGGAGTACTTTCTAAAGTTCAATCAGCTGGCCAAGTATGCTCTTAACTTAGTGGGTGAGAATCGGGCTAGTATGAGTAAGTTTATGACTGGAGTGTCTAGTTATATGGTTAAGAAGTGTAGGTATGCTATGCTGAATAGTGAGATAAATCTTTCTAGGCTGATGACTCATTTCCAACAGATTGAGGTAGACAAGATTAAGGAGAGAGATAGAATGAGAGGGAATAAGAGAGCTAGGTTCAAGCAGCACGGATAGGGTCAGACTAGATCGTAGGGAGGGAGTCGCCCTCAGTATTAGGATCATTCATCTATGCCAGCATCGTCATCTGCTATTGCTCCTATGCCTAGAGGTACGCAGGAGCAAGGTAGCAGGTCATATGCATCTAGGTCCCAGTACAGTGTTGGCAGTAAGCCAAATCATCCCCTGTGTCCTAAGTGTGGTAGGGCTCATTCGGGTGAGTGTTGGAGTGAGAAGAGGGGTTGTTTCTGGTGTGGTGACATGGGTCATAGAGTTAGAGATTGTCCATAGGATGGACAAGGGCGTTGTGACTATCACCCTCATACCCAGACTCAGACTGTTAGTGCTCCTGTTCCAGCGACTCGCCCAACCCCAGCTCAGGGCGCCTCTTCTAGCAATGCTGGTGGGTAGCACCAGAATAGATTCTATGCTTTACCATCCCGCCAGGAATAGAAGGACTCTCCCAATGTTGTTACTGGTATGCTTCGTATATTTTAGTTTGATATGTATGCTTTGTTGGATCCTGGATCCAGTTTCTCATATGTTACACCTTTGATTGCTGTGAATTTTGAAATGAGTCCTGAGATTATTCCTGAGGCTATCCTAGTTTCTACCCCAATGGGTGATTCGATTGTTGCCTAGAAATTGTATAAAAAGTATCCTATTACCGTTCTTCATAGAGTCTTGTTGGCTGATCTGATCAAGTTAGACATGGTAGATTTTGATATAATTTTGGGTATGGACTGGTTGTATTCTTCTTATGTCTCTATTGATTGTCAAACCTGAGTGGTCAAGTTTCATTTTCTGGGTACATCCGTATTTGAGTGGTCTGGGAATTCTGTGTCACCCAAGAGTCATTTTATCTCTTACCTCAAAGCTAGAAAGCTTATTTCCAAGGGGTGTATTTACCATTTGGTTAGAGTCAAAGACTCTTAAGTCTGAGACTCCAGCTCTTTAGTCCGTTAACATCGTCAATGAATTTTTTGATGTCTTTTTGGATGATCTCCCAGGGATACCTCCTGATAGAGAGATAGAGTTCGGGATTGATCTTCTTCCCGATACTCAGCCCATTTCTATTCCTTCTTACCGTATGGCCCCTGCAGAACTTAAGGAGTTGAAAGAGAAACTCAAAGATCTACTAGATAAGGGTTTCATAAGGCCTAGTATTTCTTCTTGGGGTGCTCCTGTGTTATTTGTGAGAAAGAAAGATAGCTCTTTGTGTATGTGCATTGATTACCGCCAACTGAATAAAGTCAGTATCAAAAATAAGTGCCCCCTTCCGAGAATAGATGATTTTTTTGACCAATTGCAAGGTGCAAGTTATTTCTCAAAGATAGACCTTCATTCCGGCTATCATTAACTCAAAGTTAAGGAGTGTGACATCCCGAAAACCACTTTCCGAACTTATTATGGCCATTCTGAGTTTCTTGTTCTGTCTTTCAAGTTAACTAATATCCTAGCAGCTTTCATGAACCTCATGAATAGAGTGTTCAGACCATATCTACATATGTTTGTCATAGTGTTCATCGATGATATACTGGTGTACTCACATAGTGAGGATGAACATTCTGATCATCTCCGAACTGTCTTACAAACCCTTATAGATCACAAGTTATTTGCCAAGTTCAGTAAGTATGATTTTTGGCTAAGGTTAGTTGCTTTTTTGGGTCATATCATTTCTTTTGAGGGTATTAGAGTTGATCCCTAAAAGACCGAAGCTGTTAGAAATTGGCCTAGACCTATTTCTCCAACTGATATCCGAAGTTTCTTGGGTTTAGCTAGATATTACCACCATTTTGTTGAGGGTTTCTCCTCTACAGCATCTCCTATGACTCGGTTGACCCAAAAGAAAGTGAAGTTCTTGTGGTCTGAATCTGCTGAGAAGAGTTTTTAGGAGTTGAAGACTCGACTCACTTCAGCCCCTATTTTGACTTTGCCTAATGGTGTTGATGGTTTTGTGGTGTACTGTGATGCTTTGAGAGTTGGGTTGGGTTGTATATTGATGCAGAAGGGTAAGGTGATAGCTTATGCTTCTAGACAATTGAAACCCCATGAGAAAAATTACCCCACCCATGACCTTGAGTTGGCTGTTGTTGTGTTTGCTTTGAAATTTTGGAGACACTATTTGTATGGTGTCCATGTTGATGTTTTTACTGATCATAAGAGTCTGCAGTATGTTTTTACCCAGAGAGAATTTAATCTTAGGCAGAGACAATGGTTAGAATTGTTAAAGAATTATGATATGAGTGTGTTGTACCATCCGGGCAAGGCCAATATTGTGGTGGATGCCCTAAGTAGAGTTTCCATGGGTAGTGTTTCGCATGTGGTAGAAGGTAAGAAAGAGTTGGCTCATGATGTACATCGTTTGTCTAGATTGGGGGTTAGGTTGTTTGACACTGCTGAAGGTAGTATAGGGTTTCAGAGTAGTTCCGAATCCTCCTTGGTTTTTGAAGTGGAGGAAAAGCAATACTTAGATGCTAGTTTGGTCAGACTGAAGGAGTCAGTCAAGGACCAAAAAGCAGAGGTTTTCTCCCAAGGGGGAGATGGTGTGTTGAGATTGCAGGGTAGATTGTGTGTCCCGAATGTTGATAATTTGAGATAGAGGATTATGGCTGAAGTGCACGGGGCGTGATATTCTATTCATCCTGGAGCCACCAAGATGTACCGAGACTTGCGGGAAATCTATTGATGGAGTGACATGAAGAAAGATATAGCAACATTTGTAGCTAAGTGTGAAACATGGCAACAGGTTAAGGTTGAACACCAAAGACCTGGTGGTATGATACAAGAGTTTAGTATTCCCACCTGGAAGTGGGAAGAGATAAATATGGACTTCGTGATTGGTTTACCTCCTTCCCAACGCCATATGATTCCATTTGGGTTGTGGTTGATAGGTTGACTAAGTTTGCTCATTTCTTGCCTGTTCATACTTCATATACTGCTGAGGATTTTGCTAGCTTGTATATCCGAGAGCTAGTCAGACTACATGGAGTTCTCTTATCTATCATTTCGGATAGGGGTACTCATTTACTTCGTAATTTTGGAAAGCTTTTCAGAAGGGTCTTGGTACCCAAGTGCTTTTGAGTTCTGCTTTTCATCCATAGACCGATAGTCAGGCTGAACAGACCATCCAGTCCTTAGAGGATATGTTGAGAGCTTGTGCACTTGACTTTAAGGGAAGTTGGGATGATCACTTACCGTTGATAGAGTTTGCTTACAATAACTATTTCCATTCTAGTATTGGCATGAGTCCGTTTGAAGCCTTATATGAGAGGAAGTGTAGATCACCCATAGGTTGGTTCGAGGTGGCTGAAGCGGCTGTGAGTGGTCCTGATTCGGTATTTGAGGCTATGGAAAAAGTTAAGTTGATTAGGGAAAGGTTGAAAATTGTGCAGAGTCGTTAGAAGTCATATGCGGATGTTAGAAGGAGAGACCTTGAGTTTGAAGTTGGTGATCTAGTGTATCTGAAAAGTTCACCCATGAGGGGGGTGAAGAGATTCAGAAAGAAGGGAAAGCTTAGTCCCCGTTATGTTGGTCCTTACAAAATTCTTAGCCATGTTGGTAAGGTAGCTTATGAAGTCGAGTTGCCTTCCGAGTTGTCCTCTGTTCATCCAATATTCCAAGTCTCCATGCTTAGAAAGCATATTAGTGATGTTGTGGTAGTGGATTCCTCTGTGAGTGCTGACATTCAAGAAAATCTTTCTTTTGATGAGATTCCTATTGAGATTCTTGATTTCAGTGTTCGAAGACTAAGGAACAAAGAAGTTCCCTTGGTCAAGGTGTTATGGCGAAACCAATCTGTTAAGGGTGCAACTTGGGAAGCTGAGGTGGATATGCAATCCAAGTACCCGCACCTATTTTCCGCGAACTCCTATCAAGCCGAAGGTACCGTCCTTTCCTAAATCATGTACTTTTGATAAAAGTTGCAGCAGTTCAGATGTCATTTATTATGTGTTCAGTTGTAGTTTATTGAATTTATGCATTCTATATTGCATTCGGAGTGAGAAACAATGTGGTGATGAGTCTAACGAATGGTTTCAGCTGTATGCTCTATTCCCTATCTAATATTGGCATGTCTAGCGTCATTCGAGGACTAATGTTTCCAAGAGGGGATGATGTAATACCCCTGGAAATTTTTTGTTGAAATTTTGTGCGTAAACGTGTTGGGTTCTATCTTCTAGAATGAATTATAAATTTTTTGTACGGAATATCTTAGATTATGACCCACCATTGCATAGAGTATCGAATAAGATTTAACGATCTGTGGATCATCCAAAACGGACACCTAAGCGACTAGTTATGAACATTCCGATCGAACCATGAATAGTAGTGAACAGTAAAACATGCAGGAAAAAATACTGAGGCCTGGCATATTTTTGGTCCAAATTTAAATGATCATAACTCCTTATACATAATGATATGGATGATCTACTATATATCAACGAAAAGCTCTGCGAGTCCTCTTTCTAATGAATTTGGTTTCATCCAATTTGTCTATCGGAGCAAAAAGTTATGGAAGATCTACTTCAGCCTATTAAAAGCAAATTTTTGGGTCAACTTCAAACGATCATAACTCCTCACACATAATGACCTAGGTGAGATACTATATGAGAGTCCTCTTTCTAATGAAATTGTTTTCATCCAATTTGGATATCGGAGTAAAACGTTATGGTTGATCTACTTCAGACTATCAAAACAGTCCATCAAAGGACAGATTCTTGAATTATTTAATTTTTAGGGGCGTTTTGGTCATTCCCCCTCACCCAAAATCCGTCCAAACCCTATATTAAATCCTATTAGAAGTATTATACGTTATATTTCATCAAATTCACTCTAAAAGAATTCAAGAACCTCCAAAGTTCACCATAAATTCTGCAAATTTATTCCAGATTCCAAGTTCCTAGTTCAAGAACTTCAAGAACCTCCAAAGTTCACCATTAATTTTGAATATTTATTCAAGATTCCAAGTTCCTAGTTCAATGATTCCAAGAACCATCATTCAAAGGCATGATTAACGTCTCAAAATGAGTATCGATCTAAAGTTCATCATTCAAGGTATGTGGGGGTTTTCAACAAGAACTCTCTTTCGTTATTGTGCCCAAAAGTAATTTTCTTTACAAAGGCATGATTTTTATTTGATTTTTACGAATTTGAAGCATGAACCCATATCTTATAATGATTACTATGAAATCCTGATGTTTATGATTTTGAAAGATGAATTTACATGTGTGGAGATATAAAGCATGAATCTTGAATGATATTTATCATGATTTTGATATTTGGGTCATGAATCCCCATTGGAAATTGTATTTTTTTAGAAAGTATGTGTTATAAGCACGTTGATGTTGAATATTTGAGATATTTTGAATGATTTGACCTTTTGGTCTTAATGGAGTAGTTTTGAACTAGAGTGTGAAAGAAATCCACAACGTAGTTGATTTTGATAGATGGGAAGCATGATGGCTCCCAATGTATATTTATATATTACTAAAATTGTTTTATTATGGGTTGTCTTTGAAATGATCTGAGCTAAGTTCGGGATAAATATTTAGCACCGACTGGGAGGTATAAAGCGACCTTACTTCCCTAGAACTATGTGCCCCCGTAGGAGTGAGCCTGAGGCTGATTTATATAGTGATCACTATTTTATGTGAATTTGATATCGATAGTCCTACCCCGATGTCAAGGATAGGACGACTCTCCCCAACGTGGGTTGTACGTTGGACTCCATGTAGCTCACATGGTTTATGTCGGTTATAGGATCTCCCAGTTTGTGTGTATTTCCTTGTGTCTATGGTGAATGGTGAGGTGATTTGAAAGTGGAATTATGAAATTTATTCTTCCAAAAGATTTAAAAGATATTTACATTATGAGAATTGATATTCTTGATGAACCGAAAGTGATTGACAAATTATATGATGACTCACATGTGTTATTGTACTTATTTCATCCTCTCATGATTATGATGATTTTCTTCGGGCTATGTGAGTCTTTCATACATCCTTCATATTTCTTATAAATATTTATGATGATGATGTTTATACAACTGCAACACCCCTATATACTCGGTTCCTTTCCATAGTACTGACCCACATCTTTGGATGTGGGCTGCATTTTCTCGGAATGTAGGTTCAGGTGCTTTGTTCCAGGTTCGATAGTGATTCTTCATGTAAGCTATTCTACATCCTCTGTTGTAGTGAGTCCTCATGTTCTGAGGACGTGATGTCTGATGTTGGTTTCACGGAATTGTTTACATTTCATAAATGAGTATGAGTCAGTTGGGGCATGTCTCAATGTCTCGCTAGTTTTATTGATTTTCTTAGAGGCTTGTCAGACTAGTATTGATGTTAGGAGTTGACTAATAAGTCATATTTTGTTATCTTTCTGAAATTCTTTTATTCTTGGATGATGATTACTCTGTTGATATTTGAGGGTTATTTATGGAAACCCCGTTAATTTGTGTTGAATTGAATGAAAATGGCTCAAAGGGTTATCTTGGGGATACTCGTAGCCTCAAGCACCGTGTGACGCTCTGCGACTCATTTTTCAAGGCATTACAGAAATTAATAGCTATGTAGGGAATTACAAAACAAAGAGAAGCTCTGGGATCTAACAAATAATAAATATGTAAGTAAAAGAACGATAATGTACCAGTAACCACATCAGGAGAACTTTCCAGATCCTATCGGAACTAAAGTGCATACAATCTATTTAGGTGCTGACCATTGGTTACTCTAGAAGTGGCACCCTGCTAAGGTGGGCAACTGAATAGAATTGGGGGATGACTGGAATGACCCTGCCGACCACTATTTAGGCAATCCCTGACCCTGCGGCATGGCTTGCCACACCCAAAGAATACATCAATGCCATCTTTACACATACCCTGATTGTTTTTCATTGCATTTATGGCAAAGACGATTTGTATGACTACTGTTCACATTGCCCTGGAACTTAGAGCCTAGCACCCTATCTTGATTATCATTTATGACTTTGACAATGGTGCACTTGCTGAAGACAGAGCTGGGACTAAAGATTTCTGATGGGATTGAGGACAGTTAACACCCTCTGCCTCAGTTGAGCAAAACTAAAGCTATCTACTCTGTCTCTCTTATTCTCCCACTCTTTTTCCTTAAATTTTTGCTTCTCAATTTGTTAGGCATGGACCATCAACCTACTCAAGTCATCTCCTTAATCAATATCATGGTCCTACCGTCCTTGACCA
>NC_061116.1:40891786-40909944 GCF_002878395.1 Capsicum annuum
TCAAGTCATCTCCTTAATCAATATCATGGTCCTACCGTCCTTGACCATGCTATCAGCTACCCCATAAACAAACTTACTCATCCTAGACTTGTCATCAGACACCATATTAGGAGCATACCTGGCTAGCCGAGTAAACTTAAGAGAATAATCTTTCACACAAATGTTCCCCTACTTCAAATTTATAAGATCTTGCACCTTTGATTCCTTTAACTCTAAGGTAAAGAGCCTATATAAAAAGACTGTAGCAAACTCCTCTCATTCAACATGTCCTGCATCTGCACCTCTATCACCTTTCCATTTCTTATACCAAGTATGAGCAACATTCTGCAACTGGTAAGCACCCAACTCTGCACTCTCACTAGAGTTCACACCCATAATGCCAGTTACCTTTTGAACTTTGTCAAGGAACTTCTGTGGATCCTCATCAGACTTGAATCCTAAAAATACAGGAGGGTTCATTCAGGTGAAGTCCTGAATCCTAGCTGTAGTGGTATTAGCCACTAGAACGACTAGGACAATAGCTTGTTGATTATTCTGATCTACTACTAAGTGAGCTAAAGTAGTGAATACAACTCTGAATTCGGCATAAGAGACATGCTCATTCAGGGGATTTTCCTAAAAAGGTGAAGTTGCGAGTTGATTCACGTTTCTTCTTTTGTTAGTCTTTTTGGGAGGCATGTTCTATAAATGGAAAGAATAATGAATTAGAAAGGGATTTTAAATTAAGATCATGCTCGTTCCCATGACATGAATACTGAAAGAAGGGAAATCTCTCCTAAAACATCTTATAGCCTCTTATCCATAAGTATGGTGCGTTTCACACCTATGCACAATACTCTACTTAATGCGGCTTTTAGATTTTATAGGACACTTTAAAACCTTAGGCTCTGATACAAAGTTTTTAATGCCCTAGGAGTATATCTTGGATTCCACACGGTGCTTACGGTAACAAGTGACCACAAGCTAACCCATGAGGTGGTACCTGCCGTGAGCACTTACAAACGTACCTCAATTCTTGACCGAAAAATCCAAAAATTCCCCAAGTCGTGCTACTTACACCATTGAGTATGAATTAACTTAGAGACCATCATCTCAGGGTCGGGAAGGTCACTTTAAAAATCATTAAAGTTAAGAGACCAAAAATAAAACTAAGTCTTCAATACTTTGCTAAATTTTCAGGTTCTAAGTTTCTTGCACATGCACTATGGGATGAACTAAGCTAAGATTAACACGGGGTATTACAATCATACAATCATATATAGCACCAATAAGAAAATCCTTCTTATTCTAACACGAAAAAAATAAAATTACTCCTATCCTATGAGAATTCTTCCACCCCACATTTAAAAATCTACTTTGTCCCTAAAGTGTACTTAAAATTAGAGATAGAAATACTCCCTGAAACATCAAGGCCTAGCTAGTAGCATCTTCATATATTAAGAGGGTTTTGGGACCCCATACTTAGTCTTCGCCATGCTCCTAAGCTCAGGTTTTCTATACTCAAACTTCCCATCATCTTGTGACTTAACAAAAATAATAGCTACGTGAAATAAAAACTAAAATACTAAAAATAAGACCTAACTTAACATGGGCTGCCTCCCAAGAAGCACCTGATTTAGTGTCGTAGCATGATACACATTAATTTTTTCCTCTACCTTGAGGATATAAATTTCACCCCTAACATTGTATCAACCTTTTTGCTTCGCTGATAGGGTGGTGGTACAAATATGAAGTAACCGAGTAATGTATGGTATAGGGTAAACCACTCGGCCATAAGTGAGGCATGTTTTTGTGTTGCTTCTCAGGTGCAAATTAAAAATATAGGATTCTTGTACCTTATCTTTACACGCTTTCACTATTTCAGATGACTCAACAGACATGTCATCATCTAAACATAATATAGAAAAGTGCTTTGAGTAAGATCCAACAAATCCCACTTCTAAATTTAGATCATCCACAACACACTCACTCATGTTTATCTTTTCAATGTTAGCCTCAGGAAAAAGATGACTGTTGAATGGCTGAGATTCTTGGGTCTGTTCTACAGATTGGCTATTATCCTTCTCAAATTGTGAAGGTACCAACTGCTCATTTTCATTAAATTTTTGACAAAAAACCTCTCTATGGGGACCTTCACCAAAACTACAAGAATTATCATCACTCAAAAACCATCTATCTCAAGTTGACATATCAAGAAATGTGACAAAAAAAGTAAAAAAAACTAAAAAGAAAAAATACTAAACTAAAACACCCTGGGTTTTGACCCTCAAAATATTCTTAGAATTCTGGTCTCTGGACCCAATATGACTAAAGGGTACGAGTGGTATTTTGGGGTATGGATGGTATGGTCACGTCGTATGCTGACTAGTGTTGGTTGGTGGAATACATTTTGGTTACTGGAATGGATATAACTTAGGGGTACGTGTCATATTAGTGGGTATGGATCGTTTGGTTCCTTAACTTAATCTTAGACTTGGTTACTTAGGTTGGATCTATATACAAGTGGCTTACTGTGAGCCGTAAACCAGGGTACGAGTCATACCATAAACTCATATGGCGGACAATAACTAATTATTTCTAAGGTTTAAATCTGCCAGGGGTAAGGATCATATGCTTTGGATAAGATTTGGTTGGATGATTCATAAGTTGGACAGTGTTGGGTCCAAGGTTTGAGGCTTAGGATACGAGTCAAAGGTACCAATCATATTGAAGGGTACGAATCATGAGGGTCAATTGTACCCTGGGAAGGGATTTTGTACAACTTAAGTGGGGATATTCTGGATATTTCCCCACTTATCCTTATAAGGTCCCACAACTTCCAACCTACTTGGAAGGTCATTTACCCTATTATTACAATCATTAATACTTAAAAACTATTCTAAAATACTTTATAATTCTCTCAAAAGGTTTTAGGTAAGGAAAGCTAGAGTTTCAACTAGAGGATTGATTTAGGAATTGTTATGGTGATTTCTTTCTATCATCATCTTGGTTTAAGGAATGTTCTCTTCCCTCATTATTAATTCCAACTAGAATCATGGTTTTTATGAATGCTTTTATGACTTCATTAATTGTACGATTTTGGTTTTTAAATATGAATTGGAGATTTTGATATTAAATGGTTAGTTATGATTTTCTATGGTTTTAACTATGCTTTATATGCATTAATGGTGGTTTTGGATAATTGGATTGCATGGGAATGGTTTAATGGTAATTGAAATTGGTTTTGGTTAAATTATGCCCCCAATGTGTTTGACAAAATATCCATAATAATGTTTTTATTGCAATGAGTATTTTTAATGGAATCTTGCTTGCTTTAAAACTTCGTAAAAGAATTATGCATGTTTTAAATGGCTTGTAAAGGTAAATTTCTAAATGGTTATGTTTGTGGGGTACATGAAATCCCCCAAGTGGTTTAATATGGCAAATAGAAGGACACTTGAAAGTCCCCTTAAACCTATATATGGTTGGCTATGGATAGTACTTGCAAGTATGGTTGGTATAACGATACCACCTCTAAATGTCCTTGGTTAATAAATTGTAATTGGATTGATTAGTTTCTTAGTAATGGTTTTAAGTGGGCAATAATAACGGGATATGTAGCAAAGTCGTGGAAAGTGGAGGCCCCGGGGTGACCAATCCTAGAAACTCATTTTTGCCAATGTGAGGTTATTCTTGGTGACCGTGTACATGATGTCACTCTATATTTTGGGGGATATACGAGTCATCCTAGGTTTTTTTCCCTAGTCGTGCGGCTTCACACACTAGGATCTTTTCAGCAGGGGGAGCTGAAACCTTAGTGTGCATATGGATGGTTTTACTTGGCTTTATAAATGGCATTATTTTATTCTTATCATGAGATCATGCTATATTTCACCCACTAACCCATCTACTAGCGGTTGTATACTCATGCTATGCAAGAATCGGCCATTATACTCCTCCTACATAGTGATTGACTCAGGGATCAGTATTTGGACTAAAGTAGTGAGCTTCCATCCTTTTGAAAGGCTTCTTTTCTTGTTATGGATATTTTTAGACACTTTGATTTTATTTTGAATATTGGTTTTAGCCATGTTTGGGGACATTTCCCAACCAAATTTTATCACTCTTTTGGTTAAAGGCTTTGTGGTACTACTATGGGTTGGAATAGTGGGATCGATATTGGTGTCGGCCTTGGCATTTGAATAAGCTAGTGGACTGATATTATTGGACAATATTATTGGTTGTTCCATCGTATTTTATATTAGGATTAATTATATTATGTTTTGGAACATCTTTGGTTATGTCCTGGTTTATGGCCCTTGTTTCGGTATTAGTTTGGTATGGTTGGATTGTTGTTATGGGATGGTTAGACTCAGTTGGGTCGGTCAGGGTTATGATCCTATCGTAGAGTCTTTATGTGAGTTGTTACACTATCTTGTTACATGCTCAAAATTTAGTCGACTCAAGGTACGCTAATGGTGGTTGGGTTGGGTAATAGAGGCTGGTACCCGATCCTGGATGAACTTGGGATGCCTATTACGACAAGGCCCCCGGTCGCATCACGTCAAGTTGGTATGAGAGCCTAGGTTCATGGTCAATTGAGAGTCCACAAATCCATGTCGAGTAGAGTCTCTTTTAAGGATGTGTAGCATGCTACACTCATACGGGAGAGGCTAAAAGGCATTTAGGAATGTTTCACTTTCTTGGTATTCTATTTTTAAGCTTAGAGTCTCACTCCTAGAAACTTCTTTAATCCTTTTTTGTTCATGTTTTAGATCATGCCTCATAGATCTGGAACACAAGAAAATTTTTCTATCCCATCTGGGGTAATGATGAAGAGGTGCATCCTACTTCTGGGGTTCATCTTTGATCTCACAGTCCTATCCCTAATAGTTCTGGAGTTTCACTAGTTGCTACTAGTCCTCCTCTAGGTGAGGTCACTAATATGGAATTCCATTTTTCTATTTATGTTATTTCTCGGATGGTTGCAGCACAAGATGAGCGGGGTACGACCGGTCCTTTATCTGCTGAGGCCACAAGGGTTGGCCAACTTATAAAGATGGGTCCTCCTATATTTTTGGAGTAAAGGTGGAGGAGGTTCCATAAGGCTTTTTGGATTAAATAGAAAAGAATTTTGGGTGATGTAAGCTGTCAATGTAGAGGGGGTAAACTTTGTAGTATATCAGCTCAAAGATGTTAATACCAGTGGTATGGAGAGTGGGATAGGGATAAGGGTGATGTGGAAGAATCAGTCTTGTGGGATACTTTTTCTAAGGCCTTCTTAGAATGTTTCTTTCCCCAAGATCATAGGAAAGAAAATACGGAGGAGTTTGTGAACCTCAAGCAAGGAAGGATGTATGTCAAGGAATATGCCTAGAAGTTTCACCAATTGTCAAGTTATGCTCCTAATTTTGTTGTAGACATACAGGCAAGAATGAGGAAGTTTGCTTCTTGGTTAAATCAGGATCTAGTTTTGGAGAGAAATACTTCCTTGTTGATTAAAGATATAGACATCTCTAGGTTGACTGTTCATATGCAGCTAGTGGAGAATAAAAAGAGAAAGTAGGTGGAGTTTAGGGATAGAAAGGGTAAGGGGAGCAGGTTTTTGGACAAGAGAGGTGCTCAGTCTCAGGGTTGTCGGGATGGTGGAAAATGGAAGAAAAAGAAGTGGGGGAGTTCTCATTCCTTATCTTATGCTGGTGCTCCTTAGAAGGCGAGCGACATGTGTCATCAAGGTGGTGACAATTTTCGGACACAGGGTGCCCAATCTCAGGCAAGTGGAGGTCAGTCAGTTTCTTTATGCCCTCCTTGTAAGTTTTATGCCCAAGAAACTCCAAATATCTGATGGAGAGATAGGTATGGGCCAATTTATTACTGCTTCAGTATTTTGAGAGTGAACTCTAATGCCATCATCGGAAATGATATGGCCAAGAAAATCTACTGATCTTAGCTAGAACTTGCACTTACTGAATTTGGTGAACAACTGACGGGCTCTGAAAGTCTGCAATACTATTATGAGGTGGTTTGCATGATTAGATTCATTATGAGAATAGACAAAGATGTCATCTATGAAGACTGTGATGAACATGTGCAGGTGCTACTTGAACACTCTGTTCATCAAGTCCATGAAAGTTGTTGGGGCATTCGTTAGACCAAAGGACATAACTAGGAATTCAAAGTGACCATACCGAGTTCTGAAAGATATTCTTGAAATGTCACATTCTCTGACTCTGGGCTAATGATAGTCGGATCTGAGGTCTATATTAGAGAAATAATAGGCACACAGAAGTTGATCAAACAAGTTATCAATTCTAGGGAGAGGAAGCTTATTTTTATAGTGACTTTGTTCAACTGACTGTAATTGATGCACATTCTGAGAGAACCGTCTTTCTTGCACACAAAAAGAACTTGAGAGATCCATTGGGAAACACTGGGCCTGATGAATCCCTTATCAAAGAGATCCTTCAACTGTTCTTTTAACTCCCTATGCTCCATCGGAGCCATTTTGTATGACAGAATAGAGATAGGCTGGGTATCTGGAAGAAGGTCTATTTCAAAGTCGATTTCCCTTTTAGGAGAAGTCTGGGAAGATCTTCAGGAAACACATCTAGAAATTCCCTCACTACTAAAACTGACTCGAGATTGGGAATATCTGAACTAGAGTCTTTAAATCGAAGAAGATGGTAGACACACCCCTTGAATATAATTTTTCTCTCTCTAAGGTATGAAACAAGATGAGCCCTAAGTGCCAAAGTACTACCCCTCCATTCAAGGACTGTTTCATTTGGAAACTGAAAATGAACAACTCTATTCTATAATTAACTGAAGCATAGCATGAATGGAGCCAATCCATGCTGAGAATGACATCAAAATCAACCATTTCTAACTCCATAAGATCAATTGAGGTGACTTTCTGGGATATTGTGATCAGACAGTTCCTGTATACCTACCTGGCTACAATAGAGACACCTATTAGGTGGACACTGAGAAGAGTTCTAGTAAAGTATTAGGACTAACACCGAAATTAATAGCTATGTAGTGAGTTACAAAACAAAGAGAAGCTTTGAGATCTAAAAAAGAATAAACATGTAAATAAAAGACATATAATATACCAGTTACCACATTAGGAGAACTTTTCTAATCCTGTCGGGACTAAAGTGCATATAATCTATTTGAGCGCTGACCACTGGTTGTGCTGGAAGTGGCACCCTACTGAGGTGGGCGACTGAATAGAACTGGGGGACGATTGGACTAACCCTGCTGACCACTATTTAGGCAATCCCTGACTCTGTGGCATGGCTTGCAACACCCAAAGAATACATCACTGCCAGCTCTACACATACCTTGATAGTTTCTATCGCATTTCTGGCAAAGAGGATTTGAACGACCACTGTTCACACTGCTCTAGGACTTAGAGCCTAGCGCCCTATCCTGATTATTATTTTTGAACTTTGGCAACGGTGCACTAGCTAAAGACAGAGATGGTACTAAATATTTTGTATGGAATTGAGAACAGTTACCACCCTCTAACCTCAGCTAAGCAAAACTAAAGCTATTTACCCTGGCTCTCTTATTCTCCCTCTCTCTTTCCTTAAATTTTTTCTCCTTTATTTGTTAAGCATGAACCATTAACCTAGTCAAGTCTATCTCCTTAATCAATATCACGGTCCTACACTCCTTGACCATGCTATCAGCTACCCCAGAAACAAACTTACTCAACATAAATGTGTCATCAGACACCACATTAGGAGCATACCTAGCTAGCCGAGTAAACTAAAAAGAATACTCTTTCACACTCGTGTTCCCCTACTTCAAATTGATAAGCTCTTACACCTTAAATTCCCTTAACTCCAAGGGAAAGAACCTATGTAAAAAGTTTGTATCAAACTTCTCCCATTCAACAAGCCCTACATCTGTACCTCTATTTTCCTTCCACTGTTTATACCAAGTGTGAGCAACATCTTGCAATTGGTAAGCACCCAACTCTACACTCTTACTAGTCTTCACACCCATAATGTTTGTTACCTTCTGAACTATGTCAAGAAACTCCTGCGGATCCTCACCAGTATTATATCCCAAGAACAGAGGAGGGTTCATTCAGGTAAAGTCCCGAATCCTAGCTACGACAGTATTATCCACTAGAACGGCTGGGGCAGCAACCTACAAATTATTTTGAGCTGCTACTAAGTGAGCTAAATTAGTGAATGCAGCTCTGAATTTGGCATAAGAGATATGCTCATTTAGGGGATCTTCCTGAACAGGCGGAGGCGAGTTGATTCCTGTTTCTTCTTTCGTTAGTTTTTTTTTAGGCATGTTCTATAAATGCAAAGAAGATTGAATTAGAAATAGAGTTTAAATTAAGCTCATGCTCATTCCTATGACATGAATACTGAAAGAAGGGAAACCATTCCTAAAATATCTTATAGCCTCTTGTCTATAAGTGTGGCGCGTTTCATACCCATGCACAAAACTCTACTCAATGTGACATTCAGACTTCCTAGGACACTTTAAAACCTTAGGCTCTAATACCAAGTTTGTAATGCCCTGGGAGTACACCCTGGATGCCACACAGTACTTACAGTCATAAGTAATCACAAGTTAACCTATGAGCTGGTACTTTCCATGAGCACTGAATAATATACGGGTAATGAACATCTACGGAAATAACTAGATATGCCATTTTAAATACAAAAAAATATCTCTGAAATCATAAGCCCAGAAAAAAGTGTTTGAAAATAGCCATCTAAAATTTGGTAACATAATGAAAAAACTGACTAAACTATCTGAAAGTATTTGAAAGTCTCTAAACTGACTGAATAAGAGTAGAAGGGACAGGCCCCAACTAACTCCAATAGTCTAACTAAGTAAAATACTAAAATAAACATAATTGATCCTCAAAATATGAGGATGCACTACTTCTACTATTGCTGATGTGCTAGAATATCTAAGTGCGGTTGGGAACCTGAGCATCCAAACCTATGATATGAGAAATTATAGTGCAAGAAACGAGTATACGGTCAGTACTTTGAATGTACTGGTATGCTAAACAAGGTTAGGTTGATAAGCATGGGTTCATGTGAGAATGGAAAAGAGAACATCTAAGGAAAACTGTAACCTTGAGCTGAGTCTGAGTTTGTGGAGAAAAGATAAGGATACTTGCTACGCATGTCTACTTCTAACTCCCAAGTTACTCCCTAAATGGACGGATTCCACTAGAGAACTTTGACCAAGGAAAATTCTTTGTTACTCAGTCTACGTGTCTGCCGATCAAGGATTTCGACTGGGATTTCTTAGTAAGAAAGGTTTTCCTGAACACCCGTACTTTCTAATGGGACTACTACAGCTGGATTGCTAATATACATCTTTAACAAAGAAACATGGAATACTGGGTGCACTGATGCAAAATCTACAGGAAACTTAAGCTCATACAATAGGATAACGGCTCAAGATCCTATAAGGGAAAACTTATCAGGGACTAAGATTCCCCCTCTTGCCAAACCTGTTCACTCCCTTCATGGGAGATATTTTTAAATAAACTAAGTCGCCAACCTCAAACTCAAGTTCTCACCGACCCACACCAGCATAGGATTTTTGTCAGCTTTGGGATGTCTTAAGCCTTTCTTTGATTAGCTGAAATTTCTCCAATGCATCAAATACATAATCTGGCCCTATCAATGCAGTCTCACCCACCTCAAACTAACAAATAAGAGATCTACATCTCCTCCCATAAAGAGCCTCAAATAGAGCCATCTGAATGCTGGAATGATAACTTTTATTGTAAGAAAACTCAATAAATGGCAAGTGATCATCCTAACTACCCTTAAAGTCGATAACACAAGATCTCAATATGTCCTCTTGGGTCTGAATGGTGCTTTCTTCCTAACCATCTATCTGAGGGTAAAAGTCTATACTGAGATGAACTTAGGTACCAAGACCCTTCTGTAAAGCTTTCCAAAAGTTAGAGGTAAAGTGGTTACCTCTATACGAAATAACAGATAATGGGACTCCATGCAACCTGACCAACTCTCTAATATAGAGCTTGGATAAATCCTCAGCTGAATAAGAAATATAGACAGGCAAAAAATAGGTTGATTTGGTCATTCTATCTACAATAACCCAAATTGAATCATGTTGGCGATGTGAACAAGACAACCCTATCAAAAAATCCATGTACACCTCCCCCCACTTCTAAGTCGGAATGCTGAACTCCTGCATAGTGCCACTAGAACTTTGGTGCTCAGCCTTAACCTGCTGATAATTCGCATACTTGGCTACAAACTCTGTAATATTTTTCTTCATGCACTCCACCAATAGATTTCTCATAAATCACGGTACATCATAATGGCTCCTGGGTGAATATAGTAATGCGCTTTTGCAAGAATTCAATGTCTCAAACCGTCGACACACGGCACACACAGTCTACCCTGGAAGCACAACACACAATCTCCCCCTTAGGAGAAAACCTCCACTTTCTGTTCTCTAAATGACTCCTTTAACTTAACTAGACTGGCATCCCTATCTTGCTTTTGTTTTACTTCGGCAACCAAAGAAGATTCCAAACTATTCCAGACCCATACACTACCCTCAGCTGAGTCAACCAAATGAATACCTAACCTAGCCAACTATGAATCTCCTTAACCAACTTCTTCATATCATTCTCAACATAAACCACATTACCCATAGATGATACTAAGGGCATCTACCACTACATTGGCCTTTATCGGATGATACAAAACACTCATATCATAATATTTCAACAATTCTAACAACCTTCTCTGATGGAGATTTAACTCTCTCTATGAAAACACATAATTCAAACTTGTATGGTCCGTGAACACATCAACATACATCCCATATAGATAATGCCTCCAAATTTTAAAGGCAAACACAACAACTGTTAACTCAAGATCATGGGTAGGATAATCTTTTTATGGGGATTAAGCTGTCTAGAGTCATAGACTATGACCTTACCTCTCTGTATAAAAAAACAACCCAAACTAAATTTAGAAGCATCACAGTAAGCAACAAACTCATCTGAACCATCTGACAATGTCAAAACTGGGGCAGAGGGGAGTCGAGTCTTCAACTCTTGAAAACTCTTCTCACGGGAATCTGACCACTAAAACTTGACTTTCTTCTGAGTTAATCTAGACATGGTGGATGCAACAAATGAAAACTCATCAACAAACCATCTGTAATAGCGAGCCAAACCCAAGAAACACCAGATATCTGATAGAGAGATGAGTCTAGGCTAGTTTCTTACTGCTTTGGTCTTTTGAGGGTCAACTCTAATTCTATCACTAAAAATAATATGGTAGAGAAAGCTGCTACTGATATTATTCAAAACTCGCACTTACAAAATTTGGTAAACAACTGATAGGCTCTTAGAGTCTGCAATACTATTATGAAGTGGTTTACATGATCAGTTTCATTATGAGAATAGACAAGGATGTCATCTATGAAGACTATAATGAACATGTCAAAGTACTGCTTGAACACTTTGTTCATCAAATCCATGAAAGTTACTAGGGTATTCGTTAGACCAAAGGACATGACAAGGAATTCAAAGTAACCATACTGAGTTTTAAAATCTATTTTTGGAATGTTACATTCTCTGACTTTGAGCTAATGATATCCGAATCTAAGGTATACTTAGAGAAATAACTGGCACCCTAAAGTTGATCAAACAAGTCATCAATTCTAGGGAGTGGATACTTATTTTTGACAGTGACTTTATTCAACTGGCTATAATCTATGCACATTCAAAGAGAATCATCTTTCTTATGCACGAAAAGGACTTGAGCGCCCCATGGGAAAACACTAGGCCTGATAAATCCTTTATCTAAGAGATCTTTCAACTATTTTTTTAACTCACTAAGCTCCATGAGATCCATTTTGTAGGGCGGAATAGGAATAGGTTTGGTATCTGAAAGAAGGTATATTCCAAAATTGATTTCCCTTTTGGGAGAAACTCCGAAAAGATCTACGGGAAACACATCTTGAAATTCCATCACTACTAAAACTGAATCGATATTAGGAATCTCTAAATTAGAGTCCTTAACTCAAACAACATGGTAGACATACCCCTTGGATATTATTTTTCTCGCTCTAAGGTATGATATTAGATAACCCCTAAGTGTTGAAGTATTACCCCTCCATTCAAGGACTGGTTCATTTGGAAACTGAAAATGAACAACTCTATTTCTATAATCAACTAAATCATAGCATGAGTGGATCCAATCCATGCCAAGAATGACATCAAAATCAGTTATCTCTAACTCCATAAGATCAACTGAGGTGACTTTCTGGGATAATATGATCGGAAAGTTCTTGTATACCTGCCTGGCTACAATAGAGACACTAACTGGGTGGACACTAAGAAGGGTTCTACTAAAGTCTCAGGACCGGCACTGAAATTAATAGCTATGTAGGGAGTTACAAAAGAAAGAGAAGCTACAGAATCTAATAAAGCATAAAAATGTAAATAATAGACCTGTAATTTACCAATAACTACATTAGGAGAACTTTCCTGATCCTATTGGGAATGATGTGCATACAATCTATTTAGCCACTAACCACTGGTTGTACTAAAAATGGCACCCTACTGAGGCAGATGTTGGGATAGAATTGGGGGACGAATGGACTGGCCCTACTAACCACTATTTAGGCAATCCCTAACTCTATAGCATGGCTTGCCAGACTGAAAGAATACATCACTTCCAACTTTACATACACCCTGATGGTTTCTATTATATTTCTAGCGAAGAGAATTTACACGACCACTATTAACACTACCCTGGGACTTAAAGCCTAGCATCCTATCCTGGTTATCATTTCTAAAATTCAGCACCGGCGCACTAGATAAAGATAGAGCTGAGGCTGAAAATTTCTAATGGGATTAAGAATGGTGACCACCCTCTAGCCTTGGCTGAGGAAAACTAAAGTTACCAGTTTTGGCTCTCTTATTCTCTTTCTCTCTTTTCTTAAATTTTTGCTTCTCAATTTGGTGAGCATGGACCATCAACCTAGGATAGTCCATCTCCTTAATCAAAATCACAGTCCTACATTCTTTGACCATACTATCAGCTACCTTAGAAATAAACTTACTCATCCTAGACCCATCATTAGATACTGCATTACGAGCATACCTAGCTAGCTGAGTAAACTTAAGAGAATACTATTTCATATTCATGTTCCCCTACTTTAAATTGATAAACTCCTGTACCTTAGCTTCCCTTAACTCTAAGAGAAAGAACCTATCTAAAAAGGCTATAGCAGAATCCTCCCATTCAATAGGCCTTGCATCTGTGCCTCTATCTCTCTCTCCATTTCACTACTTATTCTAAGTGTAAGCAACATCCTATTACTGTAAGTACCCAACTCTACACTCTCACTAGAGGTCACACCCATAATTTTATTTACCTTCTAAACCATGTCAAAGAACTCCTGTGGATCTTCATCAAACTTGGATCTCAAAAATAGAGGTGAGTTTATTTGGGTGAAGTCCTGAATCCTAGCTACGGTGCTATTATCCACTAGAACGGCTGGGATAATAGCCTGCTAATTATTTTAAGATGCTACTAGGTGAGCTAAAGTAGTGAATGCAGCTCTGAATTTTGCATAAGCGACATGCTCATTCAGGGGATCTTCCTGAACAGGCGGAGATTTGGGCTGATTCCCATTTCTTGTTCTATTAGTCTTTCTAGAAGGAATGTTCTGTAAAAGAAAAGACGATTAAATTAGAAAGGGATTTTAAATTGAGGTCATACTCATTTGTATGACATAAATACTGAAAGAAGGGAAACCTTTCCTAAAATGTCTTATAGCCTCTTGTCCATAAGTGTGGCATGCTTTACACCCATGCAAAAGACTCTGCTCAACACGACTTTCAGACTTTCTACGAAACTTTTAAACCTTAGGCTCTGATACCAAGTTTGTAATGCCCCGGGAGTACACCCTGGACACCACACTTTGCTTGCGGTCATAAGTGACCACAAGCTAACCCATGAGTTGGTACCTGCTGTGAACACTGAATAATATTTGGGTGATGGACATATGCAAAAACAACTAAATATCCATATGGTTTTAAGTATAAAAAATATCTCTGAAATCATAATCCTGGAAACAAGTGTCTGAAAACAATCATCCAAAAACTATTAAAATAATGACAAAATTAAGGACTCACCACTGCTATTATTGTTAATGCGTTGGAATATCTAAGTGTGGTCGGGAACCTAAGCGTCTAAACCTATGACATGAGACATCATAGCGCAAAAAATGATTATGTGGTTAGTACTTTGAATGTACTAGTATGCTAAATGAGGTTAGGCTTATTTACATGGGCTCATTTTCATGAATAATAACTGATGCATAGTATGCGTGAAGGTTGTAAAATCAGAGAGCGCATGACAAAGCATATAATATGATACTGGAATAGTTTGTATACTAAAATACTATAATCTGAGTACTGATATAACTAATAAACTGTGTGCTATGATCAAGAAAACTTGAACTAACTTTTGAACAGCAACTGACTCAAAACTATAGGAGATATCATCTAACTTGCATGCCCTAATATGTGCAAATTGGGGTACATCCTATGATTCTAGTTGGAAGGGTGTCAGTACCGTGCGATGGATACTGACACTGGTTGTGTCGATCAACTAAAATGAAGTCTCGAAGGACTAAAGAGTCACCTTTTACTTGCAAGTGCTCTAGTGAGATATATGTCAACCTTTAACTGGAAGGTTAACATCTCAACCTACGCTGGCTACATAGTTCTGTAACACAAGGACTGCAACTAAAGGTCACATCCTCCACTGACAGGTGATACCCCATCCCTGGGTTCGCTCGGTGCTAAATCCTACTCCCAACTGGACTGATATAATAACTGACTAAATTGATAATACTCTAATTTATTCAAAACCATTCTAAAAATACTAAGACTAAGTAAAAAACTAAATTTTTGTGTATTCACAACCCCCAGGACTCGATAACATTAACAGTAGAAACATACTAAAGCTTTAAAGCATAATAAGTTGTCATTATTCAAAATCCAACCATTTAGACATTTCATCAAACACTTGAAGTTCATGAACTTAGGCATGGGGATGATTGAAACATGTGGGAATAACATAATCACAACGCTAAAACCATACATTGAGGATTTCACATGGAATTTCATGCTTCAACTGTGTAAGGGCTACTTTCTAATTAAAATCACTTGCAAACATCATGTACAATAGAAATTCATAAAATATTCATGAAAATAACTCATTGTAAATATGTAAATTCATGATTTAAGACATAAAAATAGGTTCTTGGACACCATGGGTGAAAAGGGACCATGGACGAACATCTGACATACCTTACAGCTTTAATATAACAAGAGAATTAACTTTCTTGATAGTCCTTGGGTCGTGAAGCTTGAATTCATGAGTTTTCTTAAAGGAATAATAATTGAACTTAATGAATTTGGGGAAGGGTTAGGGTTTATTTGAGAATAAAATTGGGGAAACTGAGCAAATAATGCCCTATCAATGATTTAATCCCGTATTTTTACAAATTGGGATGCTGGGAAAAGACAAGACTGCCCCTCTAAAATTTAAAATCGTAACTAGGATGCCAATTAGACCATCATCATGATGCATCAAGGATGCCACTGCTAAACCAACCGCGAAGCGCCATAATCGCGGTGAGGTTCTAGAATTGAAATCCAAACGTACCTCAATCCTTGCCCAAAAAATCCAAAACTTCCTCGAGTCATGCTACTTACACCCCTGAACATAAATTTACTTAGAAACCATCATCTTGGGGTCAGAAAAGTCACTTTAAAAATCATCGAAGTTAAGAGGCCAAAAATAAAACTAAGTCTTTAACACTTAACTAAATTTTTAGGTTCTAAGCCTCTTGCAAATGCATTATGGGCTGAACTGAGCTAAGACTAATATAGGGTAATACAATATCTCCCTCTTTGGAACATTAGTCCTCGAATGAGACTAATTAAGTTAAGAATACTGAGAAAAATGAATTCACTTACTGAATATGCATAGCAAAATACATGATTGCATAACTGAGTCTTTGACATGATACATGACTGAACTGATTCAGGAATGCATGTAATGACAAAAGGATGATTATATAGCTGTAACTAAGAATGTAAAATAGATAATCTAAGGAAAATTATTACCTTGAGCTAAGTTTGAGTTTGCGGAGAAAAGATGAGGGTACTTGGTACGCATGTCTGCTTCTGCTTCCCAAGTAGCTCCCTCAACGGACTGATACCACCAAAGAACTTTGACCAAGGAAAATTCTTTCTTACTCGGTCTACGGGTCTGTAACACCCTGATTTTTTTGAACCAAAATGTTATACGGTGCTCATGAACCCGAAGGACCACAAGCTAACCCATGACTGATATTTGTACTTGTATACTACATAATATATCATAAAATGCAGAAATATGAACATGAAAGGCCATAAGGTTTGAACTGAATAAACGTCTGATAACAAAATATCTGAAAAAGGTATAACAATACCAAAATAAGTCAAAAATATTGAAAATAATGAGATTTGAGTATCTAATCTGACATCTAGTCTGAAAGCCTCTAACTGAACTGAATAAGGAGTTAAAGGAACATGTCTCCAACTAACTCCATCTAGCAATAGAATAGTAAATATAGCAATAATCATAGCGTCCTCGAATGAGAAGGACTCACTGGAAACTCTGAACACTGGATGCTACTGCTGATCTGGAGCTCGTGCCTCTAAACCTATGGTGTAACATAAGAGAAAGTACTATAGCACAAATGCATCAGTACATCTAAATGTACTAAGTATACGAGTGAGGTAGGCTAACTGAAAAGGGTTATATACATGAATAATACTGACTAATATGAACATGAGAATACATACATGTATACATAACTGTAACTAAACTCGTGGAGATACTGACTACTGATTCTGAATACTAACAACATGAGTGTATTGATACTGAGATACTGAATAGATGAACAACTATTTTTGATAGTTTGAATTATGAAGAACTGGTCTGATTGACTGTGTCTAACAATCCTGAAACTGAGTACTGATAGTATAAGTTTAGAGAACTGGTAATAATGATAACATGAGTGACTGTATCTGATAATCCTAAATCTGATGGAACTATCTGAGTCCCGTACTATATCTAAGTTGACTGTATCTGACAATCCTGATATACTAAAATCTGAAGAACTATTTGAGTTCTTTACTGAGACTGGGTGACTATAGTTGACAGTCCTAAAATCTGTTACTGAAACTATGGGAAGTAGTTGTTTAACCGACATGCCCCATATGTGCCATTATGGATAAGATGGGTTCCAATCTCTGCCCTGACTGGAAGGGTGTTAATACCATGCCACTGGTAAGTACAACATATAAGCAACCCTCATATAAGAGGTAACTCTAGTAAGAATGGTGGGAACCCTCATATAACAGGTTAAGCCACCTCATCTACCCTCATATAATAGGTTGTGATGTCTCAACCTACGCTGGCTACATAGTTCTGGAATGCAAGGATGACTGCTAAGAATCACACCCTAAACTGGTAGGTGAGTTCCCATCCTTGGGTTCAGTCGGTGCTAACTTTTACTCCCATCTAAAGGACACTGAACTAAATAACTAACCTGAACTGAATAGCTGAACTGAACTGATATTGACTAACTGAACTGAAAATAGTGGTATTATTTAGCAGAGCTAAAACTGAGTTTACTGGATACTGATGACGGATAAAATATAATGAGTTCTGAGGACTGATTAAGAGTACTGAAGTTACTGAGATTTACTGTGATTACTAAGGTTACTGAGCACTGAGATTACTGAGAATACTAAACTACAGAGATTACTGAGTTTTCTTTAGTCACATGACTGACTGATTTCTATAGCATGGGTTGATTGAAAGTATCATGAAAACATGACATGGCTCTAGGCACACAGCTATATTTTTCGGGTACAAGTACCCCCATGACTCGATGGAAGAAAACTGACACACATGACTGACTTGATCATAAGTGTAGAGTCCATAATCTACAATATCATAAATAAGGTATTTCATACTAATCATGGTTCTCGACAATCTATTTCATAGAAGGCAATTTCATACAACATGCATATACTTGCATAGCTTTCAATATCATGCTCATTA